>NW_012140969.1:1950968-1952053 GCF_000956105.1 Propithecus coquereli
ACTCGGGAGGCTGAGGCAGAAGGATTGCTTGAGCCCAGGAGTGTGAGGTTGCTGTGAGCTAGGCTGACGCCACGGCACTCTAGCCTGGGCAACAGAGTGGCACTCTGTCTCAAAAAAAAATAAAAATCTATTTTTTGAAATAGAATTTTGATTACCCAAGGAACACATGAATATTTTCACTTAGAGAGAGAGAGAGAACATCACAGATCAGAAAAATGTCCCCTTTGACACCCACCCCCCATTCTCCAATCCTGGTCCCTCTAATAACCACTCCACTAGCATGTTAGATCTTTCTCTGCTGAGTTACATGCAGATGTTTGTGTGTGTGAATACGTGTGTGTGATGTTGTACCTCTCTCTTTCTTTTTCCAATGCCATATGAAACTAAACAACTAAATACAACTTGCTATTATCTTTTCTTTTGTTAGAGACAGGGTCTCACTCTGTTGCCCAGGCTGGAGTACAGTGGTGCGATCATAGGTCACCACACCTGGCGATTTTTTTTTTTTTTAAAGACAGGTTCTTGCTATGTTGCCCAGGCTGCTCTCGAACTCCTGCCCTCAAGCGATCCTCCCACCTTGGCCTCTCAAAGAGCTGGAATTACAGGCGTGAACCACTATGCCAGGCCTATGCTTGCTATTTTTCCTCATCAATATAACTAGCAAACCTAGCTGGGCTACCCTGGAAGGGGTATAGCTGGGGGGCTTCAGTGTATGTGTGGGCTGTGAAGTCAGACTTCCTGGGTTCAAGTCCTTGAACAGCCCCATACTTACTGTGTGACAATGGGTAAATTACTTAATCTCCCTGTGTCACTTTCCCCAACTGGAAAATTGTTATAAAGATTTAATATAAAGTACTTAATACCTTGCCAGATACTGACTAAGCTCACTATAAACATTCACTCTTGGTAGAACCTGCAGGGCCACCTCCTTCTTTTTTAAACTATTTGAAAAATTTCCATTTAAAAATGTAACATAGGCTGGGTGCTGTGGCTCACGCTTGTAATCCCAGCACTGTGGGAGGCCAAGGCAGGAGGATTGCTTGAGGTAAGGAGTTTGAGACCAGCCTGAGCAAGAGTGAGACCCC
>NW_012140969.1:1952103-1955400 GCF_000956105.1 Propithecus coquereli
GCCGCAGCACTCTAGCCCGGGCAACAGAGTGAGACTCTGTCTCAAAAAAAAAAAAGACACGGGGTCCTTCTCACTGCTGTCTCCAACTCCTGGGCTCAAAATATCCCTCTGGGCCGGGCGCAGTGGCTCACACCTATAATCCTAGCACTCTGGGAGGCCGAGGCAGGAGGATTGCTTGAGTTTAGGAGTTCGAGACCAGCTTGAGCAAGAGTGAGACCCTGTCTCTGCTAAAAATAGAAAAATTAGGAGGATAACTTGAGCCCAGGAGTTTGAGGTTGCAGCAAGCTACGATGATGCCACTGCACTCTACCTGAGGCGACAGAGCCAGACTCTGTCTCGAAAAAAAAAAAAATTAGCCAAGTGTGGTGGCACATACCTATAGTCCCAGCAAATGGGGACAGGGGAGCTAAGGCAGGAGGGTCACTTGACCCCAGGAGTTCGAGACCAGCCTGGGCAACATAGTGAGACTCATCTCTTAAAAAAAAATGAGTTACTGTATGCAACAGTGTTGGAACGCAGCCTGGATTCTAGATGTATCTGACAGTTAATCATGTCGATAAGGATGATGATGGTGATGATAATTTGATGTAGCAGTTCAGAACACAGGTGCTGGGTTTGACTCCTGACTCCACCATAATCTGGCTGTGATTCATGAGCTAGCGAATGCATTTCCTGTGCCTCAGTCTCCCCTTCTGTAAAATGGGCATAACAGAGGTGGTGGCCCCTCCTGAGGTTGCCTGACACAATCTCTGGCTCAGTTCCTACGCTGCACGCACGCTGCTCATACAGGAGCTACTGCGTACTGGGGATTCGACCCCATGACTTTCTGTGGTCTTAACTGCAAGGCAGTTTGGGGGAAGGTAGGGAAAGAAGAGGGAAACTACACCTTGGCCTAGTCCCAACCCACCTTGCTCTACTGAGGGAGGAAGGGGGCCTATAGCAGGGCCTCCAGGGGGTGACACTCATCCGGTCCGGGCCTCATCTCTCCTGCCAGCTCAGTCCCAGACAGAGCTCCATCAGCCCCTGGGGCCGGACTTGCAGGAGGGAGGTGAGAGGACAGCGTCTATCAGAACCACTCCCTCCGCTCTGCACATCCGTGATAAGACAGCAGCAGTGCACGTTTATTAGAACTTATCATCTGCCACAGCTCTCCGTCATGTCATCTTAGAACAGGAAACAGAGGCACAGATCGGTGAAGACATTTGCTCAAGGCCACACAACCAGGAGGCAGTTGTGCCAGAATTTGAATCTCAGTCTTGGGATTCTAGAGCCTCTACTCAGCTTGCTCCTAACTGCTTTGATGTATTTAGAAATGCAAGGATTACTATTAATATTATTATAGTAACGCTGGTTCAGGCTTAGGTGGGGCTCAGTATATGTAGGCATGGCACTATATGTCTCCCAAGCAGGAATCCGCAAGGCAAGACAGCCCTAGGCCAGGCACAGTGTCTAGCGCCTCTAACCCCAGCACTTTGGGAGGCCGAGGTGGGAGGATCACTTGAGGCCAGGAGTTCGAGACCAGCCTGAGCAATATAGCAAGACCTCATTTCTACGAACTATAAAAAAAATTAGCCGAGTATGGTAGTGTGAGCCTGTAGTCCCGGCTACATGGGAGGCTGAGGCAGGAGAATCACTTAAGCCCAGGAGCTTGAGGCTGCCATGAGCTATGATTGCGACACTGTGCTCCAGCCTGGGTGATAGAGCAAGATGCTTTCTCTTAAAAAACAAACAAACAAACAAACAAAACCAAAAAAAAAAAAAAGCCCACTGTTAGGGAAAGCTATTTTCTTCACTTGTCAGCTAGGGAAACTGAGGCTCATAGGGGGTATGTGACTTGCACAAAGGCAGCCAGCTAGAAGTAGTGGCGAAGCTGGAATTCAAGCCCTGCAAAGCCGAAGATTTTATGCTGCCTCTGACCAAAGGAGGGGGAGGTCCCCCGTGCTCCTACCAGCCCCCTGCTCAGAAGGTGACGCCAGGGAGATACAGACCCTGCCAGGCAGCGCTGAACCTCACAAGAACCCCTCCTCTGGGGCCCTGAGATGTTTTCAGGCAGAAAATAGAATCCAAAAGCCTGGGCCCGGCGCCCTGGAATCTGAAACTCAAGGCCTGTTTAGCTGAAAAATTCATGAGCCCAAAAGCTTCAGTGGAGTCAGAGAACAGTGCAGCTCTGTGTGTCCCGGCTCTGCCCAGGCTGCCCCGCCTCGGCTGCAACCTCCCTTGTCCCCCAGAGGCGATGGCCTTGTCCCAGTTCCTTCTAGATTCCTGCAGCCTCCCCCAGCCTCCCCCAGGGACCCTGTTTTAGGACCCATCTTCATTTTATTTATTTATGTATTTATGTATTTATTCATTCATTCATTCATTTATAGAGACAGGGTCTCATTCTGTCACCCAGGCTAGAGGACAGTGGTGCAATCAAAGCTCACTGCAGCCTCAAAGCCCTGGCCTCGTGTGATCCTCCCACCTCAGCCTCCCAAAGTGCTGGCACTACAGACGTGAGCCACGGTGCCAGGCTAAACCCCATCTACGATCCCTTGTCCACACCGTGAAAGGGATCTCCCTACAACTCCAGTTACTATGGCTCCCCTGTGCTCTCACATCCCCCATGGCTCCCTACTACCCTCAAGCCACCCCCCACCTGGCATAGTCAGACACCTGCTGATCTCTGCCACAGGGCACCACTTGAACCTGCTGCCCTAGACACACCAACTTCCCTAATTTTAGTTCCTCTGTCTCTTTCTCTTTTCCGGCACCTGATCTCTCTCCTTGCAGAATGCCCGACCCCTTCTTCACTGTCCACCTCCTTCTCACTCAGCTCTCAGATCTCCTCTCCCGGAAGCCATCTCTGGACTGCCCACACTCCCACCCTATGTCTATGGCAGACCCCTCCTCTACGTTTTCCTGCTGCCCTGTGCTTTCCTGTCACAGCTATGTTGCACCACATTTTAAAAATCCATTTAAATTTTTAAGTTGTCATAAAAATAGATACTATAAAATTTTCTATCTTAACCAGGTTTTTTTCTGAGACAGAGTCTCACTCTGTTGCCCAGCCTAGAGTGCCCTGGCATCATCATAGCTCACTGCAGCCTCGAACTCCTGGGCTCAAGTGATCCTCCCACTACAGCCTCCCAAATAGCTAGGACTACAGGCTCACGCCACCATGCCTGGCTATTTTTTTCTTTTTTCTTTCTTTTTTTTTTTATAGTTTGTAGAAATGGGCTCTTGCTATGTTGCTCAGGCTGGTCTCGAACTCCTGGCCTCAAGTGATCCTCCCACCTTGGCCTCCCAAAGTGCTGGGAT
>NW_012140969.1:1958950-1961630 GCF_000956105.1 Propithecus coquereli
GTCCACTTCTTCCTCCTGCCCACATCTCCTCTCTCTCCCCCAGAAGTAGCTGTTCCGGGCTTTGGGCCAGATGGGGAAACTAAGGCAAGCCTGGGCAGACCGAATTCCTGGGTGGGAGCCCACCGGGTCTGGCTGGCTGCTTGGAAAGGGCGGAAACAAGGGCGTCTCTGGTGAGGGAACAGGAAGGAAGCCGGAAACAATTGAGAAACTTTCCCCACCCTGTGCAAGGGGCTGGGGGCACCAGCTTTACATTTCGCAGGGTCCCGGAGACTGGGACCCGCATCCCATCCCGCGAACCTGCGAGGGCGGCCTTAGCCGCGTGGCCTACGGTGTAGCCCTCCCCCGGGTTCCCACGGTGGGGGATGTTGCGGTCCTTTCTCTTTATTTTGGGTCACCAGGACCCAACTTGGCCCAAGCCCCATGTGGCACTGCCCTGGGGCTAAGGGGCCTTGTCACTCCCGCCTAGTGTGACATGAACTTCCTGGAAACTGTGAGACCTAAAGGCCTTGGGGAGGGGGCGGAAACTGCTTGCAAATAATCAAAACAAGCAGGCTAGAGCTACACCCGCCTCCCGCCGCCTTCCTCCAGGGACCTTGGCCTCAGGGGACTGCAGGGAGAGATAGATGGGAAAGGCAGGGACTGTCCCTGCCCAGCCCAGCCAAGAGGGAGGCACTGGGACCTGGCCACCTCCCAGCCACCCCTCTCCCTGCTTCAAACTGCCAGCCCAGACCTCTAGAGGAGCCCTCTTGGTCTTGGTTTTTGACTCAAGCCCCAGCCCCTGGGGCTGCTGTGCGGTGTGTCCCTTGGGTGTGACTGGCCATCTCTGACCTGGGAATCTCAGCCTGGGGTCCTGGCCAGGCCCTGCCTGCCTGTGGTATCTTTGCTCTCCCTGAGATCCAGCTGCGGTGAAGGTGGGAGGCAGAGTGGACAAAGATATTACTCACCCAGCCTTGAATTTGGCCAAAGGATTGGACGGAGCCTAGGATGGGACTAAGCAGACCCTCCCTGGCCTGGCCAGGCCCACACGGAGACAGATCTTGTGCTGGGCTCTGGAGCACATTCAATCAACAAGTATTGACTGCGCACTATACAGCCAGGGGCCGAGATGCTGGCCACATAGCAGCAAGCAAAGGAGAAAAAAAAAATCTGTGACCGCAGGGAGGGGACAAGGAACTACATATGTAATTTTAGGTTGTTTTAAGTTGTGAAGCAAAAAACAAGACACTGTGTCACTGTGTGTGGAAGAAACATCAGGGATTATTTTAGGTTACCAAGGGCTGGAGGTTGAGCCAGCCATGGGAAGATTTGGGGGAAGTGTGTTCCTCGCAGAAAGGACAGCAAACAAACCATGGAGTTCTTTAATTAGTTTTTGCTGCGAGGGCAGAGGGGGCCACCTGGCACGACTGCTCTTAGTCGGGGTCTTGTTTAACTTGTAGGTGGTTCATTCTCACTAGAACCAAAATCCTGGGGGCTTTGGGCTGCCCCATGCAGTCCCTGCCAGATAAGGGGAGCGTTCCCTTAGCAATGCATGCAAGAGTGGCTCGTGTACCCTTCCCTCCTGTCCCAGTGGCTTTGTGTCAGTTATTGTGAATTCAAGGGGTGACATCAGACAGACCCCGGCTCAAATCCTGGCTGTGACACTTACGAGCTGTGTGGCCTTGAGTGAGTCCCTCTTGTCTCTGAAACTACGCATCCTTGGCTGTAGGGTTGGGTGGACCACCATCACTGATGTTTCGCATGGTGCCTGGCAAGCTCTATGTGCTCAGGAGACCTCTGAGGCTGGTGACACTGGGGACATGGCTTTCCCACGAGCTGAAGGAGAAGTAGCCTTCTCTGACAGAGACATAGACTTGGGCTGGACCAGACAGGACAGGAAGCTCCTTCCTTGTCACAGATCATATCTAGAGGAAGGAAGGCAGCGGCTCCAAAGGAAATGGGGAAATGGCTCTGGGCCCCGGCGGATGTCAGCAATGGGCATTGCCAGCCTTCCCACCCACCTTTGGCAAGAGCAGTGCAGAAAAGGATTCTAGAACCTAAAACCATAGACTCTGACCAGGGAGGGAAAAAATTGGGGGGGAAAGTAGTGGTGTTTGTTAAAAAAACAGGGTCTCTGGCCCCATTCACTAGAATCCATTTAAGCCTGAAGTGGGACCCTAGAATCTGTTTTTTTGGGTTTTTTTTTTTCGTGGTGGGGATGGACAGAGCCAGACTGTGTCACTCAGGCTACAGTGCAGTGGCATTATCATAGCTCACTGCAACCTCAAACTCCTGGGCTCAAGCGATCCTCTTGCCTCAGCCTCCCAAGTAGCTGGGACTACAGGTGTGCACCACCACACCTGGCTAATTTTTACTATTTTTAGTAGAGATGGGTCTCACTCTTGCTCAGGCTGGTCTCGAACTCCTGAGCTCCAGCGATCCTCCCGCCCCGGCCTCCCAGAGTGCTCGGATTACAGGCGTGAGCCACCGCACCCTGCCAACTTTTTTTTTTTTTTGAAGCAGGAAGTACATACATAAAAGGGCACAGATCCTACAAGTATGAGGCTAAATGAGTTTTCATAAAGCGAACACCTCAGGTAACCAGCACCCAGATGAGAAAAAAAGAATATTATCAGTAGCCTCTCATGCTCAAGGAGTGCCTAGCAGTATTATTATTATTTTATTAGTATATAAATTTTTAATT
>NW_012140969.1:1963405-1993152 GCF_000956105.1 Propithecus coquereli
TGGATTATGTTATTCTGTGAAATTGCAAAGTAGGAAACACTGTGTAACAAACGGGGTTCAGGGATAAGTAGTTACAAATTTGCTTGACTAAGTGCATTGTAGACAGTGCCTGGGAGGAGAAAACAGAAACAGAAACAGGAACTGCCCCCAGAGAGAGGAAGTGGGGTCTCTAGGCCGGGGGTGAGAGGGAGAGTGATTTATCGTAGTATGAAGGATTATTCAGGCTGGGCACAGTGGCTCACGCCTGTAATCTCAGCACTTTGGGAGGCCAAAGTGGAAGGATCACTTGAGGCCAGAAGTTGAAGACTGCCCTGGGCAACACAGCTTATATTTTAGATCCCATCTCTGAAAAAGAAAATTAAAAAATTAGCCGGGCATGATGGTGCACACCTGTAGTCCCAGCTACTCGGGAGGCTGAGGCAGGAGGATCGCTTGAGCCCAGGGGTTCGAGGCTGCAGTGAGCTGTGATGGCGCCACTGCATTCCAGCCTGGGCAACAGAGCATGACCCACTCTCAAAAGAAAAAGAAATGTCATGGAGGAGCTCTAGTAAAAAAATTACAGCAGAGAAGGAATGCGTGGGAGTGATATACGGGGCCTGGATGTGGTTTTTGTTTTTTAATAGGCACTTAAGCAACAACTGGACGTAGGTCTAAAATTTAAAATAGGGGATCAGATAAGGCCATCCTGTGAAGTGACCAGGAGAGAAAGGAAGGGAGCTGTGCAGAGTGTTTCAGGGAGAGGGCATGTGCAAAGGCCCTGGGGCAGGAACATGTGTGATATGGCTGAGCAGCAAGGAGGCCCCTGCGGCTGCAGAAGATGAGGGCAGCGTGGGAGTGGCTAGAGTGTGCAGGGTCTTATGTGCCATGGAGAGGACTTGGGCTTTTGTTCTGAGAGAAATGAGAGCCATCGAGGTTTCTGAGCAGAGGAGGAATGTGGCCTGATTTAGGTGTTCGCCGTGTCCCTCTGGCCTCTATGGAGTCCAATGGCAGAAGCCAGGAGACCAGGACACAGTCAGTAGCACTAGTCCAGGGGCATGAATCGCCTGGTACCAAAATGCTAAATAAACACACATGTCTGCACAAAAGCTGCCCATGGCTTAGCCGGGCATGGTGGTGAGTGCCTGTAGTCCCAGCTACTCGGGAGGTTGAGGCAGGAGGATCGCCTGAGCCCAGGAGTCTGAGGTTGCTCTGAGCTGTGATGATGCCATTGCTCTCCAGCCCGGGTGACAGAGCAAGACTCTGTCTCAAAACAAAAAAAAAAGGAAAAGAAAAAGGATTGGTCTGGGCAGCTGGGATACTCATTCCCCAGGCACAGACTTCTGGCGAGGTGGAGGGCAGCCAGCCCTGGCTGCGTGGGTGAGGCCTTGGGCCACTGCAGCCCTTGGGGACTTGGCCAGTGTCCGGGAGCTGTGGGGGCTGGGTGGCATTTGATGTCCTGGCACCAGCATTGTGACTGGGCAGCCTGTGGCGGCTCCCTTATCTCCCACGCCCACTCCGGCCGGGTGTGCCAGCCATCATGGCCAGCAAGGCCAGGGCCCAAATGCCACCTTCCCCAACCCCCTTTCCCCCCGACTGGATCTCATCTAACAGGCCGATTCCCCACCATCGCTGCGTCCTTAGCCCGGCCTCTGCCAGTGTCTGCCAAAGAAAACGCCTGTGTTGGCTCCAGAAAGGCTTCGTTTGGTTTGCAACACTGTTCCTCTCCAGCTGTGTACCCCGAGCAAGCAGCCTCAGTTTGCCCCTCTGCCAGATGGGATCACACTAATGGTTAGCGTGTGTTGAAGCTAACCAGAGCCATGCTAAGTGGTTTTTGCACATCGAGTCGTGGAAACCACCTACAAAGGAAATGTAAATATTAGTGTCATTCTCCAGACAGGAAAACGGCAGCTGAGAGAGAAAACAGCTTTGTCCAACATCACCCAAGAAGGACATGAGCCCCCTCCTTGGCGTGAGTCCCCCACTTCCAAGCCGTGGCTCCGTTGGTACAATTGCATTCCCTCTCAGTGCTTCAGTTTCCCCAATATTGTGGGGAATAAATGACATGACTTCTCGTTCCTCCCCAACTCTGCCATTGCAGGCTCAAAGCAGCCACCAACAAGATGGAAATGAATGAGCGGGCCATGTGCTAATAAAACTTTATTCATGGACACTGACATTCGTATCTCACGTCATTTGCAACATCACAGAGTATTCTTCTTTGGATATTTTTCAACCGTTGAAAAATGTTAACACCGTTCTTAGCTCTGAGCCATCCAAAAACAGGTGGTGGCCTGGATGTGCGCCAGGGGTGGTGGTTTGTCAACCCCTGGTCAGGACAGTTAAGATGCTGTGGTTGGCAGAATAATGCCACCGCCCCCCCGCCCCCACAAAATGTCCATGTCATAATTCCTGAGACTTGGGAATATGTTAGTTTACAATGGCAAAAATGGCGACTTTGCGGATGTGAACATGTTAAGGATTTTGAGATGGGAGATTATTCTAGATAATTCTGTGGGCCCTTATAAAGGAAAGGGACAGGCAGAGGAGTCAGAGAAGGACATGGAACAATGGAAGCAGGGGTGGGCTTGATGTGATTGCTGGCTCTAAAGTTGGAAGAAGTGGCTACAAGCCAAGGAATGTGGGTGTCCTCCAGAAACTGAAATAGGCAAGGAAACAGATTCTCCCATAGAAATTTCCAGAAGAAACACAGCCCTGCCAACATGTGGACTGTAGCCTAGTGAAATGCATTTTGGACGTCTGACCTCTAGAACTGTAAGATAATAAATTTGTGTTGTTTTAAGCCACCAAGTCACTCGTATTTTGTTACAGCGGCCACGGGAAACTAATACAGTTGCCCCTTGAACAATGTGGACCTTAGCAGTGCCAACCCCCCAATAAAGTTGAAAATCCACTTTTTTTTTTTTTGGAGACAGAGCCTTGCTCTGTTGCCCAGGCTGGAGTGTAGTGGCGTCATCATAGCTCACTGCAGCCTCCAACTCATGGACTCAAGCAATCCTCCTGCCTCAGCCTCCCTAGTAGTGCCCCACCATGCCTGGCTAATTTTTATTTTTTTCTGGTTTTAGTTGCCTGGCTAATTTCTTTCTATTTTTAGTAGAGATGGGGTCTTGCTCTTGCTCAGGCTGGGCTCGAACTGAACTCCTGAGCTCAAGCCATCCTCCCGCCTCGGCCTCCCAGAGCACTAGGATTACAGGTGTGAGCCATCGTGCCTGGCCCACATATAACTTTTGACTCCCTCAGAACTTAACTACTAATAGCCCACTGTTGACCAAAAGGCTTACTGATAACATAAAGTCAATTAACACGTTAATTTGTATGTTATGTGTGTTATGTGCTGTATTCTTATAGTAAACTAGAGAAAAGAAAACGACATTAAGCAAATCATAAGGAAGAGAAAATCCATTTATTATTCATTAAGTGGAAGTAGATCATCATAAAGGTCTTCATCCTGGCCGGGCACGGTGGCTCACGCCTGTAATCCCAGCACTCTGGGAGGCTGCGGTGGGAGGATGCCTTGAGGCCAGGAGTTCTAGACCAGCCTGAGAAACATAGCAACACTCTGTCTCTACAAAAAATTTAAAAATTAGTTGGGAGTGTTGGCATGCGCCTGTAGTCCCAGCTACTCAGCAGGCTGAGGCGGGAG
Source organism: Propithecus coquereli (assembly GCF_000956105.1). Taxonomy (NCBI): domain Eukaryota; kingdom Metazoa; phylum Chordata; class Mammalia; order Primates; family Indriidae; genus Propithecus; species Propithecus coquereli. The sequence continues at coordinate 1,967,046 of NW_012140969.1, forward strand.
GATCGATTGAGCCCAGGAGTTCGAGGTTGTAGTGAGCTATGATGACACCACTGCACTCCAGCCTGGGGTGACAGAGCAAGACCCTGTCTCTTAAAAAAGAAAGAAAGATGCATGTGCCCAGCACATGGCAAAGGGTCAATAAACAGTACTAAACTGTTCTTATTGTTATCTTGCAACATTGTTGCAAAGATTCCGCAACGTCCCCTTGTGCAGGCTTAGATCTGGCTCAATTATCAGAAACCATTAGTAGTTGCTGTTCCCCTTCCTGCGTCCCCACCCAGCTAATGTTAATGAGAGCTAATGGAACCCATCAGATGATAATACCAATGTTCCCTCTTCCCTGAAAGCCCACAAGGCCAGGCCTTGAGCCAAACCTTTGCCCAGTGCCCCTCTCTGCACTTGTAATTCCATCTCACCTAGGGGTAACTCAAGTTCACCCAGCAAGGTCATGGCCCAGGTATCCCACTCATGACACCAAACCTACAGGGTGAATCGTTTCCTGAGATAGCTGAGACTTCCCCATGTGCCCTCCCCTCCCCAGGTCTGGGATGCTGCTCAAATACTGTCAGTGGCTCCCACCTATGCATCAAACTTGTTTTGGAGATGGTGGTCCATCCTGGGTGATGGCAAACTGCTTCCCCTCTCTGAGCCTCAGTTTCCTGTGCTGTACAATGGGTTGATGATACAGCCTCTAGGATGGTGGAGAGGGTCCGAAAGGTGATGAGTTCTCTTCACTCAGCACTGGCTGTTTTTACATAGCTACTCCCACTCTGCCAGTCTGCCTGCTGTGCCAGCTGATTCCAGAAACTTCTGGTACTCCCTTAGCTCTCTTCCCACTCACCTTACTGGTCTCAACACCTATCAGATGGCAGAAATATTCTCCTGTGTTGTTCCCTCATATTTTTTTTTTTTTTTGAGACAGAGTCTCGCTCTGTCACCCCTGCTAGAGTACAGTGGCGTCATCATAGCTCACTGTAGCCTTGAAATCCTGGGCTCAAGCGATCCTCTTGCTTCAGCCACCTGAGTAGCTGGGAGTACAGGCATGAGCTACCACACCCGGCTTCTTCCCCTCATACCTATAATACTTTTCAGTTGTTGTATATTTGCATGATTAATACATATGGAATTTATTCTGCTATGGGTTGGGGGGGATGATGTTTATTTGTTTCAAAATGCACTGTTAGCACCACTGAATGAATAGTCTATCCTTTCCCTGCAGACTGAAAATTCCACATTTATCAGGTGTTAAATTCTTTTAAGTATAAAATTCACGAATTAATTTTAAGTATGAAACTCACATGGAAAACTCTATGCTACGTTTTTATTTTTAGTGTTTCCTCTATGTACACAGATTAGGTATTGTGGTTATTCATTCAACAAACACTTATTGCGTCCCTCTTTTGTGCCAGGCACTAGGCTGGGTGCTGGGGACACAGGCATGGACGGACAATTAGCAACCGATATGTAAATGTGTAACCTGTCAGATGGTGATAAGGGACAAAATTTAAAGCCAGGACTTGCTTCAGCCACACATGTACTAAAATTGGAACAAAAAAGAGGAGATTAGCATGGCCCCTGTGCAAGGATGATGTGAAAATTTGTGAAGCGTTTCATATTAAAATAAAAAAAAATTTTTAAAAAGTAAGACCAGGTGCATTGGCTCACACTTGTATTCCCAGTACTTTAGGAGGCCAAGCTGGGAGGATCACTTGAGGCCATGAGTTCAAAACAGGCCTGGGCAACTTAGTGAGACCCCTGGCTCTACAAAAAGTTAAAAAAAAAAATTTTTTAAAAAGGAACAAAATTTAAAAGGTAATGGAGAGTCCAGGTGAGGTAGCTCATGCCTGTAATGCTAGCAGTCTGGGAGGCTGACGGAGGATTGCTTGAGGTCAGGAGTTTGAGACCAGCCTGAGCAAGAGTAAGACCCCGTCTCTATCAAAAATAGAAAAAACTAGCCAGGTGTCGTCGTGGCACATGCCTGTAGTCCCAGCTACTCAGGAGGCTGAAGCAGGAAGGTCCCTTGAGCCCAGGAGTTTGAGGCTGCAGTGAGCTATGATGACACCACTGCACTCTACCTGGGGCAACAGAGGGAGACTCTGTCTCAAAATAAATAAATAATTAAAAGGTAATGGGGAGCCAGGCACCGTGGTGCATGTCTGTAGCCCCAGCTACTCAGAGGGATTTTTAAGCCCAGGAGTTTGAGTCCAGACTCGACAATATAGCAAGACCCTATCCCCCCAAAAGAACAAAGTAATGGGATAAAGAGGAAAGGGGTGCTATTTTAGATGAGGTGGTCAGAGAAAGCCTCTTTGAGGAAGTGATATTTCAGGAGAGGCCTGAAGGAGCTGGGGCCACATGCATGTCTGAGAGAAGAGCTTTCTAAGCAGAACAGCTAGTGCAAAGGCCCTGTGGTGGGATGGTGCCTGGTGAGTTTATGGTAGCCAGGAGGCCAGTGAGGTTGGAATAGAACAAGCCCAGGGGAGACAGGAAGCAGGTGAGGGCTGGGAGATGGCAGGGCAGATCACGCAGGGCCTTGTGGGCCATGGGGAAGAGTTGGGCTTTTTCCCGCGAGTGAGATGGGAGCCATAGAGGAATGTGGGCAGGGGAAGGACTTGCCCTGACTTAGGTTTGCACAGGCGCCTCTGGTTGCCGTGGGGAGGAGAGAAGGCGCCCACACTGGTCCAGACAGATGACAGGGCTGTGTGACAAGGGTTGGGGCTGGGCAGGGGGTGAGAAGAGGTGGATTCTGGGTAGATCAAAGGCACAGCGGATGGGAAGCAGAGAGGCACCCTGGGTTCCTGGCCTGTGCACCTGGGAGGACAGAGCTGTTGTTACTGAATCATGGGGACATTCAGGAGCTTGGATGTGGCCATACTGAGTATGAGGTGCCACACAGGGTGGGGGAAGGCAAGTGTCACATGGGCGTGGGTATGCAGCTCAGGGGCACGGCCCTTGTGAGAGTGGTCAGTGTAGAGCTGGTCGCTGGTCGCTGAGTGTGCACGAGTGTCCCCGGGGGACCCCGTGTAGCCGGGAAGAGAAGTGGCTCATGGCCTGGGCCCAGACCCACAGTCTGGCCACTGCTTGGACTGGGTGGGGTGGAACCAGCGGCACTTTGGGCTGGCAGGAACCACAGGGCTTCTTTGGGAGTCGTGGTCACTCAAGGGCGTGGCTTGGAGCCTCAGGCCTCACCTGTTTGCTGAAGTCTGTGGCCCAGGTGGGGCCCCTCAGCTGGAGGCCACGCTGGGGAGAGGGAATTTCTCCAGGGACAAGCCGAGTTAGTGACCAGAACCCAGCCTGGGGAGTGCCAGACTCTGAGGCAACAGGTACAATTATTGAACTCCAACTGTATATGACTAGGCAGATTGTATAACCTCCATGCTGGCTGTATATCCCCCACCCCATCCAACTGCGTCAGGCCACGTTAGCCATATAGCCAGCTGTGCTGTAAGGTATACAGCTGGCCTAAAGTGGAGAGATACAATAAGAGCGGGCATAGTTTGCAAGGGAGTATACAGTTGGCATGTGGGTGGATGGTTATTGTGGGGGTGTATAGCAGGCATGGGGCAAGTACAGCCAGCTGTGTGTACTGTGTGGTTGTATACCCCCATGGTATACCTCCACAGTGGCTGTACACTGACGCCAGCTGTATACCCTCACCCCTACTGAACACACCCACATGGATTAAACACCCCTACAGCAACTGTATACCTCCCTGTTGACTGTGCCTCCACACTGACTGTATGCCCCATACTGGCGGCACCCCCACACCTACCATGCACCTCCACACCTACCATGCACCCCCACATCAATCGAACACCCCAACACTGACCATGCACTACACCCATGGCCAACTGTTAGCTGCAGTGCTAACTGTATACTCCCTGGTATTCCACGTTAGATCTTTGAGGATCAGCTTTGCTTTTATACCTTAGCCCCAATTCCCAGTCGGGGAAACTGAGGCTCAGGGAAGAGAAGGCATTGGGGAGTGCCCTCCAATTCAGAGGCGACAGAAGAAACATTTGAATCCAGGGCCCCTCAGGAGGATGCGGGCTGCTCCAGGGCAGGGATTGAGTCAGTTTCTCTCTGTGCCTGGGCCCCAGCCCCAGACCCGCACCCACTGTCAGCTAAGTAAACGCAAATACATTGTTCTACCAAACAAAGGCTTCGGGATTAAGGAGATTGAGAGAAGGTACCCGGGACAGCAGCTCTGGCGTGTGTGGGTGGCCCACTAAGGTACCAGACCGGGGCAGTTCCAGGCAGGGGGGGCTGCCAGCCCCATTTTTTTAAGTTTTCAAGAGAGTGAAGATGTAGATTTTTTGATGGACTCTCCCACTGTTGAACTATTGGCAATTATTATTATTATTTTTAAATGCAACACACCGAAATAAAACACATCCACGGCTCTGGCTCGGGTTTGGGAGTTTTCAGCCCAAATATTCCACAGTTGGTTGTTTGGGCTCCTCCTTCTGCTGGTTATTCGTCTCCCTGTGCCTCAGTTTCCCCAACCGCAGAACAGGGCGCTAGAGGCGCCCTTTCAGGGTTGGGAGGTGTTCCAAGCGGTGTCGCCTGCGCCGGGTGGGTGGCCCAGGTCAGAGGACGCAGCCGCTGGTGGGTTCCCGGGGTGGGGGCGGGGCGGGCTAAATCGGGGCGGCCCGTGAGTGGCGGGAGCAGCTGCCGCCCCGCCCGGCGCCCTCCCCTGTCCCTCGATCCTGGGCAGCGGCCCAGCTCCCCAGCTCCGGCCGGTCTGACCGGTTTGGGCCGCCCCGCCTGGCTCTGGGCTGGGAGGAGCCGTCGCCAGCCCGGCGGTGCGTGGATCCCTCGGGGACGCCGGCGGGTCCAGACCCGGGGACCAGAGCTGGGACCGAGAGGGCGCCCGCGGGAATGGGGGCCGAGCGGCAGCATTACTACGGGAAGCTCGGTGGGTAGGACGGCCCCGGCTGGCCACGCGCGAGGACCTGGGGCGCAGGGAACCGGGACAAGCGGGTGCTCTGCCCTGGACCCCCCACCGTCACCCGCCAGCCCCAGATCTCCCCCGGAACCGCCTCTCAGACCCTCCTTCTCACGCCCTCACCCCAACGATCTGCCCCCGTCTCCCCTGCCCGGCACTCCTGGGGGACCCCCCTGCCCCGTATCCCCGGGCCCTACCTCGGACCTTCCCCCTCCTCCGCCTGGATCCCCGGTGGCCGCCATTCCCGCCCTCTTCCCAGCGGTGGCCGCCAGGTGATAAATCTGTTCCCAATTAATGACTCCTCTCTCTCGCCTGTCCCAGCCGGCACCAACTGGAGGCGTGAGTGTGGTCCCCTGCGGGTGGGTGACACCAAATCTGCAGGGTGTCCGAATTTTACTCTTGCCTGGCAAAGACACCCCTAGGGGTTTCTGAAAAAGTCGGGGGGTGGTCCTGCCTTGTCTTGGTTCAGCTTTTCTGCACAACTTAAATCTTACTAACTTTCAGGAACGCCACAGAAGTATGACCCCACCTTCAAAGGACCCATTTACAACAGGTAATGGCTCAGGGTGTTTTTTTGGGGGGCAGGGGAGGGGGTCTCCCTGCTAATCCTGCCCTAACCACTGTTTCTTCAGACACACACCCCTGTGTCCTCCGACAGCCTGGTGATAAACGTTTGCAACTTGACAATTCAAAGAAAACTCAAAAACTAATTTCCTTAATATGCCGAGAGTTCTTACAAATGAGTTTTTAAAATGGGCAGAAGACTGGAACAGATCTTTATAGAACAAGAAATTCTGCAGGCAATGAACTTATGAAAAGATGTTCAACCTTTATAAAAAGTAAAGGAATGTAATTTAAAACAATAGCCAAATAGAATGTCCCCATCGCAGCTTAGCAAAGATTTTAAAAGATTGATATATTCTGCTCTGAAACTAATCTTTTGAGGTAGGGAATTTGGAAATGTGAAATTTATTTAATGTGCATCTATTTGTTCCAAAATTTTAATTCTAGGGAAAAATTTTTCCCAATAAATCTTGTACAAATGGACAAAAATGTAAGATGTTACTGTCATTTTTAAAAATGGCAAAAAATTTGGGACAGTGGCTGACCCCTGTAATCTCAGCATTTTGGGAGGCCGAGGCAGGAGGATCACTTGGGGCCAGGAGTTTGAGACCAGCCTGGGCAACATAGAGAGATCCTGTCTCTACCAAAAAATAAATTAAAATGGCAAAACCCAACCATCTGAATGTCTATCCATTGGACGTATTACATAGCACTCTTGGAGGCCAAGGCAGGAGGATTGCTTGAGGTCAGGAGTTTGAAACCAGCCTGAGCAAAAGGAAGACCCCATCTCTACTAAAAATAGAAAAAATTAGCTGGGCATGGTGGTGCACACCTGTAGTCCCAGCTACTCAGAAGGCTGAGGCAGGAGGATCACTTGGACCCAGGAGTTTGAGATTGCTGTGAGCTAGGCTGATGCCATGGCACTCTATCCCAGGTGACAGAGTAAGACTCTGTCTCAAAATAAAAAAAAAAAGGGAAGAAACAGAACAATGGGTGTATCATAACAATTGAATTAACTAAAGAAAATTCTTTTGGAAAATATTTGTACCTAATAAATAACACAAGAAAATTATTAACAGTGGTCATTTATTGAAAGAATAGTTAAGGAGAGAGACTTGTTTCTTTATTGTATACATGCCTGCATGGTTTTCGTTTTTACCATGTTCATATTTAATCTTATGATAAGAAAAATAGTTTGAATTTCTTTAAAATGTTGATACATAGCTGGGTGTGGTGGTATGTGCCTGTAGTCCCAGCTACTTGGGAGGCTGAGGCAGGAGGATCTCTTGAGTCCAGGAGTTCGACGAAGTTCAGTGAGCTGTGATTGCACCACTGCACCCCAGCCCAGGTGACAGAGCAAGACCCTGTCTCTTAAAAAAAAAAAAAAGCCAGGCGTGCTGACTCATGCCTGTAATCCCAGCCATTTGGGAGGTAGGATTGCTTGAGGCCAAGAGTTTGAGACCAGCTTGAGCAAGATAGCAAGGCCCCTGTCTCTACAAAAAATAAAGAAAATTTAGCCAGGCGTGGGTGGTGGCATGCACCTGTAGTCCCAGCTGCTTGGGAGGCTGAGGCAGGAGGATCACTGATGCCCAGGCATTGGAGGCTGCAGTGAGCTATGATTGCACCCCTGCACTCCAGCCTGGGTGACAGAGCAAACTTGTCTCTAAAAAAATGAAAAGGCCCAAACTACTCAGGAAAAGGTGTGCAAACAACGCACGGATGTGAATATGTTTGGAAGGCAGGATGGGCTGTGACACCCACAGCAACAAGGCTGTCACCCTGACGCTGCCTCTCTGCTCCCCAGGGGCTGCACGGACGTCATCTGCTGTGTGTTCCTCCTCCTGGCCATTGTGGGCTATGTGGCTGTGGGCATCATAGGTGAGTAGGACTTGGGGTTCCAGGGTAGGAGGTGGCAGCCACGGCCTTTGTGGCAGGGGTGGGGCTGGTGCTTAAGAGTGTCAGTGCTTGAGCACCTCTGGGTCCCTCCACAGCCTGGACCCATGGGGACCCTCGAAAAGTGATCTACCCCACTGATAGTCGAGGCGAGTTCTGCGGGCAGAAGGGCACGAAAAATGCGTGAGTCCAACTCCTTGGGGCCCTGGTGGGGCTGAAGAAGGTTCTAGGCTTTCCCCATCTCCACCCATCCAAGAGACCAATCAACAAGTAGTTTAAACTTCCCACCACCGCTCTTCTAGGCCTTGGGGACACAGCACTAAATGAGACAGTAAGCATCCTGTCCTCTGGCGGCTCACATTTTAAGGGAGACACAGAGAGGAGACAGATCTGATGTCAGGTGGTGATGAGCAGATTGAGTTCAATCTGGGTGGTGTCACTCCCTGGCTGTGTGACATAGGGCAAGTGTCTCAACTTCTCTGGGCCTCACTTTTCCTTCCCTCTAAAATGAGGATCCCCCTGCATAGTGGTTCACACCTATAATGCCAGCACTTTGTGAGGCTGAGGTAGGAGGATCACTTGAAGCCAGGAGTTCAGCCAGGAGACCAGCCTGGGAAACACAGCAAGACCCCATCTCTACAAAAACATTAAAAATTAAAAAATTAGCTTAGAACAGTACCCGGCATGGAATGGCTGCTGCTACAGTTTTTATTATTGTGGTTGTTTTGTTGTTTTCATTAAGATATTTTATGTAGGGTGATTAAGAAGTCTTGACAATTTCCATCTTCCTTCTCCAACCCCAGGAACAAGCCCTACCTGTTTTATTTCAACATTGTGAAGTGTGCCAGCCCCCTGGTCCTGCTGGAATTCCAGTGTCCCACCCCGCAGGTAACGTGTCCCCCTCCCCGCTTTGTGTCTCTTTCCCCCGTGAGTGCGGGGTGGGACCTCTGTCCTGCCTCACCCATTCCTTCCTTCCGCCCTCCCAGATCTGCGTGGAGAAATGCCCGGACCGCTACCTCACCTACCTGAACGCGCGCAACTCCCGCGACTTTGAGTACTACAAGCAGTTCTGTGTTCCTGGCTTCCAGAACAATAAGGTGAGCGGTAGGCTGCCCCGGGAGCCCAGGCAGGGGTCATGGGTGGGTGCTGGCCAGGGCGACTCGTCTCCCTCCCTCTCTCTCGGCAGGGTGTGGCCGAGGTACTTCGCGATGGCGACTGCCCGGCTGTCCTCACCCCCAGCAAACCCTGTGAGTCAGGGGTCCCGTGAAGCTCGGGTGTGGGGACAAGGGAGGGTCTGCCGGGGCTCAGCCTGACTGATGCGATCCCCTGCTCCACGCAGTGGCCCGGCGATGCTTCCCCGCCATCCACGCCCACAAAGGGGTCCTTATGGTGGGCAACGAGACGACGTATGAGGATGGACACGGCTCTCGGAAGAACATCACAGAGCTGGTGGAGGGGGCCAAGTAAGGACCTCGGCCCTGTCCCTCCACAGGGGGAACAGGGCATCCCTGGGGCTGGTCTGATCAAGGAGGGGGTCTGACCTGGGCCTTGTCCCCCGTCCCCCAGGAAAGCTAATGGGGTCCTGGAGGCGCGACAGCTGGCCATGCGGATATTTGAAGATTACACCGTCTCTTGGTACTGGATTGTCATGTAAGTGGGAGGAAAGGGGGCTCTCCTCTGGTTGTCCCCTCTGAAGCTGGTGGGGTAGAGTCTGCCCCATGCCTGTTTTGTCCCCCAGAGGCCTGGTCATCGCCATGGTGTTGAGCCTCCTGTTCATCATCCTGCTCCGCTTCCTGGCTGGCATTATGGTCTGGGTGATGATCGTCATGGTGATTCTGGTGCTGGGCTACGGTAAGTCCCCACCTCCCTGTGACCTCCCCTTCCCAGGGTCAGCAAACTGCCCAGCGTTTCCAGAATTTTCTCCTAAGCCATCAGATATTTTCCATCTTCTCCTTGGCATATTTGGGAAGATGTTTGTCTCAGTGTTTACAAGATTAGAGGCTTAGAAACAGCTTCAGTGCCCATCAGTGGGGGATGGGTTAAGTTAGGCTCTCTGGAACCTTCTACATCAGGACCTAGATCTGTATATTATTGACAGCAAAAAGCATTCTCAGGAAGGCTACTTAGGCCCAATGTGGTGGCTCATGCCTGTAATCCCAGCACTTTGGGAGGCCAAGGAGGGGAGGATCGCTTGGGGCCAGGAGTTCGAGACCAGCCTGAGCAACATAGCAAGACCCCATCTCTACAAAAAAAATAGTTAACCATGCATGGTGGCACATGCCTGTAGTCCCAGCTACTTGGGAGGCTGAGGCAGGAGGATCCCTTGAGCCCAGGAGTTTGAGGTTGCAGTGAGCTATGATCACACCAATGCATTCTGTTTAGACCAACTCTGTCTCTCAAAAAAAAGAAGAAAAAAAAAAAAAAGAAAGAAAGCTACTAAGCACAGTGGTTAAGGATGCACACTCTGGCACCCGAATGCTGGGGGTTTAAATCCTCCTGGCTCTGCAATTTCTTGCTTTGAGACCTTGGGCAAATGACTCAATCTCACTGTGCCTCAATTTCTTCCTCTATAAATGGGGATAATTATTATTTGCAAGTTGGTGAGCTTAATGACAAGGAGATAGTGTGAGGATAAAATCAGGGTAGGGGCCTGTTTATCTCAGGCCTGTAGAATTCAGAGGCACAAAGCTCAAAAACAGTGCTTCCTGTCTTGATCATTCATTTAAACATTTCAGGAAGGAAAATACTTGGCAAACTAATCTGAGGACGCAGGTATCAAAGTATTTACATGAATAGTAGTTTCTAACTGGGTGCTGGCATTTTAGGTGACTTGATTATTTTTTTTTACTTTATCTGTATTTTCCAGTTTTATTTTACAAGCTAAGAGGAATGCTGAAAGTCCCTAAGGCGATTCCGCTGCATGTTCACATCCAGGCTGCCCCTGTGAATCATTCTTGCAGGTTGGAAGGGAGGCTTGAGACCACAGGCCATCCTGACACCTACTCATTCATTCATTCATCAAACATGTTTTGAGAGCCATCTGGGTTCTGGGCAGTTTTCCAGGCCCTGGGCTTATAGCAATAAACAAAACAAGATAGATCCTTGCTCCTGTGAGCTTTACTCCTGGGGGCGTGAGGAAATCAGTAAGAAACAAATAAACCACGAAAACCTCTAGGATGTCAAAACAAGGAAGGGAGATAGGATGCGATTCTAAGTGGGAGAAAGGGGTTCTGGAAGGTCTCATGAGAAGATGACATTGACCTGAGGATGTGAGGGGATCCAGCCATGGGGAGAGAATCTACCAGGCAGCAGGAACTGCAAGTACAAGGCCCTGAGGGATCACACAACGGCAGCCCCTGTTTTTCTTTTTCTTTCTTTTTTTTTTTTTTTTTTTGGAGACAGCGTCTTGCTATGTTGCCCAGGCTGGAGTGCAGTGGTGTGATCATAGCTCACTGCAGCCTCAAACTCCTGGGCTCAAGCAATCCTCCCACCTCAGCCTCTGGAGTAGCTTGGACTACAGGTGCACACCACCATGCCTGGCTTTTTTTTTTTAATTTAATTTTTTGTAGAGACAGGAGTCTTGCTATGTTGCCCAGGCTGGTCTCGAACTCCTGGCCTCATGTGATCCTCCCACCTTGGCCTCCCAAAGTGCTGGGATTACTTACAGGCATGAGCCACCATGCCCTGCCCAGCCTCAGCCTTGGTTTTGCCTTCCATTATACATGGGCAGTTGTACCTGCTTTGCAAGGTCAAAGGAGGCGTTGGTGGGCTAAGCTGTGGTTCCCTGTGCAGGAATATTTCACTGCTACATGGAATACTCCCGACTGCGCGGTGAGGCCGGCTCTGACGTCTCCCTGGTGGACCTTGGCTTTCAGACGGATCTCCGGGTATACCTGCACTTACGGCAGACCTGGATGGCCTTCAGTGAGTCGCAGCCCCCCAGCCCTACCCCCCATGGGGCCTTGGAGGGAGAAGGGAGCCCAGGCAGCTCACCCTCTGCCCTTTTCAGTGATCATTCTGAGTATCCTCGAAGTTATTATCATCTTGCTGCTCATCTTCCTCCGGAAGAGAATTCTCATCGCTATTGCACTTATCAAAGAAGCCAGCAGGTGGGGACCAGGGGACGAGGGGACCAGGCTGGGGTCATCCTAGGGCTGTTCCGGCCCTGATGCCTATGTCTCTTCTCCTCCCTAGGGCTGTGGGATATGTCATGTGTTCCATGTTGTACCCACTGGTCACCTTCTTCCTGCTGTGCCTCTGCATTGCCTACTGGGCCTGCACTGCTGTGTATCCACCGCTAGCCAGAAGTCTCTGACCCCAGGGATGGCTAAAGGCCAAACTTGCTCAGAAGTGACCTCCAGCTTGGGGCAGGGCTAGAACCCAGTGGGGGAATGGATTCTTTGGGGTCTCTGGGGTCCCCAGTGTCAGACCTTGGGTTCCTTAACAAGCCTCCAGCTTCCTGTCCACTTCCAACGAAGCGGTCTATAAGATCTTTGATGACGTCGCCTGCCCACTTACTGGGAAAACTTGCAACCCTGAGGTGGGTGTCCCCCAGGGTGGGGAGGGCAGGTATTTGCCCCGGCAGGCCCCAGATGATTTGAAACCTCTCATCCCCACTTGGAGATCATTCACCCAACATTGGCCACCTGCTGTGTGCTCTATGCTGGGTGTGGGGGCCATGGTGGGGAAGAGACCCCATCACAGCATCCAGCAACTTCCCAGGGCTTCCTCTTTTCAACTTGACCCGCCTCCCACCCTGGGCGCTGAACCACCCATCCCCCCACACCGTGACTTCGTTTCCTGCTTCCATACCCTTTTCTTGACCTCCCTGATGGCTGGTTCTTCTTTCCAGAAGCCCTTCCTTTTCATAAGCCCCTATCCTGAACCCCCAATTCCTTCGCTTAACTTATGCCATGAGTCCTGCCTACCCCGTGGTCCTCCAACCCCGGACCTGATGCTCAGAGGCCACTCTGAACTCCTGGTCCCTGTGTTTTGACTTGGCTCCACGTCCCTCCTGTCACAGACTTTCCCTTCCGCCAATGAATCCCGCCAGTGCCCCAACGCCCGCTGCCAGTTCGCCTTCTACGGCGGTGAGTCGGGCTACCACCGGGCGCTGCTGGGCTTGCAGATCTTCAATGCCTTCATGTTCTTCTGGCTTGCCAACTTCGTGCTGGCGCTGGGCCAGGTCACGCTGGCCGGGGCCTTCGCCTCCTACTATTGGGCCCTGCGAAAGCCGGACGACCTGCCCGCCTTCCCGCTCTTCTCTGCCTTTGGCCGGGCGCTCAGGTGGGCTGTGGTTGGCGGGGGATGGGGGACGGAGGAGTCCTGGCCCGACCACTGACCACCCCTTCGGCCCGCAGGTACCACACAGGCTCCCTGGCGTTCGGCGCCCTCATCCTGGCCATCGTGCAGATCATCCGAGTGATTCTCGAGTACCTGGATCAGCGCCTAAAAGGTGAGGCCCGCCCACGGCTGGCATTGGCTCCTGCTGGGGGGCGGGGCTGAGTGGCAAGCCCGCATTGGTTCTTGCTTGGGGTGGGCGGGGCCAAGATGGTGGGGCGGTGATTGGTTGCTGCATGGGGGGAAGGGGTGAAGCTGAGGGGCTTGTGATTGCGGTCATTGGTTGCTGTGATTGGGGAGCAGCTTTGAGAGCCCACTAGGCGGAAGTCTTACTGTGGAGGGGGCGGGTCCAAGAGCCCTGGCCCACCATTAGGCGGGGCCGTGGCAGTCCTGATTGGTTCCTGCTGTGGGGGTGGGGCTGAGTCCTGGGCCGGGTTGGTTCCTACTTAGAGACGGGACAGAGAACCCCAAGGGTCCTGGTTCAAGTCTCCTTTCCCTGTTTGAGGGCATGGGCTATGGGGGTCCCTACGAAGCTAAGCCAGGTCTCCCCTCACCTCTGCATTCCTTCCCTTCTCTTCCAGCTGCGGAGAACAAATTCGCCAAGTTTCTCATGACCTGTCTGAAATGCTGCTTCTGGTGCCTGGAGAAATTCATCAAATTCCTTAACAGGAATGCCTACATCATGGTCAGTGGGCCTGGGACCCCGAACCAACCCACCAGCTCCTGCTGGGTGGGAAGAGCCCCCATCCCCACCCAGGGGACCTGATCCCTCCCTCCCGCCCCCTTCCAGATTGCCATCTATGGCACCAACTTCTGCACCTCGGCCAGGAACGCCTTCTTCCTGCTCATGAGAAATATTATCAGGTTAGGGACGCCACCTTCCTCCCACCGCCTTCCTCCTCCTCTCCTAGTCCCTGATCCAGCATTCATACCTGCCCCTTACCGTCCCCTGCAGAGTGGCCGTCCTGGACAAAGTCACGGACTTCCTCTTCCTGTTGGGCAAACTTCTCATCGTGGGTAGTGTGGGTGAGTGGCGCCCACCCAGCCTGTCGGGGCTCTGTGATGAGTGTTACTTTCTTAGGGGGCTGTTTCCTTTAGCCAGAACCCTCAACCATCTCCATTTCCTCTTCCTTTCCAGGGATCCTGGCTTTCTTTTTCTTCACACACCGAATCAGGATTGTGCAGGATACGGCACCTCCTCTCAATTACTACTGGGTCCCTATACTGGTATGGACCTATGGGGACAGACAGCCGTCTGGGGAGAAGGAAGTGTTGGGACTTGCTTGGTCTTCTTTGACTGGACAGATGTGGATGGGGGTCAGAGGTGGGGGATTGCTTATTTATTCAGTCCACAAACATTTATTGAGTACCTACTGTGTTCCAGGCACTGAAGTGGGGGCTTCCCTCTAGAAGTTTTTAGGGGTAAACATTCATCAATGATGATATTGGTGAATGTATGGCTTCAAACTGGGACATGCTGCTGGTATATCCATACTGTACAGGGAACTGTCAGAGCCTTTATTGGAGGATCTGGGCAGATCTGAAGGGATCCAAGTAGCATCACCATGCAAGTGATGTTGGATCTTAGATCTGAAGATATAGGCATTATCCAGGCAGAGGGGACAGCTAGTACGGTGGCCCTGAGGTGGGACCGTGCCAGAAACAGTAAGGACACCAGCGGAGGTGATGTGGAGGTTAAGGTTAAGGAGGTAACAGGACTGTGGAAGAGTTGGGTCTTCATCCCAAGGGCAGGGCTTGGAGCCCAGTGACCTAGATTCTTAATCTTGGTTTCTAAGCTTCTCTGTTTGCTAATTCTAAGATGAGGAACTTTGGGCAGGTTATTTAATCTCTCTAATAGTCAACAAATGTTTATCAAGCAGCTAGCACGGCTCTGGGAGTCTCCAAATTGCTAGGGATATAGCTGTAAATGGGACAGACACAGTCTAGTGGGGGTGTGGGCATTAAACCTACAAAGCCCTAAACATACATGACGTTGCTGCTAGATGAAGGCCTCAGGAGGGGTGTGCAGTGCTAGGAGGACACGAACCAGGGTCTAGATGTCACAGGTGGCTTCCTGGAGGAGGTGGGACCTGAGGACTTGCTGTTTGAGCTGAATGCAGGACAGTGAGGTGTAAACTAGACTTGAATCAGGATAGCAGTGCGTGCAAAGGCCCTGGGGTTGAAGAAAGCAAGGGGTGTTGTATGGATGGCAGGCCCCTATCAGCAGTAGTGAGGAGTTAGGATATGGTTATTCTAAAGCAGACTTCTCAGCAGGGGAGGGACATAGTGGGTGGGGGCTGCTCTGGGCGGGAACTAAGGCAGGAACAGTACATCTCTTCTCTCCCAGACGGTGATCGTTGGCTCCTACCTGATTGCCCATGGCTTCTTCAGCGTCTACGGCATGTGTGTGGACACACTGTTCCTCTGCTTCTGTGAGTGACCCCTCACCCCAACCCTTGCCGGGCCCTGAGTCCCTTCACCCCACTGGGCATAACATCTCCCGCCAATGGGGCCACACGGTCACCTACCCAGTGCCCCCAGCTTCCCTGGGGACTAACTGTCCTTTGTCCTAGGGCCCCAGCATGCCTTCTTAGCTTCCCCGCTGTGCTCGGAGCGGCTCCACCCTCTCATCCACCCTCCGGGCTGCAGCTGGAACACTCTGCCCTTGGTGGCTTCGGAGTCTCTGGCTTTGTTGGGGGGATCTGTGGCTGCCACTAACTCTGGTCTCTCGTCTGTTTTTTTTGTTTTGTTTCTTCTTTTCTCTTCCTCTCCTCCATGCCTGCTGGCTTCCCTGTTCCTCCCCTGCCTCCTTCCCTTCCCTTCCTGACCACCCCCCCATTTTCCCCCTGCCGGTTCCTGGGGGGAGCCCAGGTGAGGACCTGGAAAGGAATGACGGCTCTCAGGAGCGACCCTACTTCATGTCGCCCGAGCTGAGAGACATCCTGTTGAAGGGGAGTGCGGAGGAGGGGAAGCGGGAGGAAGTCGAGGAGTAGAGAGTCAGGGGGGCTGGCTTGGGGGCCAGGTGTCCTCCCTGTAGACTGGGGGTGCATGCAGGGGGGCCTTCCTTGCCTGGGAGCGTGGGGCTCGTGTGTGTCCCTCGGAGCCCGCTACAGTCCGGCCCTCTCTGGTCCTAGTGTGTCTTGCTTCCTAACCCTCTGAGGCTTCTCGGTGGCCCTCGTTCACCCACCCCATCCCTGGAGGCCCCTGCCCGCGGGCTTCCCTCACGCCTCCCGCTCTGGGGCCCTCTCTCCGCAGTGGAGGATCTGGAGAGGAACGACGGCTCGGCCGAGCGGCCTTACTTCATGTCTTCCACTCTCAAGAAGCTCTTGAACAAGACCAACAAGAAGCTCGCGGAGTCCTAAAGGCCCCGCCGTCCCCCGCTTCTTGGGGACCCTCACACCGGGTGCTCTGCAGCTGGGTCAGTCCCCGCAGTCCCTGGGGCTTTCCCGAAGTCCTGTCACTGCCGCTCTGCCCCCTTCCTCATTAACCAGTTACCACCAGTTTCCAGGGACCTGGAGGATTCGGGGCACCTCCTCCCTATCTGTGCCAAGGGGCACTCAGAGTTTTCACGATGGCCGCCCCCTCAAGACCGCAAAGTCAGTCTCTCCGGCCCCTCCTTGGCTTGGATGGAGAAAAATCTGGTTGCGTCTCTTGATGCCTGGGTGGCGGTGTGGCCGGACCTCCGCAAGCTCCCTTATGTTCCCTGTCACTCTCTTAATGACAACGGGACAGACAACAGGAAGGACGGTGTTTGTGTCTGAGTGAACTCCAGCTCCAAACCCTCCCGGTCACCGCTGCCTGCTCCTGCCAGGACTGAACCCCTCCTCCATGGCTGAACAGTTGACTCAAGGGCCGCCAGAAGCATTTCTTTCTTCTCCTTTTTTTTAACCTGGACGTGCATTAAAGGGTCTATTAGCTTTTTTTCCATCTGTCTCAACCAGCTGAGATGGGGCTGCCAAGGAGTGCCTTCCTTTGTCCCCTCCCCGCCGGGCGTGGCTGGGGTGGGAGTGTGTGTACCCAGGTGGGGGTGGCTCCTGGCTAGGGGTGGGATGTTGACGGGAGGAGAGGGAGGGAGGGAGACAGACTCTTGGGGGACGGTGAGGAGCAGGCCTGGGTGGCCAGGTCTGAGCCGGCTGGAGGACATTGCTAATAAGCCAGCGCTTAATGGAAACCACCTGGCCGCCTGGCGGGGTTGGGCTGAATTTCTCCCCCTTCCCCCGCCAGTTATTGACACAGCTCTCTTTGTAAGAGAGCAAAGAAACCGAATCCACCCGAGGGATGATTTCGGGGGGAGCGGTGGGGGCAAACCAGGCCCCTCTGCCCACATACTTCACCTCGAGCACCCTTTTGCCAAACTTGTCGAACTCAGGGGACCTGGTTTCTCGGTTCCCCCTTTGCCATATTCCAAGCCCCCCTCCTCACCCCCGACTTCACGTCTCTGCTCATTAGACTGTCCCAGGATCCCGGAGAGGGAGAACCCCCAGCCTGGGGCCTCTGGTGTCCTGTGCCCGCGCCAGCCCTGCCTGCCATCCTGTCCGCACACCCCTGCGTGTAACTGCATTCCAACCACGAATAAAGTGCCTATTGTACAGGTCCAGGCCTGGTGTGTTTGTAGGGGGGAGTGGGCGGCTGGTAGGGGGAACCCCAGCTTCCAGTGCCCTGGGAGTCTCTGAGCTGGGGCGATTCTCCCAAGGGGAAGAAAGAGGGGCAGGAAACCCGAGGTCTGCTGGCTGCTGTCTCCATTTGAATTCCAGCATTCAAGTGGCTCAGGTTCCTCCTGAAGATTCCTGCTGAACAAATGCCCCTGAGTAGGCTCTGATGCCTGGAGTCCAGAAGGCAGCGGTGGCCGGCCCACTTCCTTGGTCACACCCCAAGCATCTGAGGCCCCACTGTCTAGCCCAGCAGCTTCAGGGCTGCCCCCTGGTGCCAGCTGTCTGTAACTACCTCTCCCCACCCTCCCCTCAGAAATTTTTTCTTAAATGGCAACTATTTTTTGGCCATGGCAATGGCTCACACCTGTAATCCCAACACTTTGAGAGGTGGAGAAGGGAAGATCGCTTGAGGCCAGGAGTTTGAGACCAACCTGGGCAACATAGCGAGACCCCCGCCTCTACAAAATTTATTTTTAATTAGCCAAGCGTGGTGGTGCACGTGTCTGTAGTCCCAGCTATTGGGGGGGGCGGGGAGGCTGAGGCAAGAGGATCGCTTGAGCTCAGGAGTCAGAGGCTGCAGTGGACGACGAATGCACCACTGCACTCCAGCCTGGATAGGACTATGTCTCAAAAAGGAAAAAAAAACAGCCACAATTTCTTGAGCATTTTCTTGCACACAATCCCCCACTTCTGTTGACTCTCCTTGTTTTATCAAGGATGAAATGAAGGGGGGGGTTGGTGACAAGTCTAAAGGGGCCCAGAAAGCATTTAGACTCAGGCCTCCTCAGCCTCTACCCTGTACTGGTACTGACTGCTTTCTCAATGTTCTTGTTCCTCTGGGTCCTTCGAGTCTGGTGTTTTCCTTAACCCCAGCTTCTGTTAACCCCACCGACCTCCAAAATAGCTCCTAAACTCACACACTTCTCTCCACGTTTTCAGTTCCCAGTCCCCATTGTCATTCAGCTGGATCAGTGCAGTCCTGCCACCCTGGTTCCCAGCTCCTGTCTCCCTCCAGATACACACTGTTCCCCTCGACAAGGGCAGGAAGGCACCTGCGAACTCTTGCATGAGGACGTTCTCTGCTCAAGAACCCTCCAAGGCTCCCACCTTACTCAGGGCAAAAGTGAAGTCCTCCTGCAGCCCACCAGCCCCCATCTTCCCCATTACCTCCCCACCCTCTTCTCCTCCTTCTGTTCCCCTTACACCCTCCACTCGCTCCAGCCACCCAGACCTCAGGACTTGTGCCTGAAGTACTCTCCACTGGCCTCTTTGTGTGGCTAGCTTCTCATCCTTCCACTCTCAGCTTGGGGATCACCTCCTCCAGGAAGCCCTCCCTGTTCATCTAAAGTTTCCTCTCTAGGTGACCACTGTCGCCCTGTTTATTTTCTTCCTAGCACTTTCCACAGCCTGTAATTATATAATGGCCGGGTGAGGTGGCTCACGCCTGTCATCCTAGCACTCTGGGAGGCTGAGGCGGGAGGATCGATTGAGGTCAGGAGTTCAAGGTTGCAGTGAGCTCTGATGATACCACTGCACTCTAGCCGGGGGGACAGAGCAAAACTCTGTCTCAAAAAAAGAAAGTGTTCAGATTTTGGATATGATTTGAAGATGGAGCCGACGTGACTGATTCCGTGCTGAATGTGAGAGGAACCAAAGACCCCAGGGGAATGCGGGCTGGGAGAGGTTAAAGCCAAGCAAGGGAGCAATGTCAGACAATGTCCTGTAGAGGGCGCCCATCGCCTGATCCTGTCCTGAGCACGGGAGCCGGAGTTAGGTTTGGAGTCATCCTGCCCCAGTAAGTCATTGGCGAAAGGGCTGCCACTGAGGAACGTAAACTCATGGGCACTTCTGATTCTCTGAGTGTGTAGGAAAAGTTGCATTGGCAACATGGCCCCGAGCCTAAGGAAAGTCCGCTGTAGAAGAGTTGCAGGTACCCGCTGTTGGCAGCAAAAGCACAAAAAGCCCTGGCAAGGGTGCAAAGAAACAGTAAAAAAGGATCCACAGGGATCTTGGCTGACAGTGTCCACTCCATGTAGGTTTATTTTGGACCTGCTGAATACATCTCCCAGTGAAATTATCAAATAGATGGCTTGGATGTGCATGTCTGTACTTCAGGGGAGAATTCCAGCCTGGAGGCATACAATCAGGATTGTTCAGCTTTTAAAAAATTTCTTTTGTAGAGACAAGGTCTTGCTCTGTCACCCAGGCTAGAGTGCAGTGGCGTCATCATAGCTCACTGCAGCCTGAAACTTCCGGATTCCAGCAATCCTTCCGGTTTAGCCTCCCTAGTAGCTGGAACTACAGGTGCATACCACCACATCTGGATGATTTTAAAATTTTTAACTTTTTCACTTTACTGCTCAGGCTGGTCTTGAACTCCTGGCCTAAAATGATCCTCCCACCTCAGCCTCCCAATGTTTTGGGATTACAGGAAAAACTGTGCCCCACCTGCATTTAATTTTTTTTTTTAAATGATGAGTTAAGGGAAAAGGGGAATTCCCTTTTGGCTCAGCCATCCGTGAGACATTGTACTGACTTGGGCACCGTGGGGGGCGGATGTGGCAGATGACTGATTTACTCCACTTTGATCACTGTAAAACAAGCACTGTTTATGTAATGAATACACAGGCAGGAACAAGAATTGTGTTCCCTGGTCCCAGAATTGACCCTCTAGCCAGGGAGACAAAAAATAAACAACTAAACATATAATAGAACCAGGCACAGTGCCTCATGCCTATAATCCCAGCACTTTGGGAGGCTGAGGTGGGAGGATCGCTTGGCCAGGAGTTCAGGACCAGTCTGGGTAACATAGCAAGACCCTGTCTCTATAAAAAATAAAATAAATTAGCCGAGTTTGGTGATGCACACCTGTAATCCCAGCTACTCAGGAGGCTCAGGCAGGAGGATCGCTTGAGACTCGGAGTTTGAGGTTGCAGTGAGCTATGATTGTGCCACTGCACTCCAGCCTGGACAACAGAATGAGACCCGGTCTCAAATATAAATAAATAAATAATAGGTGGTGACAAACATTTTCAAGAAAAACAAAGCAGGGTAATCATTATAACCATGACTGTTTTCCAAGCTCTTACTCCATGCTGGGAACTCAAGCAACTCTCTAAATCAGTCCTGGGCTCCTCCATGGAGGAGATTTTGGTTTGATCCAAATTCTGTACTTGGCATCATGCTCCTAACCTGCCCTTTCCTGTGTTTGGGGCCCCTTTGACTGGAACTGCCACAACCTTGGGCCCTCCTGAGAAGGGCCTCTGGACTTGGAGACGGAAAACTAGAAACTCTCCTTGTTTTGCCACTTGGTAGCGCTGTTAGCTTAGGCAACTCATGCGGCCACTGAGCCTGTTCCCTCTCGTGTCTAACAGGCGTTGTTCGTCTCTGCGTTAGGGGTTCCAATAAGGTCAGTATGCTTAAAGCCAGTTTAGGCTGTGTTATCACCAACTACCACCATCACAATGACTCTGAACAGTCTAAACTTAATCAGTTTTGTCTCTATACATGCCCATTCATTTTACCACAATTTTCTTCAATCTCAAGCTCTATTTGTGAGACAGTTCTCTGAGGCGCAGAAAGTGAACAACAAAACAAATACCAAAGCCAGATGCAGAATAAAACATCTATTTATGTGAAAAGCAGCAATAAAAATACAATTATGCATCTCGATAACACAAAAAAACTTTACCATGGCTGCCAAGAGGGAGGGGAACCGGGTGTCTGAGGGAAGAAGATTGATTTCATTCTCTCATAGTCTTTTGCACATTTGACACTTTATAGCACGTTAAAATATTACCTATTAAAAATCCTACGTAAAATGTAAATAAAATAGAAGAGCAGTAGGGGCAGCACCCACCTATTTCTGTAATCGTATTTTACACCTTACCTTCTCTATAACAGCTATCAGTTTGGGCGCATTTGTTACGCAAAAAGAATTGTGCCAAATGCTTTATAAAAAGAATAAATCATGACTCTTTCGGAGACGGGGAAACGGAGGCTCAGGGAGGTGCACTGTCATTGATCATACAGGACTCAAACCTAGGCAGGCACTGGATCCTGTATCTTTTTATGTGTTGCATCGTCCCTAAGTTTTTGCAAAGAAGACCCGTTATTAAGCTGTATATCTTGAACTTCTCCCCATTTTCAAGAACTCCTTGCTCCTCTTGCTCCAAATCCCTGCAACGCGGGCATCTGCCAACCTGTCTAGCAACTATGCCTGTTGAGCGCCAGCCTGACCCTGGAAGAGAGCGGGGCTTAGCTTAAGCACAGACTGTACATCTGGGACCTCTCAAGGTGCCTGGGAGGATTCAACGACACTACGCTCCTAAGGAGAAGGAATTTGGTCACTGGTGCCTTTATTTATGACTCCCGGAGTTGTTTGTCGCCGAGCGCCGTGAGTCGCAGCCCCGGATCTCCCATGAGCCCTCTGGTGAGATCTCTTTCTTGCCTAGCTCTCAGTTTATCTATCTGTCAAAGGGAAGAGTTGGCGGGAGGATCCCGACCAAGTCGGCGCTACACCAAGTAAGGTCTGCAGGACCAAAGAAGCGGAGCGCTCCCAGGCTCGAGGGGCAGCAACAGGAGCTGGGATTCGCCCCTCCTCGCACACACCTCTAGCCTTCTTCACCTCCCGCGGGAGATGCGAGCACTGTGCTGACCTCCGCTGGAGGCCGAACATCCCAGATCGCGCTACGGTCCCTGAGAAACACTCACACGCCGACCTCTCAGAGCACTTCCGCCCAAGTACTCAGAACGACGGGCGTAAGATGGCTGCCGCGCATGCGTGCAGTCGCGCAGCCTCAGAGAGGCCCCGCCTCTCACCTTTGCCCTGCGTCACGTGGTAAGGGCGGCTCAAAAACCGCCATTGCCAAACCAGCGCGGCGACCTCATCACGTGATGCAGACCTACCTATACGGCCGACGGAAGGCGCAAAAGTCCTTGTCATGTGGAGCAGGAGGCCTCGGAATTCGCCACTGTCACATGATGGAGCTAAGCTAGCGAAAGGGGAGGGAAAGAGACCGGCGCCACGTGACCAACCCACGCAACGCCCACGCTCCTGTTCACGTGACTGCGACCCGCCCCCTTATCTCTTTTCACCCCGCCCTCCCACTCGGGCTGGGCCTGCGTCGAGCCGCAACACGGCGGCGAGGGGGCGGGGCTCCGGCCGGTCACGTGCCCCCGCACCTCCCCGGCGCGCGCCTGCCCGCCCGCTCGCTCGCCCCCGGCCCCGGCTCCTCCTCCTCCTCTTCTCGCCATTGCAGTTGGACTCAGCAGCCCGACGCGCACCGCGTGGCTTTTGGGGGGAGATACCCCGGCGGGCTGTAGCAGGAGGGCGGCGGCGGCGGCTGCGTTCGGGGAAGGGGACGCCGACAAGGTAAGCGTCAATGTGGCGGCCGGGCCCGCTCCCGCCTCTGCCCTTTCCCCGCTCTCCTGAGCTCGGTCTCAGCTGAGGGGTCACGGTGAGGAGGCTGAAGGCGCCCCGCGCCCTCCGCCTTCGCTCGTTCCTCCAGCCCCTGCTTCATTTCTCTCTCGCCGGCCTCGCTCCCGCCCTCGGCCGTTACTCTCCCCCATTGTGCCGAGGAAACAAAATGGCGGCGGCGGCGGCGAGGGCCCGGTGCGCGCGCATCCGCTCCCCCCTTCGCGGCCCCTCGGCCCGCGGCAGCGCCACGCGCGGGGGGTGCGCGCGCACCGGTCCCCCGGCCGCCGCCTCCCCCGGGCCGGGCTTTGTCTGTTGCGGCGCCTGGGCTACGCGCGCACGTGTCTGGAGCACACACCCCCTCGGGCCCGAGCATCCTGGCGGGGGCCCTCCTCGCCCCTTCCTCCTCTTTGTCCCGGTCCCGCCCCGGGTTCCAGGAGGGTCCCACGTTCCCGAGGCGGGAAACGTCTCCTCCTTTGTCCTCACTGGGCACGGAGAGGCGGACCCCCTCCTTGGAAACCCTTTGCCTACGCGGATTGCAGAGGAAGCCTTTGTGGGTTCGCCAGGTTTCCAAATGTCTGGTCAGCCAGGCCTCCCTCAGATCAGGATTCAAACTTGGGAGGGTTTAAGGTTTCCTTTTCTTTAGTTCAGGTGTTTTCATTGATGTTGAGTGTTTTCCAGATTGCTTAAGATTTGTGTCTTCCCCCCAAACGGTGATCTGAAGGGGTGCGATGTTTGGGTGCACTGTAATCTGCCAATGTTGCTACGCAAACGTGGGTGCTTAAAATTTTTTTCTACCTTTATTTTCTCAAGTAGTTGAGCGAGATTCTTGTGGCTACTCATGGGGTTCTGCCCCAGTGAATCCTATGCCTGGATGAATTATTTGGGGTGTACAGTGCTCTGCATGCTGTCCCTCAGCTCAGTGTCCAAACTGGGGGAGAGTAAGCGATCTCTTCTGAATATTTACAAAATTTTAAATTGCCGCATGATGGATCAGTGAGGAAGCATCGATTTTGGTGTTAAATCTTCCTTTTCCGGACTTAGGTATTTCAGTCATTCTGAATCTGCCTTTATGATTGTCGAAGATTCTACTGTTTAAAGAAATGAGTGGTGCGATGGCATATTTGGGGTCCACGGGAGAACACGAAGTGCCTTCTGAAGTTAGGATTCAAATTTAGAACTTGAAGCTCTCTTTTCCTCAGGTATTTGTGTTTGGGACTCTCCAAGGACTGCTCACAGTGCTGCCACTATGCTTTGTGTGTGATGCTTTGTGTGTGGTCTCGTGGGATGTAGCTACTGCAGCCGCTCAGACTGTGAATGGAGTGTGGGAACCAGGGCCTCATTCACAGCTGGAAAAGAGGGAGGAAGGCCCCAGGACACTGGGAGGTGCTACTGTCCTTGTCCAGTAGTGGTGGGGTCTTTGCCCTTGTGCTGTCTCTTACCTGTATGGGTAGCTCTTGGTCCTAGGATTTGTGAATGCAGTCTGCAGGCCCTAGTGCTGCCTGGAGTATTCTTTAGTTCAGGATGTGGCTGGCCATGACTGCCACGCTTGGTCCTGCCAGCACTGGGTACTTATTTATCAGTCTCCCAATCTTCCTGGAACTTGGACAGCCTCTTTCTGTAGCTGAGAGGTGCCAAATTGTTTGCAGTTTTTCTTTGTTTTTCCTGATGGAACTTGTCTAGTGCCTGCAGACAAAATTTCTTTTAGCTTCTTTTAGTATTCTTGATAGTTTTAGAGGCCCATATTCCTGAGTGAGAAATCTAAAGCTGTCATTTTTCTCAGGTTCTTACTGTCAGATACCACATTGACAGCAAATACCACATTAACAGCAGCTGCTAATTTTGATTACACACATACGGTGCTCCAGGTAGGGACAGGTGGAGTCATTGATGGGGAAAAAGCCTTCTATAAGGCAGCCTCTTTGGGTAAACAGTAGATAGCATCTTATGTGTCTTTAGGGTTTAGCAAAATGTGGGGTTAGAAGTGTTCTTACTTTTGAATAGGGCTTTAGAAATTTTCTTTGGGCTGGAGCGGCTCCCTCTTACCCACCTCTTTCACACTCCTTTCCAGTTTCTTATGATCACCTTTCATGGCCCCAGAGGAATAATAGCTTTCCTCATTTATACCTCTTGGATTTGCCATCCTGCTACATTTTGTTAGCAAGTTAATTGACTTAGTGCAGTTTTGAAAGATGTGTAAGTGTTACCGTTTAGTGTTAGCATGTCTGGCCCAAGAAATTGTGACCTATTTGAACCTTTGTAGGAAATGGGATTTTCTAGGTTCTGTTTATTGGATATGTTTTTTCCTCTTAGCAGAGTCCTAGGAGAGGAAGATTTGATTTGTTTTCAGTGGAAGGGTTTGGAGTTAGTGGTAGCTAGTGGTTTGACTGGAGTCTACACACAGTGAATTAGTGAAGAGGGTTGGGGCCATGAAGGATTGAAGGTGGACTTCAGTTTCCTGCTGCAGCATTTGGCAGCTTTATCTGAAACGTGTAGATGACCTCTCTGCATTATATAGGGCAAGTTGGTGCTGAAAAGATAGTGAAAGCAGGATAGCCAGGTGTGTGTTAGGGAGCCTCATTAGTGTACTGATTGATTGATTTATATTTTTCGAGACAAGAGTCTTGCTCTGTTGCCCTGGGTAGAGTGTAGTGGTGCCATCATAACTCACTGCAGCCTCGAACTCCTGGGCACAAGCATTTCTCCTGCCTCAGCCTCCCAAGTAGCTGGGAACTACAGGTGCATGCCACCACACCTGACTAATTTTTCTATTTTTTTTTTTTTTTTGTAGAGATGGGGTTTCACTCTTGCTCAGGCTGGTCTCAAACTCCTAGCCTCAAGCTATCCTCCCGCCTCGTCCTCCCAGAGTGCTATGATTACACGAGTGAGCCAACTCACCCATCCTGATTTTTAAAAATTTTTAATGATATTTATGATCTGTTAAATCCCTGTGAGATTTTTTCCAAGACAGCACTTCACAGGTGATCCCATTATAAATCGCAATTGGAAATTCGGACGCTTAACATCTGCTATTTTAAGATGTCTTGTGAAAGCTATGTCCAGTTGAAATTTAATTAAAAGTGTAGCTACTAGTTTTAAAAAGAAAATGTGTTAACTATCTAAGGACCCTTTTTTGTGGACCATATATGATCACCAAGGAACATTTAGTCATAAAATCGAATGTGTATCCTTTTACTAAAGTGTGTGAATAATTTGCTCCAAATTATTTTTATAATCTTAGGTGATTAGTGAGAAGTGGTTCTACTGGCAATTTTTTTTTTTTTTTTTTTTTTT
>NW_012140969.1:1993497-2004783 GCF_000956105.1 Propithecus coquereli
AGCTGTCCAATTAATTTCTGTTTTTGGTAGAGACGGGGTCTCGCTCTTGCTCAGGCTGGTCTCGAACTCCTGAGCTCAGAACAATCTGCCGGCCTCGGCCTCCCAGAGTGCTAGGATTACAGGCGTGAGCCACCGCGCCCGGCCTCTACTGGCAATTTGAAGTCCATGATAGTTTTTCTTCAACATACCAAACAGCTGTCCTTATTTTCATTAGGATTGGGGTTCAAACTCTCAAGGGTAAGGTCTTATTTGGAGATAAATCAATCTTCCAGGCCACTTGCCTTTAAAGTACTTTCTCGTATGATGATTGGGAGTGGTTTTAAAGAATGAAATGTTGCAGGTTAGGTTTGCTTCTCAGTGGTACATGTAGATTTTTTGCAAGTTAATAATTGCTGTGTTCATAATTAAGGGGAAAAAAACCCCAAATATCACCAATATGGAAATAAGCAGCCCAGCCCCTTGGCTCATAGCTTAATAAATATTTGTCCTGCGGGTGACCTGTGCAGAATCCTCACAGGAAGGAGTAACGGCTGGCCAGCAAGCATGGAGGTCTGTGGGCTGCCTGCTGGGAGCTCGCTGGCCACTGCTTTGCAGTATGTGTGCAAACTGACAGAAGAGAAGGGGGAATTGAATCACTTCTGAAATTGATTTTGTTTTTTAAAACCCAAGGCTTCAACTCTGGACAGTAGTTTTGACGGTTTCTTACAAAACTAAACTGACAGCTATCATATGGCCCAGCAATTATATTCTTGAGCATTTATCCCAAAGAAATGGCAATTTATGTTCACACAAAAACCTACCCACAAATGTTCGTAGCAGCTTTATTGGTTAGAGCCAAGGACTAGAAACAACCTAGATGTCCTTCAGCCAGTGAATGGCTAATTAAACTGTGGTACCTCCCTCGCTGGGAATACTACTTAGCAATAAAAAAGAAAAATCTAATGATGCACACGCATCTTGGATGAAACTTGAGGCCATTGTGCTGAAACAAGCCAAATCTGGAAGGTTACATACTCTGCAATTCCATTTCTAGGGCATTCTGGAAATGACAAAACGGTAGAAATGGTGACTGGATTAGCGGCAGCTGGGGATTAGGGATGGGGGAGGTTAGAAGGTGGATCTGACTCCACAAGGGCAGCAGGGGAGGATCTTTGTGCCTTGGCAGCACTCTGTGCTTTGACTGTATCAGTGTCAGTGTTGTGATTAGGATTTTGTGCTAGAGTTTTGCAAAATGTTACCATTGGGGGAAGCTGGGTAGAGAGAGGATCTGTTACTTCTTACAACTGCATGTGAAGCTGCAGTTACTTCAGAGTAAAAATGTTTCACTTAAAAAAGGTACCCTTTACTACTGTAATAATTCACGTGTCTGTCTGTTACTATATGACATCCTTTGAGAGATGATCTTTTTTTTTTTTAAACTAGGAAAAACTGCCAATTGAAGTAAACACATAAAATTGCACACGGGGTTTTGGGAAGGGTTGCCTCTGCCTCCAGCCAGGTGTGGGAACGTTTCCTAGGCTTGCTTTTCTCAACCCCCGCCCCCCTTGCTGTCTGAAGAGCATGCTGGAAAGGCTTGCTGATTCCCACCTGGAGTCATGTTCAACATTTTTCTGTGATTCTGTGTCCTCTCACAGGCAGATACTAAAGTGTTTCTATTGGTTCATCCAAGAGCACTAAATCTTTTTGTTTGTCTGTTTGTTTTTTAAAAGATGAAGTCTCACCATGTTGCCCAGGCTGATCTGGAACTCCTGGGCTAAAGCGAACCTCCCTCCTCAGCCTCCTGAGTAGCAGCTTAATTAATCTTTTTAATACATTTCATTGGTAGTATTACAGTCCTTAAACTTTTCCCGCATTGTCACTTAACAGCCCTTCCTATCTGCAACTGTGAGGCAGGTGGTATTTTCATCATTTTTGACCCACCTCCGAAAAGGTAAGTGGTTTGCTGGAAGTCCCACAGCCACTAGGCTGGAGAGCCAGGAACAAACCCCGGGCTTCGGGCTTCTGTCTCTTGGACTCACGGGCGCTTCACAGTACGAGCAGGCCTGGCATTTTATCAAGGAAAATATCTTTTTAATTAGTTATTATATACATCTCCATTTTTCATAAGAAGAAAGGTGGTTTTAACACCAAAAATATAATTAGTAGT
Source organism: Propithecus coquereli (assembly GCF_000956105.1). Classification (NCBI taxonomy): domain Eukaryota; kingdom Metazoa; phylum Chordata; class Mammalia; order Primates; family Indriidae; genus Propithecus; species Propithecus coquereli. The sequence goes on from NW_012140969.1 coordinate 1,995,644, forward strand.
AATATAAATAAAAATAGAAGACTCAGTAAAGATTGAAGATGTTTGTTAAAATCTTAATTCCTAACTTTGACATCTCTGTTTGGACCCGTAAAAACACTGTTGCAGACCAAACCAGGAACCACTGCACTTGACTTTACCTTTGGGTTGGGGTTTTAAATTTCTAGAGTGGTACTGATAACCAGATTTTATTTTATTTTACTTTACGTATGTATGTATTTATTTAGAGATTGGATCTCAGTCTGTCACCCAGGCTGGAGTGTAGGGGTGTGATCATAGCTCACTGCAGCCTTGAACTCCTGGGCTCAAGCAAGCCTTCGGCCTCAGCCTCTTGAGTACTTGGAACTACAGGCTCCCGCCACCATGCCTGAGTACTATTTCTTCTTTTTTTTAACATAACCTCAAGATTTTATTGTCTTCATAATAAAAGACACTTAGAACTGGGTCACTTGGCCTTCTCTTCTTATCTCCTCCCAGTTCAAAATGCTTGCATCTCTTAATAGCCAGCATTCCCTTAGATCTGCAGTTGGGCTGACACACTCAAGCCTCAGCACAAGCTTCTTTGTAGTTTTAGCCTTTTCCCAGAAAATCGGCTTAGTCTGCCCACCATAACCACTCTGCTTCCTGTCATAACGCTGCTTTCCCTGGGCATACAGAGAATCCTCGCCCTTCTTGTATTGTGTCACTTTGTGGGGTTGGTGCTTGCCACATTTCTTACAGAAAGTCCAGCAGGTTTTAGGAACGTTCACCATGTTTGCGTGCGCGCTATCGGCAACGAAAAACAGCAGTTTTTCTTACTTTTTGTAGAGACACAGCCTCACTGTTGCCCAGGCTGGTCTCAAACTCCTGGCCTCAGGCAATCCTCCTGCCTTGGCCTCCCAGAGTGCTAGGATTACAGGCATGAGTCACCACACACATCCGATAACCAGATTTTAGATTGGTATCACCTGGCTAGGTTGCTGTGTTAAAATTATTTTCAATGTGTCCTTGATCATGTAGCTATGTAAAAGTTTAAGAGGTCACCAAGAGACTAGTATAAGTGTATTGTTTCAGTTCACAGCCCAGGATAGGCAGGCTCCAGAAGTCAGGAAACCAGGGGCTGGGTTGAGTCTGTGTAAAGTGCAGAGCCTAATTGGGTCTCTAAGGTAAACATCCACTTCAGGACCATTCCCCCGGAGTCGATCAGAAGGAAGGCTGTAAGATTTTTTGAAATACCCTGGAAGATGGGTGGGGTCATACCTTTTAGGGTGTTGCCGCTACATCTGTTAATTCCAGGAACGTTTGTTGATCCGTGCATGCTAAACTCGGGCATGTTTCTTTTCCAACAGCAGGTGCCACAAACCTCATATCGTAATTAGTAAGAGGTCAGAAAGATGGCCATCACGCCACAAGCATAATGTTTTGTGGTTAAGGTTCTGTAACTGTGCCTGCTGTGGGTGGGCTGGTTGCAGGAACAAAAGAAAGAAACCTGATCCTTGCGTGTCAGAACATCCCAAAGCACACAGAGATCATGTTTAAAATCCTGATACTTTACTTACCGCTTGTTTCTGCGTTTGTTCCTTTCCAGAGAGTCGAGCTTTGCTGGTGCCCAGGTTTGACTCATAACGTGGCTGCCGGAGCAGCTTTGTTCAGCGTTTCACAGCTTTCGTTTAAAGTTAGATTGGTAGGGGCAGTGGAGTGTTGAGTGTGGGTGGGTGCTGTAGGCTTCTCGCCAGCAGTGTTCCTCACTGAAAATCCTCTCAGAAAGGTTTCTGCTCACTCTGAAAATGTCTGAATCAGTCAATGAGATGGATTCTCTGAGGCTTGCTTGGATGACAGATCTGGGCGCACATAGAGACGAATGAGGTAGGTTTTGTTGCTCTGCAAAGGAGTGATAATTCCAGTTTTTAAATACTTGTTTTAGTCCAGATAATTAGTACTCTTACTTGCTTTGTCCACCTGAATCAGGAGGCATTGCCATTGTTCCTGGTCTAAGGAAAGAGGGCCCAGGGATGAGTGGACAACACCACACAGGCCAAGTGTGGTCATGAGAGCCAGGCAGTTCCAGCGAGGTCCTTCAGGGGTCGCCTCGTGGGCCTGCCTCTCAGAGCAGAGGAAGATGAAGTGAGCATGCCCACTGTAGTAAAAGGATGCCTAGGTTTCTCATTTTTAACAGTGAAGACAGCAGATGGACACCTACATGCAGGACATTTATGTGAAAACAGGTGTGTCGGGGGCGTGTGCATGTCCTGGAGGCATTTTGGACGGGGTAATTTTTAGAGGCAGGGTCTCCCTCTGTCACCCAGGCAGGAATACAGTGGCAAGATCATAGCTCACTGCAACATCAAACTCTTGGGCTCAAGTGATCCTCCTGCCTCAGCCTCCCAAGTAGCTGGGACTACAGGAGTGAGCTGCTGTGGGTGGCTAGGGGTGATATATTTTTTTAAATTTATTTTAATTTTTATCTTTTAAATTGGTAAAAATTATTTATATTTAGGTATACAACATGTTTTGATATGTGTGCATTGTGGAATGACTAAATCTAGCCACCTTGTCTTCTTTTCTGTATGCATTTACTTGGTATAACTTTACCCATCCTTCCATTTTTAACTTTTGAGAATCTCTCTGTTTTAGATGTGTCTCTTGCATACAATATATTCTTGGTTTTATTTGGGATTTCTTCTTCTTTTTTTTTTTTTTTTTTTGAGACAGAGTCTCACTCTGCTGCCCAGGCTAGAGTGCTGGGGTGTCAGCTTAGGTCACAGCAGCCTCAAACTCTTGGGCTCAAGCGATCCCCCTGCCTCAGCCTCCTGAGTAGCTGGGACTACAGGCATGCACCACCATGCCCAGCTAATTTTTTCTATATATATTTTTAGGTGTCCAACTAATTTCTTTCTGTTTTTAGTAGAGATGGGATCTCCGCTCTTGCTCAGGCTGGTCTCAAACTCCTGACCTCGAGCGATCCTCCCACCTTGGCCTCCCAGAGTGCTAGGATTACAGGCGTGAGCCACCGCGCCTGTCCTATTTGTGATACTTTCTAAAAATTGTTTCCTCTTAATAGGTGAATGAAACCGATTTGCATTTATTGGTATGACATTTCGTCTCAGTTCTGCTGTATTATTTTATGCTTTGTTTGCTATGTTTATATTCCACATTGTGTCGAATCTGTTATCGAAAACTCGGCACTTGTCCACGAGGCTGAATCAGAACAAGGGCAGATGTTTTGGAGGGAGAGGAAAGACATTTACTTTGCTAGCAGAGGAGGAAAAATGGCAGAGCTTCTCCTAGGGGTGATATTTTGACCCACTGATATCTTGTTCCCTGGTAGTTGAAGGGTGGTTTTCTACTTCTAACCCCCTCTCATCTGTCAGTTGGTGTTTTTATTAGAAATTCTCAGCATTAACTGGGATGAACTTCACTCCTTGAACAATTTTCAGAGTGTGAAGTTGGGATATAAACATTTCTAATGTGGCAAATAAGGTGTTTTTTTTTTTTTAAGTATCTATGGACTTGTAAATTTGTATAAATTTAATGTGCTGTATCAGTTTTAGTTATGTTTTTGTAACATCTTATGAAAATGTTCAAACATTCAAAAAAGGCGCCACGATTTTACAGTGAATCCCTGTCTGTAAACACAGCCTACGAGTGTGTCCTTGACATTTGACTATTGTGTTTCATACATTTCTCTATTCAGCTCTTGTTCTGTTCCATTCATCTGTCACTTTATTTTTATGACGCATTTCAAACTAAGTAGCAGAAAGTTGCAGTGGTCTTCACTCTATATAATAAGTAGACAAGTATTTATGTATAGTTTTTTTTTCTTTTGAGGCAATGTATAGATCTTGAATGTATTGTTCAGTGAATTTTTTGTTTGTTTTTGAGATAGGGTCTCACTCTGTTGCCCTGGGTAGAGTACAGTGGCTTTATCATATCTCACAGCAACCTCAAACTCTTGGGCTCAAGTGATCCTCCTGCCTCCGCCTCCCAAGGAGGTGGGACTACAGGCACAGGCCACCAAGCCTGGCTAGTTTTTTGTATTTTTGGTAGAGACAGGGTCTTGCTCTTGCTCAGGCTGTTCTCGAACTCCTGACCTCAAGTGATCCCCTCCCCCCCAGAGTGCTAGGATTACAGGTGTGAGCCACCACCACCCCTGTTCAGTAAGTTTTGACCAGTGCATATACCCAGCCCCTACTAAGAGGTAGACTGTGACCATCACCCCAGAAAGCTCCCATGGGCCCCTTGTCACATGATCTCTGCTACCATCCCCCAAAGGCAATCACTGTTGGCATTTTTCCCCATCTTTGATGAGTTCTGCCTGTTGTAGAACTTCATATAGGTGGAAGCATTATTCCTTTTGGTTGTCCCAAATGTAGCCAGTGGGAGCCCACACAAGTGAGTTCTCATGTCCTCTGGACAAGCCGGTGTCAGTCTGTAGCCCTTCTTTGCTTTCTTATGCCATAGTAGGTCCCTGGCACACCTGGTGTATTTCTCGTTATGAGCGAAAAATAAACCACTTCTTGAAGGAGCTCCTTCCCTCCCTCTCCCCCCACATAAAAAGAGGTTTACTTAGATGTTAGAATTATGTAGTGACTGAACAGACATAAAACGGCCCGGGCTTCAGGGCTGACCTGCAGAGCTACCACTGCAGAGCTCTCCCTGGGCTTCCACAGACAAGGAGCTCCTTTTTAACAGGTTTTAGACAATATGCATCTTAGAAACCCCTTAATGAAAAGGTCTTAGCCACCTGGCATCTTGGTTTAATGTCTCTACTTTTGATATTTGTAGCGGGTGCAGAATTTGAGGTGGAGAGGTGGTGAGCGTGTGCTGAGGCCTGGGCTCCTGGCACCGTGTTGGGCTTGCAGGGAAGGAAGGGTCCTCTCCTTTAGGGTGTGCTGGATGGCTGGCTCCGGGGGAATGGGAGACTTGGCTGACTTGTCTGTCGTCGTCCCACCATCTAGCCCAGCACCTGGCATGGGAGAGGTACGTGCTGAATACTTGTTGAATAAATAAATAGGGTTTTAAACATCAGCCTACATGATCAGATTGATGAGATTCCAGCACAGATACGGCCAGCGGTGGTGGCTGTGTGACAGGGATGCGTGAGGACAGCCAGCCATAGCTGACGACTCATGATGTAGCTCCAGAGCTGTTTCGTGTCAGTCAGAAAACTGGCTATGATTGTTTTTTTTTTCAGTTTTGGTTTAATTTTTACATTACCTGCCATGGCTGTACTTTTGTAAAAGTGCTTAAATTTACTATGGATTTAAGGAAAAAAAAAAACTTTTCACACATGTACAAATGAATCCCAGTATATCCATCACCCAGCTTCAACCGCTGTCGCCTTTCCACACCCTGTTCCTGGAGCATTTTAGAGCAAATGCCAGGAATATCATTTCAGCCATAAATTTGTCTTAAATATTTATGGAACAGATGAAGATATTCTTTTCAAACACAACCACAGTATCATTCTCTTCACTGAGTGAATGATAGTTCCTTCCCTCTTAAGGCTGCGCTTTGGCTTGCGGATGACTCACTCAGCCTGTACAGCAGCCTAGGGGTGTGTGTCCTATCGGCGGTAGAAGCTGCTACCATTTTGGAGCGTCTGTGGGATTTGTGCTTGTTTAATTTTCACAGTCTCCCTGCAGAAGATATAGGGGCCACTTCCATGTTGCAGGTGTAAGTAGGAAACTCCATGTTTCCTACTTTTCAAGGCCACATGGCTAGTGGCTGGGCAGGCAGGGTTTCAGGCCTAGGTCTGTTTAGAAGCTCCCACTTGGTGAGGCCCAGGGACTGGTCTTCCACCCCTCAGATCCTGTGCCCCTTCACATCCCTCCCTCATCCCCACGCCCATCACGGAGTCTTTGTGCCATGTCTTAGTGCCTGGCTCTGCAAGGGTGTCACTTACCATTCAACCCTTGGGTTTTAAAGTTTAACTTGGGGCCGGGCGCGGTGGCTCACGCCTGTAATCCTAGCACTCTGGGAGGCCGAGGCGGGCGGATTGTTTGAGCTCAGGAGTTCGATACCAGCCTGAGCAAGAGCGAGACCCCCGTCTCTACTAAACATAGAAAGAAATTAATCGGACAACTAAAAATATATAGAAAAAACTAGCCGGGCATGGTGGCACATGCCTGTAGTCCCAGCTACTCGGGAGGCTGAGGCAGAAGGATCGCTTGAGCCCAGGAGTTTGAGGTTGCTGTGAGCTGGGCTGACACCACGGCACTCTAGCCCGGGCAACACAGTGAGACTCTGTCTCAAAAAAAAAAAATTTTAACTTTGGAACTTTTAAATTTGCAACTGGAATTGCTAAGTAGTCCTGAAGCATTGTGGGAAATTCTTGTTTTGCCCAATCCTGTCAGTTTATCCTGGAAGTTTGTACCTTCAGGCTTGAGCCTGCTGCACTGGCTGGTGACTAGTTTAGATGGCAGGGTAGATTCATCTGTTGCATATTACGCTGATGGGGTTTTTTTTGTTGTTTACTCATTTGGAAGATTTCAGTATGGACCAGACTGTTGGCATGGAGTGGGAATTGAGTAGGTTGCAGTCGGCGTGTTATTTAGAGACCAAAATGGTAATTATAACTCCGTTTGTCCTGAAGCCTTCTGTTGTGCACTTCAGTTGTCTCGGCCTCTACAAAGCTGGACCCAGCGTGGTTGTCGTTGTCTGACTGACATTTCAGATACTCACTTTGCAGAAGGTTCTCGCCTTCCTGTGTTCCAGGGGCTTTTGGGTCCTCCCTCGTGCCTGACTTCCGTCTCCATGACCCTCGAGGACCGGAGCTCCTTCTCTCTTGCTTCTTTCCTTGCACACCAAAATTTTGATGAACGTTTTTATACCTGTAGCTTTTTTTGGAGGCTTGTTAATATTTTTATGTTTGTAAAATTTGGAACACTTTCTATCAAGAAATGATGAAGGAAGATAGAAAAGAAAGACCATCTGAGGGAGTGTGGGTCTGATGGCAGCCCTGGCTTCTAGAAACCAGCTGTTTTCATTTTAAGGGAATTTTTATAATTAGCAGTTGAATGCCTTGGCCTAGCAGTGGTTACTTGGAAATAAAGATGGTGTCCTGCTGTGTTAACGGCGCCTTCATGAGGCAGCTGTGCTTTGTTCTTGCTGCTGAAACTAGTCCATCTCTGAATTATTTGGAACTAAAAGGATTTTTCTGATCTTATAGATAGTTGAAGTATTGATAACACCAAGAAAATCTGACACAGTTTGAAAAGATAAGCAAAGTTTGATTTCCAGACACTACAGAAAAAGAAGTAAAAATGGTAAGTTTCATTTTTTTTTTTAAATCAACAGATACTGTTATTCATTCATGTATAAAGATGTTTGTAGCATTTCCCCAGAAGCGTTGGATTCTGTTACCATTTTCATCAGACTTTCTGAGTTACAAAGTAATACGATATGTATGGCATCAGGACAGTTCAGATCATGTGGAAACATACAAAATAAGTGCCCCATTGCTCCCTCTGCCCAGAGAACAGCAGTTAAGCTGGCTTTTCCTTGTCAGTCCTTCAGTTGTATTCGTGCAATCTTATTTTTATATGAAGCATACAACATAATTCTGAGTTACTTCAGCTTACAAGCTCAGCGCTGGGCTGCCTCTCTCTTTACATCATTTTTAACTTAGTTTTCACACTTCCAGCGTCCCATGCGAATTTTTGTGAATGATGATCGCCACGTGATGGCAAAGCATTCTTCCGTTTATCCAACGCAAGAAGAACTGGAGGCAGTCCAGAACATGGTGTCGCATACTGAGCGGGCGCTCAAAGCTGTGTCCGACTGGATAGACGAGCAGGAGAAAGGCAGTGGCGAGCACACTGAGTCTGACAACATGGACGTGCCCCCGGAGGATGAGAGCAAAGAAGGGGCTGGGTAAGTGTGAGGTTTTGCGGCAGTGGTTTCTGTCCAGGGAGGCTAGCCAGTGCCAGGGTCAGCATCTGTCTAAGAAACTGCAGCCTCTCATGGGCCTCTGGGTTCTGGCCAGAACGAATTCCTCTCTGAGCCATGCTTTGGTCTGTCCCTCAGGGAACAGAAGACAGAGCACATGACCAGAACCCTGCGGGGCGTCATGCGGGTGGGCCTCGTGGCAAAGGGTCTTCTGCTCAAGGGAGACTTGGATCTGGAGCTGGTACTGCTGTGTAAGGAGAAGCCCACGACTGCCCTCTTGGACAAGGTGGCTGACAACCTGGCCATCCAGCTCGCTGTAAGTGTGACTGCTGCTGATATGGGGGGCGGGGTGTGCTTGTCAAGGACATGGGGCAGAGGAAGAGATGCCCAATTTGTGCCATGCACTAGGGAGCACACACCAAACTCCCCTTGCACTCGTGTGCTCTTACCTTCTTGTAGGTAACAGGCAGGATACCACAGAGCTGCTGAGGTGCGGAAAGTAGCCGACAAACTGCGGTGGCACCTAATGCTCTGCCAGCCAGTAGGGACCCAGTGCCCACAATGCATCAGGCTGTAGGTGGCCAGGGTCATCATTTGATGTGAACTTTATATCCCAACACCGTTGGATGGATGATTAGATAGATAGTACAGTCATTAACTTTTCCTCCCTGATCAAACCTGGATAAAAACAAAATCTGTTTTTAATAACCCATATGTCCTGGCGTTGTGGCTCACAGCTGTAATCCCAGCACTGTGGGAGGCTGAGGCAGGAGGATCACTTGAGGCCAGGAGTTTGAGGCTGCAGTGAGCTGTGATGACACCATGGCACTCCAGCCCGGACAACAGACCAAGGGCCTGTCTCTTAAAAAAATTAATAAATACCCACTTATTTGTTTCATTATAAAAGTAATGCGTAAATAGTGGCCTCTGACATTTATTGAGCATTTACTATGCCAGACAGGCCGTAGGTCAGAGAGGCACTTTACCTGTGTTATTTCTTACTCATCTAGGTAGTACCTAGGTGTGACTGATGTATGTGCAGGGACAGCTGGGTGATTGACCCTGGGACCCCTAGCTGGGACATTGGGAGGTGTCAGAACCTCTGCCAATTTCTGCCTCCTCAGGATGCAGTCACCTGGATTTAACTACAGGATAAGCAAAAGAAGAAAGTAAGATGACCCTTGAATCACATCCATTAGAAAGAAAAACCTGATTCACTTTCATATGTAAACAGGGATTTGGTCACATGTGACTGACAATTTTTTTTTTTTTTT
>NW_012140969.1:2005388-2023867 GCF_000956105.1 Propithecus coquereli
TACCACCACCACCCCCCGCCATGGGACATTGGGCAGTGTCTAAAACAATGGGGGGCATGCACTGTTGCTGGTACCTAGCAGGTGGGGGCCAAGGGTGCTCCTAAACACCCTATAGCTGGGTACAGTGGTGTGCATTGTAGTCCCAACCGCTTGGGAGGCCAAGGCGCGAGGATCTCTTGAATTTTTTCAAGGCTCTAGTTCACTATGATGGCGCCTGTGAATAGCCACTGCACTCCAGCCTGGGCAACATAGTGAGACCTCATCTCCAGCAAAACCCAAAACACCCTGTAATGCACAGAGCAGCACTTACCCCCCTCAAACTGATGATTATCCAACCTTAGAAGGTCAATTGTACTGAGGTTAAAAAATTCTAACTTAGACTTTCCAGTACATTTGTCCTCCCCCCATGATATTTAGTTTGTTTCCTTTAACAAAAATAGTAAAAGCTTGAATTTTCTTTGTCAAGTCATACTGTTGTGGGCCTCCTTGCAGACATGCATTTGCAGCAAGAGTATGCTCTATATGCACCACAGGACACAGACTATTTTGCTGCACACGATTTTCATTCCCCATGTCCGGCCACTCATACTGGCGTGGAGATAGTGGCTGGTTGCCCACTCTGCAGTGTCCATTGAAGCTTTATGGAACTTGTGGCGTAGGTCATGCTGTTAAGTACGTTTTACAAATTAGAAACCTCAATCTTAATGAGATTGATTTATCCAAAGTTACCTACTAAGTGGCAAAAGGACGATCTCCTCTTGGATCCCGACCTCTTCCCCGTTACATCTTAAAGCTGCCATGGGAAGTCACTTCTCACTGCAGTTAGTCACCCCCTGTCTGGAGTACCCAGAACACGGCCCACAACGTGGCCAGCTAGAGGGAGATCATGATGGCCCGAAGGAAGGCACTGCTGGGACATGACACCCAAGAAATTGGCCTTTCTGCCGCAGGATCTGGTGGACCAGATAGAACTGTCGACTGCCTTTTAAGATAGTGTTTTGAAAGTTTCGTTTTCTTTTTTAGGCTGTAACAGAAGACAAGTACGAAATACTGCAATCTGTCGATGATGCTGCAATTGTGATAAAAAATACAAAAGAGCCTCCGTTATCTCTGACCATCCACCTGACATCCCCTGTTGTCAGAGAAGAAATGGAAAAAGTATTAGCTGGAGGTAGGGAGGCCGAGACAGGCCCTCAGGAGTTTGAAAAGGTGGTGTTCCCTCACTATTCAAACGTGCTATTCAGTTTTAGACTGCTTTGGTAAAAGACTATTGGTGTAGACTTGGCCACCTTTACTCTGAGATCACATCTCCCGTTGGCTTTGATTGAGTTCTTGGGAGTTTGTCAAAACGGTCGCACTAAAAGTGAGTAGCACTTTTCGTAGGGGATTGCACCATTTTTATCTTAATCCTTGAATGTTCTCAAACATAAGCGTGAAACTTGTTTTCCTGTTGAGCCATTCTCTGGCCTTGTAAAAGTGTGTCCCTGGCAATTTTATGGTTTTTAAATGATTGACGACAACCAGACGGTTTCTGCATGGGCATCATGTTGGAGTTGTACAAACAGCTTGTGCTGCAGCAAAACTGAGGGCCTCATGTTTCTTCTTCCATCGGCGCTTTTAATCAGCTAGAGTGACAGAAACACGAAGAGCTGATAACAGAGTTTTGGATAAAGTTTCAAACAATTGTACGAGTTTTTTTCCAAACCACATCTTTGGACCTAAGACGCTGATAATGCGTTCACCATTCATAGTCCACCCAAGGGCCCCTCACGTGCCTCTTCCCAGGCCTTATCCAAATCCCTGATACGCAGGTAGCAGAGAAGATGAGTGCTCCAGTTGTGCCGCAGCAGAGGCTGGCTTAGCGCCCTTGTTGCTGTTCTGTTCATTACCTTTGGTTCTGACTCATGTCTGATTCCGACTACCAAAGCCCTTCTAGTTTATCAGTTTAGGGACGCTGGACCTTTGACCAACAGGACTCTCTCTGTCACGGGCTGGGGCTAGGGCAGTCCCACCTGGTGGGCGGAGGTGGTCCTCTTTGCCGCAGATGCCTCGGGATGGCTGTTGTGGGAAGCAGAGAGGGAGTTCATTTCCACTCCCCCCGCCTTTTTTTATTTTTTCCTATCAAAAATTTTAGCATAGCTAATTTATTGGGAGAACATGGGGAGGAGGCTTGGGAACAGTCTATTAGAAGATAGGATCCACCTATCTTTCCCCCTCCCCCATGAGATTATCCCGTTCAGAATAACTTCCCACTTTTGTTTTGTTTTGTTTTGTTTTTTTCTGGAGGGGGCCTCCAGTTTTTGCGATTTCCTCTCAGGGCAGAGTTCAATGCACTCTGGTTTCTCCTTCCCTGGTCAAGGGCGGAGATGAATTCAACTTCTGGGAAACTCAGCTGCCCTTTAGGTCGCTGCCACATCCCCTTTCCACCTGACAGAAACCCCTTGGTCAAACTGTGCCTTGTCTTCTTATTCCATCCATGAATAGAAACGCTATCAGTCAACGATCCCCCGGACGTTCTGGACAGGCAGAAATGCCTTGCTGCCTTGGCGTCCCTTCGACACGCCAAGTGGTTCCAGGTTTGCATTTTGTTCTTCTATTTGTCTTTTGGTAGAGCATTCCTAAGTTTTAACTTGGCTAACTTTTACCATAACGATTCTTAAACATTGACGGTAGTCGTGCTGAACTTAGCGCCTGCAGACATGCAGCTGCTAAAGGAGCGCACACCCACAAATTGACACCCCAAAGGAGGCTGTGACTGAGTCGGTGGGCTGCTGCTGCTTTGTGTTAAGAGTAACATTGTTGTATACGCAGTGGGATCGCTGCTGGCCACACACTTGGTGGTCATGAACGTTGACTGCTTACCCTTGGCAAAGCAGCACCGTGAGACTTGTGTTTTTCATGTTGGCCTGTGTTCGGGGAGGTGCCTTAGCCTAAAGAGCCTGTGCTTTCTTCCCCTAGGCCAGAGCCAACGGGCTGAAGTCATGTGTCATTGTCATCCGGGTCCTGAGGGACCTGTGCACCCGTGTGCCCACCTGGGGTCCCCTCCGAGGCTGGGTAAGCTGCCTTGTCACTATGGCCACCAGGGGGTGGTGGGTGCAAAGACCCTTTCCCATAGGCCAGGAATACTGGGTGGTGACTAGACAGGAGCGGCCCTTTGAGGTGTGGCCAACGTGTACTCTTTAGAGCTGCTTGTCAAGCGGTAGCTGCTGCATTCCACACCTTGGATGGGGTATCAGGGTGGGACGGGCCCTCTGTGGAGGATATGCAGGCAGTGATCCCCTCTGCAAAGAGTTTATGGATACTGTCAGATAGGGGTGGCAATCTAGGGCCTGCAGGCAAGTTCTCATGAGCTGCCAGTTTTGTTCCAGTGTATGGTTATTGATGGTTTTGTATTTGTGAACGTTTACATTTTAAATATAAATACCTATATTACTAGCCTCAACTTTCCCTCTGGGCCCACACAGCCAGATTTCATGTCTGGCCCTTCAAGAAAAGGTTGGCTGGCTATTGTCCCAGGTGCCCTGGCTTGAGCTTAGCCTCCAGGCTTGGGCTTTGCCAAGACTGGATGATTGTGACTCCCAGGCGGGCCCCTACACACACACACTGACAGCTCCCCAGCATTGGCCAACCCCATCTCTCAGACTGTGGCTCACTGTCCCTTTTCTCTTCCAGCCTCTCGAGCTCCTGTGTGAGAAATCCATCGGCACAGCCAACAGACCGATGGGGGCCGGCGAGGCCCTGCGGAGAGTGCTGGAGTGCCTGGCGTCGGGCATCGTGATGCCAGGTTGGGGCCTTGTGCTTTGCAAGTGGCAGGGCAAGGACAGGGATCAAGGCCCCGAGGCCACTTCCTTGCTGGTCCAGTGACTGGGTTAGGGCAGCAGCAGCTCCGTGTCCACCCCCTGTAGGGCTGAAGCATGTGACTACCCTCTTGCACCATCATATCCAGCCCTGTGCCGGGTCCGCAGCCGTGATTTGGAGGGCGGATCCGGGGGCAGTGGTGACCCACTCCCACGTGACTTTCTTGCTCTGAGACACATGTGGATTATTTCTGTCAAGGGCTGGATGCCGAGTGGGTCACCGAGCTCGGCGTGTTTTCCAGAGCTGGGTGTGGATGGGGCGTGGGGGGTAACGCACCTGGTTCCCTCAGCCAGCACAAGTCTTCCGAGATGCTAAAAGATAATCCTCTGCATATCTTCCTTGTTTCCTGCCTTCAGATGGTTCTGGCATTTATGACCCTTGTGAAAAAGAAGCCACTGATGCTATTGGGCATCTAGACAGACAGCAACGGGAAGATATCACACAGAGTGCGCAGGTATAGTCATCGCCATTGCCAACGTGAGCCCTTACCCAGTCTGTACTCACTGGCTTCCAGTTCCATTACTGGGTATTCTTAGAGCAGCCCCTGGACTTGCAGGCTCAGGTCGGGGAGTAAAGTGAAGGCATCATGTCTGATACAGGGTGCCCCAATCTGGGCTTCTTCTTTACCCTGGTGCCATGTGTGGTTGTCGTCTGCCCCCTTGGCCTACTCGAGTGCCGTTTTCAGACACCGAGTTCAGCGGGGAGATGTGTTTGTTGTGTGGACTGCTCTGGGGGTCCTCCCCCTGCAGGCCCACCATGTGGCTCCGTGTGGCAACCAGTCCCCAGGTTGGGGTCTTCTGTATTCCTCTCGAAGGGGGGTGGTCACAGGCTGGCTTCCCCCTACAGCAAGGCTGGGCCTGAGCAGCCAGGCCCTCCCCTGGCTGTTGGGGGACCCCTTGCTGTTGTAGGGGAGACCATTAGCAGCCCTTCAGCTCCTGCCCCTCCTCAGAAGGCGTTAGTGAGCACACGGACTTGGCCTCGAGCGCAGGGCAGCTGAGTCAGACTCTTTTTTCCCCTTCTCCAGCACGCACTGCGACTTGCCGCGTTTGGCCAGCTCCACAAAGTCCTGGGTATGGACCCTCTGCCTTCCAAGATGCCCAAGAAACCAAAGAATGAAAACCCAGTGGACTACACTGGTAAGCCGTGGCGGCGTGCAGTGGCTGGGGCGCTCAACAGGGCAGCCGCCTGCATCCTCAGCGCCTCTGCCTGCTCTCCCCGCAGTTCAAATCCCCCCCAGCACGACCTATGCCATCACACCCATGAAACGCCCGATGGAGGAGGACGGGGAGGAGAAGTCTCCCAGCAAGAAGAAGAAGAAGATTCAAAAGAAAGGTACAGACGTTCGTCAGCACTACCGTTGCTCCCAGGGAGGTTCATCCTCAAGTGGGGTGATCAATGCTTGCTTTTGCTTTGTTTTTCTTGGACACAATTTTTAAGTCCGTTCAGCAATTATTTTTTTTTCTTTTTTTTTTTTTCTCATATGCGCAAAGACATGATGTTCAGCAGTTATTAAATGTAATATGGGTGCGTAACACGAGTGGAATGGTGGTACCTCAGCTGGTAGTCACAGGGACGCTCAGGCCAGGCCTTGGTGCATGCGGCCACGTAGCTCCCTACGTCACACCACAGAGGCAGTCACCTAGCATTCAAAATTGATTAAGTGTTCACAGGCAGAGACCTGCTGAAGTGCTTATCCAGAACCGTCTTGCTATCCTCTCTTCAGAGGAGAAGGCAGAGCCTCCCCAAGCTATGAATGCCCTGATGAGGCTGAACCAGCTGAAGCCGGGCCTGCAGTACAAACTGGTCTCGCAGACCGGGCCTGTCCACGCCCCTATCTTCACCATGTCAGTGGAGGTCGACGGCAATTCATTCGAGGCCTCTGGGCCCTCCAAAAAGACCGCCAAGCTGCACGTGGCTGTTAAGGTAAATGTGGCAGTGTCACTGTCCTGAACCTCAGAAGCATTGTCTTCATCTTGGGCTCCTTCTGAGCCATTGTCCCTCAGGGAATCCCTCAGTGTGGAGACCATGCATCTTGGCAGGGCGTGCAGACCCTGAAAACACAAGTCGTTAGTCATGTGGCTGTCTGCCGAGTCACAGGTGGCAAGATAAATGCCTTCCTCACTGGGGCTGACGAGCAGAGGGGTGTCCAGTCAGGGCCTCCCGGGGAGCTAAGGGAATAACTGTCCTCCAGGTGTCTGGATTCCACCCTGGGACCTGGTGGTTTAGGTACGCGGGGAGGCCTGTTTGATGGGGAGAACCCACACAGGTGACTCCACGCTGGGCCCTCCCTCACCGGAGCCTGGGGGCTCCTGCATCCGCAGGTATTACAGGACATGGGCTTGCCGACGGGTGCGGAGGGCAGAGACTCGAGCAAGGGGGAGGACTCAGCAGAGGAGACAGAGGCGAAGCCCGCCGTGGTGGCCCCAACCCCTGTGGTGGAAGCTGTGTCAACCCCCAGCGCTGCCTTTCCCTCGGATGCCACTGCCGAGGTGAGCCCGTGGTGGTCACTGGGAACAACTGCTAAGTCAGGGCTGGCAGGCCTGTGCCCGCGAGCAAGGCAGTTACTGGGCCTTTGGTTTTCCACACACAAGTAGACCTTCCAGGCCAGGAGCCTGCACAGGGGCTGGGGGTCGCCCCGGAGCTGTGGCAGAGGGTCTTGCTGCTATCTGCAGAGTGGAAAAGGGGGTCATATTGCTAGGAGGCTCACACACCAGTCAGCAGCGACTCTGGCGAGGGGTGACTGAGAGCACAGGGTTGGAAAGCCCTAGCTGAGGTGGCTGGTTTTCTTTGCCGTTTCCCCTGAGAACGTGAAACAGCAGGGGCCGATCCTGACAAAGCATGGCAAGAACCCAGTCATGGAGCTGAACGAGAAGCGGCGAGGCCTCAAGTACGAGCTCATCTCCGAGACCGGGGGCAGCCACGACAAGCGCTTCGTCATGGAGGTGAGCGCCGTGTCAGAGCCCTGAGCTTGCTTGGAGCAGCAGTCCCTGTGGGGGCTGGGAGCTCTGGAGAGGGGCTCTGACTTGGGACCCAGCCCGGAGGAGAGGCACTTAGTCATCCCTGACACACGTCTGGCCTTTCCAGGTGGAGGTGGATGGACAGAAGTTCCAAGGTGCTGGTTCCAACAAAAAGGTGGCAAAGGCATACGCTGCCCTCGCGGCACTAGAAAAGCTTTTCCCTGACACCCCTCTTGCCCTTGATGCTAACAAAAAGAAGAGAGCCCCCGTACCTGTCAGAGGTGGACCGAAATTTGCTGCTAAGGTGAGCAACTAGTTACCTGAGAACCTTCTGGCCTGGGCATGAGTTCTCCTGCAGTCGCAGTGCGGGTGGAACGTAACTTTGTCTGTGCTCTCTCCCGTCCAGCCACATAACCCCGGCTTTGGCATGGGCGGCCCCATGCACAATGAAGTGCCCCCACCCCCCAACCTTCGAGGGCGGGGAAGAGGAGGAAACATCCGAGGGCGAGGACGAGGACGAGGATTTGGTGGCGCCAACCACGGAGGCTACATGAATGCTGGTGAGGGCCCTTGTCCCCACACTGTCTGTCCTGCTTGCATGCTCCGGGGTTGTCCATGTTCCCGAGAGCCCATGGGGCCCCTGGGGTTGGGCTGAGTCTCCAATAGGGTCAGGGCAGACCCACTGCTGGCTCCCAGTAACCTTGTCTGTCACCTTCCAGGCGCTGGGTATGGAAGCTACGGGTACGGAGGCAACTCGGCGACAGCAGGCTACAGTAAGTGTGTGTTTCTCTCTGTCTGACTTGGGAAGCAGCTGCAGCTTAGCTACTGGGCCCAGTTAGCGCAGGGTGGCCAGCAACAGCCTCGCGGAGGCTTCAGAGTGTGTCGCGAACCTTTTTGTGGTGATTAGGTCAGAAAGCCCTCACTCCCCCTTGTCCCACAGAGTGGGACTGATTCTTTAAGTGTTAGCACATGAACTCGTGTGACTGCACGGTTCCTGGAAAGTCAGAATTTTAAATTTCTCTGCTTTAAGCCATGCGAAGCACCAATCTTGTGAATACGCTTTTCGTGATAGTGTACAGCTCTTGTCTTGAGAAGGAGCCTTCATTGGGGGGTTACAGGAGCAGAGAAATCTAAAACATGAATTTCAAATGTGGCGCTCTGTGCCCTTTTTCAAAAGAATTCTAATTTCTTCTCTCTGCTCTGTCTCCCCCTTTTGTAGGTGACTTTTTCACAGACTGCTACGGCTATCATGATTTTGGGTCTTCCTAGAGCGTCTAAAAGTATTGCACACAAAATCAACTTTTTACTCCAATTTCCTCCAACTCCAAAACCCAAAGTGTCCGTGCTGTGTCCCTGTGTGTGCTTCACTGGGTTTCTCAACCGTGGCTTTTCACCGCAGCTTGTCTGAAACTCTTAACCTATAGAATTTAAGACAGTGGCAGTTTTTATCATGATTTGCCTTTGAACTTGGTCATGTTGAAGTTCGCGATAAGTGGAAAACAATTTTTTTCAGAGAATATATTTTTGTGCACAATTGCACAGAATTCTAGAGCCAGCGTTGTTCAGCATCAAGGCAAAAGCCCACCTTTGCTTTTTATGGAAAGCATTACTTTATTTAAAGAGACAATGACACATTTTAATCTACCTTTGTCTTAATTTACAGCAGGTTTTGTATGAATTTTTAACCTTTTAACAAATTCCCAAATCTGGTTGATGCCTTTGACAGTAATGAAAACGGTTTCATCACATCTGAATACAGAGCAGCTGGCTTTTTTTTTTTTTTTTTCTTCTGAGCATGTAAATCGTAGGGATTGTGGGGAATTGTGTATTGCGCTGAGTTAACTTCTCCCGCCTTTTGTAAATGCTCTGGTGGGTTCTTGTTTGGGGATGCGATATTTTGTGGCTGGTTTAGCTAGAGAGTGAACTCTCAAAGGTATCAAAACTGTGCTTCCATAATAAGTGCAAGAAACAGACAGGCTTAAAAGGGTAGGTAACGTGAAATTTTGCAAGTCCTAATTACAACTGCAAATGCGTGGGATTTTGGATTTTTTTTTTTTTTTTCCAATGGGGCTTTAAAAATAAGGAGAGCCACCCATGTCCCTGCTTCTCCAGCCAGCTTTGGCAGGGCCTGTGCCACTGAGTGTACAGCTGCCACGGACTCCAGGGGCCTGGAGGCTTCTGCCTGTGCGCAGAGGTACACAGGTCACCCCGGCGCTTTACTGGGGCCCCTGTTTTCTGGTGGGAGCCCTCCTTGGAAACTGGTTTTGGCCCGGGTCAGCAGTCCTTTTTGCAGCAAAGCCTGCCTCTGTGTCGACTTGCAAGATTTGGCGTTACTCAGGCAAAAACCGGTCAAAATGGTTACTACATGATTTGTTCCCAGAGGTTTGAAACATTCAGTGAAACTTTTTAAAACTTTGATTGCATGATGTATTTTTTTTTTTTTTTAGAAAGTTATTGTTTGAGAATAATGTCTTTTTATACCAGGAAATAGTTCTCCTGAATGACATTGAAAACTTCCCCTCCCCTTTATTTTTTTTTAATCAATACATGTTAAAGTAACAAGGCCTCGGTACTTGCGTCTTCATTCATTCCCGGCTTCAGGCGGGGCGAGGTGGTGTGCTCAGTGCAGGACACTGGGGAAGCTGGGGCTGGGGGGCTGGTGGGGGACTTTCTGAGGGGGAGTCTGAAGATCCTGTCCTCCCAGCCTCCTCACTGAGCCTCCACACATTTGCTTTCTTGCATTGTGGGACGTGTCCTTCTCCCTGGTGTGTTGGCTTTGTGATGGGGCGGTGGGGTGGGGAGAAGGCCTGCCTCCACAACACGGTTTGCAGATCAGTTCTGTGCACACTACTGTGCAGGCAGCCCATGACACACACATCTCTAGTGGGTGGAGGCGTGTGAGGACTCCCAAGATGGCCCCACCCAGCAGACGTGGGACCCTTGGTGCTCAGGCTGGGAGGGAAGGACAGGCTGAGTGGGAGTATCCCCTCGCCCTCCCACCCACCCTGGGCCTAGCTGGGCAGACACCCCAGCTGCCTGGGCCAAGGAAGTCACGTGCTCAGGCCTACCTGCCCTGGGAGCCCAAGAGCCCCGCTACCCTGTTGTGTGTTGGGCATTGCTGCGCCAGGATGGAGCCCACACTCGCTGCTGTGACCCCTGGGTTGGGGTTTCCTTGTGCGGCGTTCTCTTAGCCAGTGACACCTGTCACTCCATCTGAGTCCCTGGTGGGGCTGCCTATTAATCTAGTGACCAGAAGCAGGGGCCTCGCCGTCACATTCTCAACTTCGGGCCTGAGAATGTGGCGGCCACTCTGCACGCTCATCCGTCCCGCTGCTCAGTCCCGCCTGTGCCCAGCAGCTGTGCTGGGAATAAGGAGGGGGCCTTGGACCCCCAAGGCCATAGCTTGAGGCCCCACTTGGATGTCCTGATCCCAGCCTTGGCCAGTCTCCTTCCCCACGAGACTCAGGCTTGCCCTGCTCCTTCAGTCACATGTTTGCACGGATAACACCAGAAAGGTGCCCGGTAGCATTGGCAAAGTCCCTATTTCTCTTCCAAGAACCAGCTTGGACTAGTCGGTCTTCTGAGAATGCTTGACAGTCTTAGGGGCCTTGTCAGAGAGCATCTCCTGGGGTCCCCCAGGCCTGTGCCTTCCGAGCCTGTTCCCAGCACAGCGGGGAGGAAGAGGGTGGCCCGCTGCTTTTCTGGGGCTTTGCTTTTTCTGTCACCGTCGGGGACATCTGGGTAGCCGGCAGCTAGCCGTGAATGTCGTCCTGCGCTCGGAGCCCATCTCATTGTAATGTTGACATCCGCTGCAAAAGCTGCTGTCGTGCACTGCTTGGCAAAGACCCATTGTTGTCATCAGCTGATGGGTGAGTGGAGCTGAAGGCTGGGCCGCCCAAGCAGGGCTGCCGTAAAGTATGATGGGGCCGCCGCTCCTCTCTCCTTCCTCCTCGCTGCCTCTGTGCAGCAGGCTTGCGGGTCAGCCTTCAGGGCCCACGGCTGTGACCTCCCCTCCCCTCTCCTCCTTCTGCCCTTCCCGATGCTACGCCTGACCCGCTGCTTCCCTGTTTAGGTCAGTTCTACAGCAACGGAGGGCATTCTGGGAATGCTGGCGGCGGTGGAGGCGGGGGCGGTGGCGGCTCTTCTGGCTACGGTTCCTACTACCAAGGTGACAACTACAACTCACCGGTTCCCCCAAAACACGCCGGGAAGAAGCAGCTGCACGGGGGCCAGCAGAAGCCCTCCTACGGCTCGGGCTACCAGTCCCACCAGGGCCAGCAGCAGTCCTACAACCAGAGCCAGTATAGCAACTACGGCCCCCCGCAGGGCAAGCAGAAAGGCTATAACCACGGACAAGGCAACTACTCCTCATACTCCAATTCCTACAGCTCGCCGGGGGGCGGGGGCGGATCCGACTACAACTACGAGAGCAAATTCAGTGAGTTGTCTTTCGGCGCCCTCAGCCTGGCCAGGGTCTGGGCCCAGTGGTGCAGCCCATGGAGTGGCAGAAGCGTGGCACAGTTGGGGGACCAAGAGGCAGACAGGGTGTCAACTGCGGGCGGGTGTTAGGAAGAGCCAGGAGGCAGGACCCCCGGCACCTTCTCCAAAGGCGAGAGTGGCTGAGGCCTCTGCTGAGGTGCGGGCTGGAGCCTGCGAGGTGATCTGGTGCCTGCTGTATAGACAGTGTTGCACCCAGTCCCTGAAAGAGCCTGACTCGCTTCCTCCTTCGCTGCTCCCTGTCCCCCACGCACGGAAGCAGCAGGCTGTGGCTGTGGCGGTGGCCGGTGAGGCAGAGTAGGTGGGCGCCGACTCCCCTGGTGGAACGGCGTTCAGCAGCGGGCTGGAGGCTTCACAGAAGCTCTGCTGGGGCGTGGGTGCGGGAGGGGTGCCGTGCCCGGTGATGCTGGGTGAGAGCAGAGGCGGCCGCCGTTGGTCTTGGGCTGGTAAGCTTGGGTTGGAGGAGCAGGTGGGAAGGCAAGACAGCTGGCTTCAGAGCTCGGTGACCATCCAGGCCTATGGCAAGGTGACCTTGCAGGGCTGTGGCTGGCCCCTGGCACATCTCTGTTGAGCTGACGTATGCCACGTTTGAGCAGACAGGGAGATCTGCACAGGGTTTGGGCCAAGGGCCTGCCACACCCAGGGGTGCACCACGAAGCCCCTGGCCGCCCCAGCCGTGTGTTTCCGAGGCCCCTTAACCACCCTGTCTTCTCTCCCTCAGACTACAGTGGTAGTGGAGGCCGAAGCGGCGGGAACAGCTACGGCTCAGGCGGGGCATCCTACAACCCGGGGTCACACGGGGGCTACGGCGGAGGTTCTGGGGGCGGCTCCTCATACCAAGGCAAACAAGGTGGGCCTGGAGCCGCAGGTGGCACAGCACAGGGGTCCCAGCAGATGCTGCGAGGAGGGATGCGGACCTGGTGGGAGCAGAGAGCAGTGTGGGCAGGGCCACGGTGGCAGTTGCACCATGGCTTCCGCTTGGGGACCTGTGAGAACACAGGCTCAGGCACACCGCCGGCTGCTCGGACTTTTCAGGAGAAGCCAGAGAGTGTGCAACATCCGCAGTTTTAAACATTGACACTTACTTGAAATGTAGATGACGCTGAGGCAAATGGGGCTTGCTCTGTGGTTCAGGCCAGCAGCTCGGCACCTTGGTCAGGCAACCCCAAGCCACAGTTTCCCCCAGAAGTCAGACTCACAGTGGTCCCACCTCTCAGGGTGTTGGTGACAGTCAGACTTGATAACGTGTGACAGGCACTTAGCAAAGTTAGACGCTGTAAGTCTGCCCACTTGTGTCCTCGCCGTCTGGGGCTTGGGCTTGGGCTTGGGCTGAGTCCTGAGCCCTGGTGGCCGGGCAGGTCTGAGTCCCTCGGCTCTAACCGCCCCTCTCTCTCCTAGGAGGCTACTCGTCACAGTCGAACTACAACTCCCCAGGGTCCGGCCAGAACTACAGTGGCCCTCCCAGCTCCTACCAGTCGTCACAGGGCGGCTACGGCAGAAACGCAGACCACAGCATGAACTACCAGTACAGATAAGCCCCCGCGGGGCGGAGCTTTGTACCTTCTGCACTTACTCCCCATCGGAAGATCCAGTTTTATGCATCACAGTTAACATGTCAACCGGCCCCTCCAGGCCCTGCCCCCACCCCGTCCACGTTGCTGTGTTGTGAGGTGCAGCGGGTCACCTCTGTGGCCCATCCTGTGACCCATTATTTAGCCGTGTTTGGGACTCCGTGTCTTCAATGGTTTGTTAGTTGCCATGACAACTTTGTCTGGGTAGAGTTTTGCGTTCTGCAGTTCAGTATCCCTCTGTCTATTTACAATTGGTGTTCGTGTTAACTCAGTTTGTCTTTAAATAGTTACGGAAGGGATACGTCATCTGTTAATGCTTTTGTGAAGTGAGTTAAACGAGCTTTCTGTATTTTAATGCTTTAGTGTTTCAGTTTTATAAGTGAAGATTTTATTTTAAAAACCAGTGGGAAAGAGTGGGTTTTTTTTTGTATGTCTGGGTCATTCAGGCAGTACATCTGAATTAAGATGAATGTAGACAAATAAAGAAAAAGAAAACCGCGCCTGTCTTAGGCCTGGGTGTCTGACCCACCAGCAGTGGATGGGCAGGTTCCCCCCGCTCTGTTCCCACTCTGGGAAAAGCAGGGTGGGCTGGCAGGATAGTCCCCAGTCACCAGGGAGGGTCCACCTCCAGGCCTCTAGACACCTTTCCTCTGTGCTTGGCAAAGACGAGCTGCCTGGTCACCTGAGATCTTGTGGACACAGTGTCCCAACAGGCTCTGCGCTGCCCGGCTGTCTGCGCAGTTGTGTACAGTGGCCCGCGCTGGTCTTTGAGGTCCGATCACAGAACTCGGGCAAGCTTTGTTTTCTGCTCCCCGAGGCTGGCGTAGTTTTAAGTGCAATTTCTCATCATCATGGAGTGAAATGTCCCTGTAGGATTCATACCTGATCCCAATTTGACAAGGGCAGGTGCGACCTGGGAAAACCCTAGCTGCGGACCATCTGTACCCGGATGGAGCTTTGTCTGTGCTGCAGCCTCGACCCCCGGTGCTGCGCCGCCTGGAGGCTCACAGAGAGGGGAGCTGAGGCTCTTTTCAGTTGCCCAAACTTATTCCAGCAGATGTCCCTAGAGCAGTGATTCTCAATCTGGGTCAGTGTTGCCTTGCAGGGGAAGGTTTGCGATGTTTGGAGGACATTTGTCACCCCTAGGCAGTGCTCCTGGCATCTTTCTTGTGTGTAGAGGCCAAGGAGGCTGCTGAAGATCTGCCCTGCACAGAGCAGTGCACACAACGTGGAACCGTCCATGCCAAAACGTGGCGCACACAGGTGGAGAAACCCCACCCTACTGCAGCCCCTTCTTGGCTCTCACCCTGCCTAGGGAGGGAGGGGGCGTGGTTACTGGGGCAGTAATAGGATTGCCTTTGCCCAGGCGCTGCTTCAGCCCGTCTGGGAAGAGCCTTGCACTGCAGCCCTGGGACCTCACCTCTCTGCGGGGACAATCACCTCTGCCAGTTGTCCGCAATGCTCGGAAGCTGCCTCTCCGCCCACAGACCAGGGACTGTCGGGGGCCTGAGCTGTAGGCGGCCCCTTAGCCTCCCGTGCTTGGGTAACCGTGGCTGCTGGCAGAAGCGAGGACCCTGCTCACAGTCAGATGAAGCAGAAGGTTAAGTGCTTTCAGAGGATAAACATCTGCCTTCTTGGAGGGTGGAAGAAAGGGCTTCTGCACTAGAGAAGGAAACACTGGAGGAATTCTTTGTGCCAGAGCAGAGGAGGTCCCAGACACTAAGTGGCCCAGCCCAGCAGGAGGTGGGAGAAAGGCGGCCTATGATGCAGAAATTGGAGTCGTCCCGAGCTGCCCTGGGATTTCGCCAGCCCAGCAGTGGAGGGATGAGAGGACAGACCTAAGGGACAATCCTACCCTGACTGATGGGAAGTATTCACGTCCTCTCTGCTCTCCCAGACGTGGCCAGGGCTGGGACAAGAAGAGATGCCCATGAGAGCATCACACCTTGCGTTTGAGGTGAGAGGATACAGGCTGCGCGGGAACCTGCGTCACTCCGATGCCCAGGGAAGAGGAACAGACTGGGGCCCCGCCTGCTAAGTCCCTCCGAACTCCAGGCGGACACCTACGTTCACAACACAGGTCTTTCTTTCCAGCCACTTTGCTGATCCGCTTCGACCACCACCACCACCACCACATTGAATCCTAACCCAGGGGAATGGACCCCTCCCTGCTCAGAATCTGCAAGCCCGTCAGGCACCCCGTCCCAAGGGGACAGCTCCTGAGCATCCTTGGTGCCCTAACTCTGCTCGCTGGTGCCGTGATGCAGTTGGCCAGTGGCAGTGTCCCAGCCCTCGCAACCTGCCACACCCGGAAGCTGGGTGCGGAAGATGTGGCTGTCACTTTGAGCCCTGCTGAAGGCCGCCTAGGCCAGTTCCCTTCAAAACCGTGGAAGCTGACCTGGGGGAGGTCCCCCTCGGCCCAGCAACAGGTGGGCAACCGCTGACTGAAGATGAAGAGGCGCCTTGGCCAACATGCTTCGGGTGGATGGTGCCACCAGGGGAGGACACCGAGTGCATCAGCAGGAAGGGCAAGGGTGCCCACACTTGCCTGGCAAGTTGATCAGGATGGGGTACTTGGCGGCTTGGCTGCGGGGTCAGTGACCAGGGACTGGGCACACAGACCGAGAGGGCTGTGGGCACATGTGCAGGGCTGGGGGTGGGAGGGGAAGGGCAAGGTCTTGTAGGGAATCTGGACAGATTCCAGGGGCAAGTATTGGGAATTGGTGACCTGGGACCAAGGGTGGCCTCTGAGCCATGAGGGGCACAGATGCAGCATTTCCACTGCCCTGCATTTAGCACAGTCCCTGGGACCTGGTCTGACCTGGGGGTCACCCCCTAGCTGCCTGATGTCCCCCTGCCCCTGGCAGGGAAACTCTGGTCACTGACCCTCCTGATGCAGTCAGGGGCCCTGCCCTGAAGGACGACTGTGTGTCCCTGGTCCCTGCAGCACGGGGTGGGCCCCGCCCCGGCCATGCACTGCGCATACCTGAGGCCTCTGCACGCGATGTTGGGCAGCGACATAGCAAGGCTTCCTGGAGGCCGCATGCTCGCTCTAACCCGTCCCAGAATAAACAAGACTTCGTGTGTGCATTGTTTCATTACTCGGCATGTGTTTATCGGGTGGTCGTTGTGTGTCAGGTTCTGCTCTGGGTGCTGAGAACGTGAAGGTGACCTGGGTCCCTGTTCATGGGGGAGCCCTGTGTGTCCAGGAAGGCTTCCATCTCTCAAGGGGGACAGTGCCTGAGTTGGAGCCAAGTGTGCTGGGGAGGGTGGCGGGTGTGCCAGGAAACCGTGCCAGCATGGGGGGAAGTTCAGCTGGGGCTGAGATGGGCCTCAACAAGCTGAAGTTGATGGGGGAGTGCCGGGGAAGCATTTTGGATAAAAAAGGAGGGAGTGGTGAGATCGTGCCTGGAGGCCAGCGGGGGAATGAGGGGCACTAAATGCAGCGCCAGGCAGAGGGCTTTTGAGCCTGTGTTCTGAGGGCAGCGGGAAGCGGTGGAAGGATTCTGAACTGGGAAGACCCCGGGCCAATTTATGCTTAACAGCAGTTCTTGGGGCAGTTGGGCAGAGTAGGTGTGTTGGGGAGGTGAGAAGGGGGGCCGGAGACCAGCAGAGGGCTGAGGTCTGGGACACTGGAGTTGAGGTTTCAGTGATTTTAGGCGCAGAGTCCACTGGGCTAGGTAAGGAAACGGTTCTCGGACCGGGAGGGTTGAAAACCACATGTCCCATATTGAGCCTGGGAGGGACGTCGTCTTGCGTGGAAGAGGGTCCCAGACCCGGGGGCCCTCCCCGTTGCTGTAGGGAGACCAGGACTGTCCGGGGAGTCACCGTGGAGGTCATCCCCTGAGGTCACAAGCCCTTCTAGTAAACTCTGGCGCCTAAGCTCGCGGGGGGCTTGGCAGCCTGGCTGTGGAGAGAGAGAGGAGGGAAGACGCGGAGGGTCAGCCCCACACCAAGGTTGGACAAGGTGGAGCAAATATCCTTCAGGCCCCCAGGACCCCTATGTCCAACCCCAGCGCCGCTTCGTAGCGATCAGAAATTCGGGTTCTGCCTGTGTGGGTTCGCGGACCTCAGCTCCCACTCCCTGAGCTCTCGTATTCCGCGGCTTAGGGAGCTCCCCTGGACAGCCATGGAAGATCCCAGAAAAGGCAAGTCGGGGGTCTAGTAGCCCCCATTCCTGGCCCCGCACGTAGGGTAAAGCCTCCGCAAACCTTCCCAGGCGGTCGGTGCCCACCGCCCCTTCCGCGCGCAATTGACACGTCGCCTCCAAGTAGGATTTCGCAGACTCGCCCCCAGCACACCCCGCTCTCTGAGGGCCTCCCGCTTGGTCCTTGAGCGCCGTCAGTAATTTCTCCTAATAGGACGCTGTCGCAGGGCCTGCCCCTGCCTGGTCGCCCAGTGCGTGGAGCGCGCCAAGGCTGCAGGGACATCCGCAGGCCACGCCCCCAGGGCACTGCGTCCCCAGTCTCCAGGCAACGCTGCGGCGCTGTCCGCCGTGCTGAACCCGTGTCCCCGGCGCCGCCTCCCGCGGCCAGCCCAGGACGCCCCCAGGGGAGCGGCCCCAACACCCTCAATTAGGTGCCACTGAGCTTCCGCTGCACCCTACCCCACGTTACCTCTGGGTGAAAGAACCCACTTCCCTTGACGCTTTTCTAAGCAAGCCCCACCCTCGCACCACATCGCGCTGCAGAACCAGAGCCTTGTGCCTCCTCACTGCAGTGAGGGCTGGGAAAGTATCTGGCAATGGCAGCCTCTACCAAGAGGTAGCCTTGGCCTTAACAGATACGGTATTCCCTAGACACGGGCAGCCCAGGGTGGTCAGGTGTTAGGTAGCCAAAGAAGCAGAGGCGGTAGCAGTTTCAGAACAGCAAATGCAGGCAACCATTAATCCAACCAGCCAGCCATCCAATCATGGTGATCGCATTCCGAAGTCCAGAGGATTCCCTGCAACGCACCTGAAGGTTCAGGTAACCAAGAATTGTGAACAGGTCACCGCTCCATGAGAAGGTCGCCTTGTAAAGGACAAAGATTCTCAGATCTGGTGAGATGATAAAATGCTATTTTTGGAACTTAAACCACTGAAAGTCAGCATTGGTTGCACATTGCAATCACCTACATTTCTGTTTTTGTATTTGTAGAGATGGAGGCTCACTATGTTGCCCAGGCTGATCTCAAATTCCTGGCCTCAAGTGATCCTCCTACCTCAGCCTCCCAAAGCACTGGGATTACGGGTGTGAGCCACCACACCTTGACTCTTGAACAACCTGGGTCCACTTGGCTCACACTCGTGATAGTAGCACTCTGGGAGGCCGAGGTGGGAGGATCGTTTAAGCTAAGGAGTTCGAGACCAGCCTGAGCAAGAGTGAGACCCCATCTCTACCAAAAATAGAAAGAAATTAGCCAGGCAGCTAAAAATAGAAAAAATTAGCTGGGTGTCCTGGTGCGTGCCTGTAGTCCCAGCTACTCGGGAGGCTGAGGCAGGAGGAGGATCGCTTGAGCCTCAGGAGTTTGAGGTTGCTGTGAGCTAGGATGATGCCACGGCACTCTAGCCCGGGCAACACAGTGAGACTCTGTCTCAAAAAAAAAAAAAAAAAAA
>NW_012140969.1:2024412-2030891 GCF_000956105.1 Propithecus coquereli
GCCACGGCACTATAGCCCAGGCAACACAGTGAGACTCTGTCTCAGAAAAAAAAATATGAAATACTAAAAATACAGAAAAGTGCATAAAACATAAAAGTACATTTCAGTGAAGACTCTTACCACAATCCCCAAAGACAACCATTTTGTATTATTGGTCCACCTGAAAAATGTATTTAAAAAATTTGAAATAGTAAATTAAGAAAAGAAGTGTTTGGCAGCTCAGTCATACTGAATTTCTTTTCTTTTTCTTTTCTTTTTTTTTTCGAAATAGGGTCTCGCTCTGTCACCCAGGCTAGAGTACAGTGGCATCATCATAGGTCACTGCAACCTCAAACTCCTGGGCTCAAGTGATCCACCTGCCTCAACCTCCCAAAGTGCTGGGACTACAGGTGTGAGCCACTGCACCCGGCCTCCATGTTGAATTTGACTGCTAAATCACCTAAGCTGAGTACTGAAATTTGTCAAAAATGGTTCACACGTCGGAAAAGATGCTCAACCCCAGTTGGAATCATGGCAATGCAGATTAAAAGTCCAATCAGACACCATTTCACACAGAATTGATTGGCAAAATTTAAGAGTTCTGAAAATACCAAGAGTTGGCAAAGATGTGACACAAAGGGAGCTTTTTAAAGCTGCTTTGCGGGTGTCAATTGGTGCAATCATATTGAAAAAAAGGTGGCCCTGCTTTGTACAGTTGAATATACACCAGGTCTTGGGGCCAGCAATTCCATTACTAGGAATTTTGCAAAGGTGTACAAGGAGGTGCATACACAAATGGTCACAGCAGTGCTGTTTATGGTAAGTGGAAAACCAAACAAAATAAAATAACCCCCCCCAAAACAACAACAATTTCAATAACAAACCCCCAAACACTGAAAATACCACAACTCCATTAATCCATTGACTGGAGAATGTGTAAATAAACAGCGGTTGGTCTGTCTACTTATTAGACAGGGTGTTGCTCTGTTGCCAAGGCTGGAGTGCAGTGGCCTGATCATAGCTCACTGAAACCTCAAACTCCTGGGCTCAATCGATAATTGCCTTGGGCTCCGCAGGTGCTGGGATTAAAGGTGTGAGCCACCACTTCCAGGAGTGTTTTTTTGTTTGTTTGTTTTTAAATGAAACCTCATGTGCCACCTGAAAGGAGTCTTCTTG
The DNA here is from genome assembly GCF_000956105.1 of Propithecus coquereli. Classification (NCBI taxonomy): domain Eukaryota; kingdom Metazoa; phylum Chordata; class Mammalia; order Primates; family Indriidae; genus Propithecus; species Propithecus coquereli. The sequence goes on from NW_012140969.1 coordinate 2,025,568, forward strand.
ACATTAGGGGTTGCTGTCAAAATTTTCTGAGGTGCAGCAACAGCAGTGAAAAATATTAGCCATCCATGGGAAATTCAGAAAGGATGAATGTTGCAGACAAAGGCCACAGCAAGTGCAAAGGCCCTGAGGTGGGCCTCCTTGAAGGGGGCATTTTCCAGGTGCAGGCTCACAGTGGAAGCTCCACCAGCCTGAGATACTGACATCATTAGATTTCTTACAGGAGAGGAAGCTTGCGGTTCTCAGACGGGCAGAGTAGCCCAGTTTAAAACAGTTGTCATACTCTGGTTTCTCTTCAGGGCGCATAAATCTTTCGCTTGTTAAAACAGTTGTTATCTGAGAGGCGATGTTCTGGGTCAATGGCGCTCTCTGCTGGCCAGGAAGGATATCATCTCCATTTCCAACGAGAACGATTATTGTATATTATATAATATTAGATACTGTTATTATATATGGAACACAAACAACGCTCGATAAATTCGTGACCCCGGGCTGGGCGCGGTGGCTCACGCCTGTAATCCTAGCTCTCTGGGAGGCCGAGGCGGGCGGATTGTTTGAGCTCAAGAGTTCGAGACCAGCCTGAGCAAGAGCGAGACCCCGTCTCTACTAAAAAGAGAAAGAAATTAATTGGACAACTAAAAATATATAGAAAAAATTAGCCGGGCATGGTGGCGCATGTCTGTAGTCCCAGCTCCTCGGGAGGCTGAGGCAGGAGGATCGCTTGTGTGAGGTTGCTGTGAGCTAGGATGACGCCACGGCACTCACTCTAGCCCGGGCAACACAGTGAGACTCTGTCTCAAAAAAAAAAAAAAAATTCGTGACCCCGCCTCCTTCATCCCTGTGTGGCACGGAGGCTGGCGCTAGTGGGGGATGCATATGTAGGTGGACACTGAATAAGTAGGTGAACGAATAAAATGTAGCCAGGTTTTGGGTCTTAGCCTCCCCTTCTGAAAATCTGTAAATAAAATCATTCATTCTTTTGTTAAATAAACTAATGTTTATTGAGCACTTACTATCTGCTAGGTCCTGTTCTAAGCTCTTGGGACAAAGCAATGAACAAGATAAGACTAAAGCCTGCGCGAGGCACTTTGTAGAGATCCCCCTTCTCATTCGATCAGTACAGCGTCCTTACACGGAGATGATGCGATTCTCTACATTTTATACAGGATAAAATTGCTGCTCAGAGGCTTTGATTATACCGCACAAAGCGCCGGAAGGGGATTTATACCCAGAACAATTTTGATTCTTCCAGCTAGCGCGCTGTCGGGGGGAGGGAAGCGGGCACCCGGCTGCGATAAGCCAGGCCGACGTCCGTTGTCATGGTTCCCTGACGCTCTTTCAGGGCTTCAGGCCGTGCCGCGCGTCACGTGACTGCGGTCAATATGGCACCGCCCACGGGGTTCCGTAGCCCGCGTGGTTCCGGCAGTCAAGATGGCGGCGGCGGCCTCCCCGGCTTCCCTGGATTCCGCTCCGCGGATCATGCGGCTGGTGGCCGAGTGCAGCCGCTCCAGGGCCCGGGCGGGCGAGCTGCGGCTGCCGCACGGGCTGGTGGCCACTCCAGTGTTCATGCCAGTCGGCACGCAGGCCACCATGAAGGGCATCACGGCAGAGCAGCTGGACGCTCTGGGCTGTCGCATCTGCCTGGGCAACACCTATCATCTGGGTCTGAGGCCGGTGGGTGGGGTCTACCCGCGCGGGGCGGTGGCGGAGCGTGGGGAGCCAGGGGGCGTCCTCCGGGCCCCGGCACGCCTCCAAAAGTCAATCAGCAAACCGTATTGCGTACCCCTGGTGGTCCAGGCCCTGTGCTGGGCGTTAGAGAGCAGCGGGGACACAGTCGTTCAGCCCCATGCTCCAACACGGGCCCCCCAGGGTCGTGCTCACCCCTAAACTGATATTTTCTTCCCCCGACTCAGGGCCCGGAGCTGATTCAGAAAGCCCACGGTCTCCACGGCTTCATGAATTGGCCCCATAATCTGCTGACGGTGAGGTGGGGTCAGGGCCGGGATCCGAGGACGCTTCTCTGGAGTGAGGGGTCCCCCGTCTCCACCCCGTGACAGCCCTGCGGTGGGGTTTCCCCCAGGACAGCGGCGGCTTCCAGATGGTGTCCTTGGTGTCTCTGTCCGAGGTGACAGAGGAGGGTGTCCGCTTCCGCTCCCCCTACGACGGCGATGAGACCCTTTTGAGCCCGGAGAAGTCGGTGCAGATCCAGAACGCACTGGGTGAGTAGACCCCGGGGAGCCGCCCCTTCCCCTGTCTATCTGGAGTGGAGGTGAGGGGGGCCCTGATCGTTAGGTGCTGTGTGGTTTGGGCTCAGTCACTCCTTTTCCTCAGCTTTAGCTGAGCCAGCTCAGTGGGGGATACCTGACCTTGGGAATGCTTTTAGGCCCCTCTGTATTGTGATTCTGTGGCCTCCATGCCTAGCTTTGGGGCTGGGATTCTGGTTGTATTGCACCACCCTTGGAGCGTCCAGTACACAAGGCAGACAGGCGTTGGTGAAAATGTCACAATTAGGTGGAAAAAAGCGCAGGTAGAAGGTATTGTATGTTTCCATTGGTATGGAAAAAAAACCCAAAATACATATATGATTTGTTTTTATTTGCATAAAACATCTCAGAAAAGAAACCTGGCCAGGTGTGGTGGCTCATGCATGCTTATAATCCTAGCACTCTGCGAGGCTGAAGAGGGAGGATTGCTTGAGGCCAGGAGTTTGAGACCAGCCTGAGCAACAGAGACCCCGTGTCTACAAAAAAATAGAAAAGTTAGCTGGGCGTGGTGGCATGTGCCTGTAGTCCCAGCTACTCGGGAGGCTGAGGCAGAGGGATGGCTTGAGCCCAAGAGTTTGAGATTGCAACGTAGCATAGGGTGTGGGTATACAGATACCTGTTTGAGTCCCTGCTTTGGATTCTTTGGGTATCTACCTGGGAGTAGAATCTCTGGATCCTGTGGTATATACACTTCACTCTTACTGCATTCACACTTGAGAATTTTCATACTAAATTGTATTTTTTCCTAGCCCTTTTTGTTGATAACAAACTGAATTGGATTTTAAGAGAGATTTTAACCATCTCACGTTTTGCTGCCAAATGAATGTGCCATAGCATATGAAAAAGCCCCCCCCTTCTTTTTTTTAATGGACTTTATTTTTTTGAGCAGGTTTAGGTTCACAGCCAAACTGAGTGGAAAGTACAGGGAGTTCCCATATGCCCTCTGTCCCATACCTACAGCCTCCTCCACTGACTGCATCATCGCCCGCCGGAGTGGTGCATTTAGTATAATTACCTACAGTGATACACCGTTATCACCCAATGTCCCTACGTTACATTCAGGGTCACTCTTGGTTTTGTACATTGAAGGGGTCTGGACAAATGTATAATGACACAATCCACCATTGTAGTATCATACAGAGTAGTTTCATTGCCTGAAGTTTTGTTTCTTTTAATGTAAAAAAACAAAAAATGGAGAATGAAGGCCGGGCGCGGTGGCTCACGCCTGTAATCCTAGCACTCTGGGAGGCCAAGGTGGGTGGATCGCTCAAAGTCAGGAGTTCGAGACCAGCCTGAGCAAGAGCGAGACCCCGTCTCTACTAAAAATAGAAAGAAATTATCTGGACAACTAAAAATATATATATAGAAAAAATTAGCCGGGCATGGTGGCGCATGCCTGTAGTCCCAGCTACCCAGGAGGCTGAGGCAGGAGGATCGCTTGAGCCCAGGAGTCTGAGGTTGCTGTGAGCTAGGCTGACGCCACGGCACTCTAGCCTGGGCAACAGAGCAAGAGTCTGTCTCAAAAAAAAAAAAAAATGGACAATGAATTTCCATTTCCACTTTTTAAAATAAGGATTTTATGCATTTCCTGATCGGTCAGTGCCAAATCATCAGATTTTCCATTATCGTAAAGGGCTTTTCTCGGCTAGTTTGTTTGTTTGTATGAAGGCGTCTGCATTCGACTTGTTGGATGCCTGGGGCTCTGTGCCAAGGGCTGTTCTGGCCTGTGTGGGGCTGCTTGTGTCCCTGTGTTGTCACTTTACCTTTTTCTCAGTTTGTTGCATTTTTGGAGCCACTAGTTCCCTCTGGTCCATAGTTCACATTAGGGTTCGTCGTCAGTGTCCTACATTCTATGGGTTTGGATAAATTTATACCGTGACATGTACTCACTATCATAGTATCATGCAGAGCAGTAGGAATCCTCTGTGTTCTGTGAAAGCCTTTGATCCAGAAAAGTCTCTGGATGTCGGAATTGTGGGGAAGGAACATTTCGTTCAGGGCTGTGCCACGTTTATTTAAGCACAGCCCTATTGACGATGCGTGGCTTCCCGTCTTGTGATGGGGCAGTGAGGAATCACTTCATATATTTGGGGATTTTATTGTAAGTGACAGGACAGGATTTGAGTTGGGGGAGGGACAAGGTCAGATGCACATTTTGAACAGCTCCCTCGGGGCTGCCTTATAAACAGATTGGGACAGCTACACGGGAGTCTAGACTCTGGGGTGGCGGTTTGGGGGGGTCCAACTTGTCCCCAACAAGAGGAAGGGGCTTCTCAGTGACAGTGCTCCTGTCTCATCCTAAGGCTCGGACATCATCATGCAGCTGGACGACGTTGTCAGCAGCACTGTGACGGGGCCACGTGTGGAGGAGGCCATGTACAGGTAGGTGTGTGCATGTGTGTGTCAGGGTAGGGTATCCTGGTCCTGCAGCCTAGTGACCGGGGCCCTCTTGCAGGTCAATCCGCTGGCTGGACCGCTGCATCGCAGCCCATCGGCGGCCGGACAAACAGAACCTCTTCGCCATCATCCAGGGTGGACTGGACGCGGATCTCCGGGCCACCTGTCTAGAAGGTGTCATGTTATAATCCCACTCTGTCCTCCAACCTCTCCTTCCCCCCTTCCCATTCCAGTAAGTCTTTTTTTTTTTGGAGACAGAGTCTCACTCTGTCGCTGGGGTAGAGTGCTGTGGCGTCAGCCTAGCTCAAACTCCTGGGCTCAAGTGATCCTCCTGCCTCAGCCTCCTGAATAGCTGGGACCACAGGCACATGCCACCATGCCCAGCTAATTTCTTCTATTTTTAGTAGAGACAGGGTCTCATTTTGTTCAGGCTGGTTTGGAACTTGTGAGCTCAAGCGATCCTCCCACCTTGGCCTCCCAGAGTGCTGGGATTACAGGTGTGAGCCACCACGCCTGACCCATAAATTTTTTTTTTTTTTTTTTTTTGAAACAGAGTCTTACTCTGTTGCTTGGGCTAGAGTGCCATGGCATCAGCCTAGCTCACAGCAACCTCAAACTCCTGGGCTCAAGCGATCCTCCTGCCTCAGCCTCCCAAGTAGCTGGGAC
>NW_012140969.1:2030941-2130082 GCF_000956105.1 Propithecus coquereli
ACAGCAACCTCAAACTCCTGGGCTCAAGCGATCCTCCTGCCTCAGCCTCCCAAGTAGCTGGGACTACAGGCATGCACCACCATGCCCAGCTAATTATTTCTATATATTTTTAGTTGTCCAGCTAATTTCTTTCTATTTTTAGTAGAGATGGGGTCTCATTCTTGCTCAGGCTGGTCTCGAATTCTTGACCTCGAGCGATCCGCCCTCTTCGGCCTCCCAGAGTGCTGGGATTACAGGCGTGAGCCACTGGGCCCGGCCTGACCTGTAAATTTTTTTTAAAAAATTTTTTGTAGCGTCTTGTTGCCCAGTCTGGTTTGAAACTCTTGGCCTCAAGTGATCCTCCTGCCTTGGGCCACCAAAGCGTAGGCCTGGCAAGCTTCACATATTTTTTGCAGAAATGTTATGGTATTTGATGACCAGCTATTACTCAACATATGGGATGTTCACTGTCCTCAAATCTGGAAAATTCGGACACACATCTGGCTCCAAAGGTTTCAGCTAAGGGAGTGCTTCTGCTGAGGGTTGAAGGAGAGGGTCTTGCATAAGGCAGGCACTCAGTAAACAGAAGCTGAGATCACCAGCCGACCCCTCCTCCCAGACAGACCATCTGCCTGTGTGTGTCTCTCTCTATCTCTCCCTGAGGGACGGTGCAGGGTCTGGCAGGGTCCTCCCTGGGGATGAGGGCAAGGCACGTTGCTTCTTGTCTGGTCACCCCTCACCTTACCATGTACCCTCAGAGATGACCAAGAGGGATGTGCCCGGCTTCGCCATCGGTGGCCTGAGCGGTGGGGAGAGCAAGGCCCAGTTCTGGAAGATGGTGGCTCTGAGCACCTCCCGGCTGCCTAAGGACAAGCCCCGATACCTGATGGGGGTCGGGTACGTTAAAAGGGAGACAGAGCCTTGCCTGTGGGGAGCAGATTCCTGGGGAACCCCTGCCCTGCTCGGAGAGGAGACTAAGGAGCGCTTGGCTGTCCCCTGGGGGCAGTCCTGAGGCAAAGTGGCCCAGTCCAGGGGAGTTGATGTTGGGAGGGGGCCTGGGAAGCTGGGGCCCAGGGCTAGAGGCTCTCTGCTCCCCTCCCCAGCTATGCCACGGATCTGGTGGTCTGCGTGGCTCTTGGATGCGACATGTTTGACTGTGTCTTCCCCACGCGGACTGCGGTGAGGCCCTGGGCGGGGGCAGAGAGGGCGATAGGGTTGGGGGATAGGGGTTGGGGGGTTAAGGTAGGGGTGGGGTTGGGGAGAGTGGAGACCTGCCTGACTGGCCTTCCCCTCCTCCCCTAGCGCTTTGGCTCCGCCCTGGTGCCCACCGGGAACCTGCAGTTGAAGAAGAAGCTGTTTGAGAAGGACTTCGGCCCCATAGACCCCGAGTGTACCTGCCCGACCTGCCAGAAGTAGGCAGGATGGCGGTGGGGGCGCTGAGGAGGGGAGAGGGTGTGGAGGGGCACAGGGCGGGCTCCGCTGAGTTGCGGCGCCGTCCTCGTCCGCAGGCACAGCCGGGCGTTCCTGCACGCACTGCTGCACAGCGACAACACAGCCGCCCTGCACCACCTCACTGTGCACAACATCGCCTACCAGGTGGGCCAGTGCCCCGGGGCAGGGAAGGGGTGGTCAGGGGCCTCCCTGGTGCCAGTTGCTGATGCTGACACCCTCTCCCTGCAGCTGCAGCTGATGAGCGCCATGCGCGCCAGCATCGTGGAGAAGCGCTTCCCTGAGTTCGTGCGCAACTTCATGGGCACCATGTACGGGGACCCCACCCTCTGTCCCACCTGGGCCACCGAAGCCCTGGCTTCTGTGGGAATCACACTGGACTGATCTGGCATCGGGGAAGGGAGGAAGGGGCTGGAGCATACCGAACGGTTTTTTTTTTTTTTTGGAAGGTTTTTTTATTCTAACTTAAAGAGTGTGTCTGTGTCTTCTTGCTGAGGTGGTTTGTCTTGGTCCCCTACCTGGTCTCAGCGTCACTGTGCCTGGGTAGCTCCCCTTCTGACTGATAATGACAAACAAGCATGGTGGCAGCTGGGGACTAGAAACGACTGAGCACAGCCCAGCATGTAGGATTTGCCCCCAGAGTGGGAGCTGCATCCCTTTTCCTGTGGCCCAGGTCCTCCTGCCACCCTGGAGGTGGCTACTGCTGTCATCCCCATTTTTGCAGGTGAAGAAACAGGCCGGGGATGGGAAGTAGCTTGCTCAAGGTCATTACCATCGAGGAGTGATGGCTAGGCTTTAGTGCTCACACTCTTACCCTTGACTCTGCAAATATGTGGCCCAATCTCACTCCCCGTAAACACAGTGACAATAGGTGTGATCTAGCAGGTGCCCCCACTGTGCCTGGCACTGTTCTAAGTGGCTGTCATGTGTATTTAATGTTTATGTTATATGTGTATTTAATATTTATGTTCCCACTTTATAGAGAAGGACACTGAGGTTCAGAAGAATGAAGTCATTTGGTCATTATCACTGTCTTAGTCTGTTCAGGCTACTATAACAAAATACCATAAACTGGGTGGCTTATAAACAACAGAAATTGGCCTGGTGTGGTTTAATCCCAGTACTCTGGGAGACTGAGGCAGGAGGATTGCTTAAGGCTAGGAGTTCAAGACCAGCTTGGCCAACAGAGATCTCATCTCTACAAAAATATTAAAAAAACAATCAGCCAGGTGTGGTGGCTTGGGTCTATAGTCCCAACTACTCACAAGACTGAGGCAGGAGGATCGCTTGAGCCCAGGACTTCAAGGCTGCAGTGAGCTATGATGATGCCACTGCAGTGCAGCCTGGGCAACAAAGCAAGACCCCGTCTCTATAAAAGTAAAATCAGCAGAAATTTATTTCTTACAGTTCTGGAGCCTGGGAGAGTCAGAGCTAAGTGCCAGTCAGAGCTAATCAGTGTCTGGCTAGGACCTGCGTCCTAGATGGCCATGTTTTCTCTGTAACCTCAGATGGTCGAAGGGGCAAGTCAGCTCTCTGGGGTCTCTTTTACAAGAGCCTGAATGCCATTCATGGGGGCTCTGCTCTTATGACCTAATCACCTCCGGACTGCTCCCACCTCCAGATAACATAATATTGGCAACATATGAGGCCTGGGGAGTCACAAGCAGTCAGACCACAGCAATCACCCAGTAAATAAACAGGCCCAGGATCTAACTGAGATCATTTTTTCTATTAATGCTAACACTTTGGGGGGCCGAGGTGGGAGGATCTCCTGAGTTCAGAAATTCTAGATTAGCCTGGGCAACACAGGCCCCATCTCTAGAAAGAGTACGAAACATTATTAGCTGAGTGTAGTGGCGCCGGGTTGTAGTCCCACCTACTCAGGAGGCTGAGGCAGGAGGATAGAGGCTGCAGTGAGCTATGATCGTTCCACTGCACTCCAGCCTGGAGGACAGAGTGAAATGCTGTCTTTTAAAAAAAGAAAAAAAAAAAAGTCCATGGTGCTCTAAAGATGAAGAAGCGGCACGTGAGCAGAAAGGGCTAAGCATTTGCCAAGGCGTGGAGGCGTGACTTTAGTGGGTTCTCTCCCTGGGAAACCCTAGCATCGCCTCATCCCCTCTGCAAAGCGCATTGCGCCCCTGCTCCCAGAGCTGGTTTGCGGGCCGGGAGCAAAGATGCATTCTGGGACTTGTAGTTTTCTCCAGAGCCCGGAAACTCAGAAGTGGCGATTACCGGGTCCCACCACGAGGTGTCGCCCTTCGGCGAGTACTGTGGGTCTTTTCCTGCACTTCGGAAGTCTGTTGAAGACATCCTACAATCACAGGGAAGAACGGGACTTTCTGGGATTGACAGATACAATTTTCAATCAGAGTCAAGATTCTGATGTTAAAACCCGCCCTCTTTTGCCTTGTTGGCTGAAGGAACGAAGTGATATTTATATAAGCCAATGGGAAATTCTTAGGGAACTAGGTAGTGTCAAGTGACAAATCAATGTGTAAAGATTGATTCCTAACACCATTGGCCAACTTTTTCGACTGGTGGGTCTTCCAGCCAATGAGACAGTCGGACTCAGCCAATGGGCGGAACCAATATGCCTTTTCCCGAAACACCGCCTACCGGCGTTGACAAATCGTTATCCGCAGCTATTGGTTCTTGCACAACAGTGACGGTTCTTTCGTCCAATGAGCCCGTGAGACGGTCCCCAGCGGGAAGGCTTACTCAGCCGGAGGCCCGTGCTTCGCTTTCATTGGTTCATGTCTCTGAGTGGCTGTGCCGTCGGTCAATCGGAGGCGGCACGAGGGCTTTGGGCGCAGCCCCGGGCCCGGGGCGGGAGGTCGCTCGGGTCGGGTGTCGCCTGAGAACCGGATGAGGCGGCGACCGTGAGGCCGAGCCGGGAGCGGGCGTCGCGCCGAGGCCCGGGCGGGCGTGGAGCAACGGCCATAGACGCCGGGGGGTCGGGTCGTTGAGGGTCGGGAGCGGGCGGGGAGCGCGGGGCGCTCGGGCCGGGAGCTGCCGGCGCCATGGGCAACCGCGGGATGGAAGAGCTGATCCCGCTGGTCAACAAGCTGCAGGACGCCTTCAGTTCCATCGGCCAGAGCTGCCACCTGGACCTGCCGCAGATCGCTGTGGTGGGCGGCCAGAGCGCCGGCAAGAGCTCGGTGCTGGAGAACTTCGTGGGCCGGTGAGCGAGCGCGCCGGGGACCGCGGGCGGGCGGGCGGCGGCCTAGGGCGCGGAGGGCGGACCGGGAATGGCGCGCCCTGCGCCGCCGGCGTAACTGCGGCGCTTGCGTGCCCGCGACGGGGACGGGGACAGGGAGGCGGGTCCTGCGGCTCACCCCGGGCGGAGGTCGCCCTGCAGGGGCTGGGAGCCGGCCGAGGCCCCAGGCGCGGTCTCACAGGCCGGGAGCCGTGGGACAAGAGGTGCAGTGGACTCTTGCCGTCTGTCTGGTCCCAGCTTTTGTGCGTGAACTGTGCCATCTGGTCGCTTGTGGGTCAGGGGTAGATTCACCTTCTTCTCTGTCTGGGTGTCTCTTGTGGTGAAACTTGCTGCCTAGGTATTTATCGGGACGACCCCTGCAGTCTGGCTGGCTGTTCATTTATCTGGAGCAGCCTCCGCCCCCTGGTTGGCTGTGTCTGTGTCCTGGGCAGGTACCCTCCGCCCCACCATTTGGCTGTCCATCTGTCCTGTCCCACCTGGCGACCCCCTGCTGTCTGGCTAGTTGTCTAGGGTGACCTCTGCTGTTTGGCCGCCCATCCATGCCTCTCACAGACTTAAGCACTTAGCAGTCTCACTGTAGGGGGTGGCCCCAACTGGCCTCCACTGTCTGAGTGGCTGGCTGGACCCTAGGAGACCCTGTTGTCCAGTCTCGCAGGCTGAGTCTTCAGCTTGGTGAACGCTGGTTCCTTTCTTCCAAGTGAATCCTTCTGTTTGTCTGTCTATCCCACTTGGTGTCTGTCCCTCTCCTAGTCTGCCTGTCGCTGCCTTTGACTGTCTGGCCCAGCCCTTCTGGCAGGGAGTGGGGAGAAGGTGGAGGGGAGAAGGGAGCTTAAGGATAAAGCTTGAACCCCTCCTTTCCCTCCCAGTTGGAAGTAGAACCCTGGAGAGAACTTTCTCTAGGATTCTTTCCTGGTCCATGTCAAGGTGCTCCAGGGAACGCAGGGGCCAGCCCCCAGCTACAGCCTGCAAATCACAGGCCTTCCTTGCAGCCTGGGAAGGGGCTTCTTGCCCGATCAGGCCTCAGTGGCAAGGACTGGAATGTAGCCTTCCCTGGGAAGCCCTGAGTAGCCTCAGTGTGCCCACCTGTCCGGTGGGCAAATTCCACTCCCTGGGCTGTTTCCAGGATTCAGGAAGCAATTGAATGAGAAGTCCTCCCCTCCCCACTGGCCTTTCCATCTCCCAGATGGGCGGCTACTTCTGCGTTCCAGGAAGTACTCCATTTGTGAAGGTGTGGCTGCCAGATGATAACCTCCTCCTCCTCCTTGTCATCATTGTTATTGTTATTATTGCTGGTATCAGTGCTAAGGGCTCATGTTAGTCCAGCCGGCCCCACACTGGGTTCTTTCTTGGTTGGGCATCTTGAATCCCACGGTGAACGAGTAGGGTGGAGGTTCTGTTATCATCCCTATCTTCGAGATGAGCTGGAAGGACTCACTGTTCACCCAAGGCCACCAGGCTGGCACAGCGCAGAGCCCGGCTGGATGCCCAGCCCTGCCCCTGCTGTCCAGAGCTCTGGGGCTTTGCTCCCAGGGGACGTGAATTTCCTTCTTTGCTGCTTTGTCTCTGGCACATTGCCGTCTGTCTGCTGTGGCGGAAAGGTGTGGACTTGGGGTCACCCAGGGCTGGCCTGTCTCAGGCTGGGCTGGGAGCCCCTCTGAGTGGCAATCTTCCTTCCTGCCCAGCCTTCTGGTGGGGGCATCTGCAAAGCTCTGTTTTATTTGCCTTGTGATCTTGCACAGGTTAGTGTCTCCAAGCCTCAGTTTCCCCTTCTAAAAATGGGGCAATGATCCCTCAACAAGACTGTTACAAGGATGCAGCGACATGGTGCCATTGAAATGCTTGCTTAGCACAGCGCCTGGCACAAGTACTTTCACTTTAGCGTGATGAGGGTGGCATTGCTATGATCCCCGTTTTACAGACTGGGAAACCGAGGCTCAGAGAGCTGAACAGAGCGCTCTTGGCTGTTAGTGAGGAATTGGGGGCCCTGGGTTGGGAACACAGGTCTCCCTCCCATCCCCACCTCTCCTCATTCCCTCTGCCCATCGCTTTTCCCTCCTGCCCACCCTGGCATCTGGGGGCTGCCAGCTACTACCGAGCTGGCTCCTGTGGCAACCTTATAGAATTTGCTTGTTAAAAGCATTAATTCAATGCCTCACTTGGAATCCCACTCGCTACTTCCTTGTGAATTTGGCCAAACTGAGCCAAGAACATGCTTCCTCCCTGGCACTGGGGATGTGTACCGTGAGCATCTTGGCTGACTGCCAGGTGTGAACGGGAGAGTGTGTCAAGGGCCTGTGGCCAGGCCAGGCACCTGGGGTGTCTACACAGGCTGCTTCGTGTCATTGTCATTGCCCCCTCCTTGCGGATTTTCTAAGAACGTGAACCGAATGGGAATGGCTCAGTTAGCTCAGCCCTGTACAGTTCTGTGGTTGTGTGTGTGTGTGTGTGTGTGTGTGTGTTGGGGGGGTTTGCAGATTGCTGGCCCCGGGGGCTGCCTGCCTGCCGGGTCTTTTGTTTCACCTGCGTTACATTTAGAAACCTGTTTTTAATGAGCTGCCAATGTTTAAAAATTAGGTTTCACATCAAAATCCAGATTTCCGTGGTGCTAGAATGCACCCAGGTCTTTGGAGTTTAGTTGTGGAGCACACAGGCCCTGAGCCCAAGGCCTGGCTCCACCGTGGTTGACTGTGTGACTTTGGCTCTCTGGGCCTCAGGTTCCTTTCCTGGAAGATGGGGGTGATCACTGGACACCCCCCGCCCGGGGACTGGATGAGTGAGTATATCCTGAGTGCCTGGGTCCTGCACCGGTGACCACTGCTGTTAGAAGCACCATCTGGCCAAGCGGGGCCCACATGCCTCATGGCACCAACCACTTGGATTTCAGAAGCCGCAGCCACTGTCCTGGCAGACTAGGAGTGGTCGCTTGAGCTGCCAGTCACCACCACTCCCTAGCACCACCCAGGCCCAGCTGACATTTGCTTGGAGCCTCATGCCCCCGGAAACCTTTGAGTTTGACGTCCCTGGTTTATCTGCCCTGTCCCAGCAGATAGACTCGAAGCCCTAAGGAGAAGGGCATGGCTCCCTCTTGACACTTGTCATTCAACCTCAGGAGCTGGCACGAGGGAAGAGCTTGGGAGGGGCTTAGGAATTCCCCAGCCCTCCCAGCCCCACATCTAGAGAAGAGCGGGAAGACCTGGGGCCCCCAGCTCACACCGCACACGCTGGCTTCAGTCTTGTGAGGTTCCCCTCTATGAGGTTCAATTTCCTCAGCGAGGAAACCTGGCTGTTAACACAGCAGATAGGATCTCTTCCAACTCGTAGGGCTGATAAAGCCGCCTGGTGCCTTGTCACTGCATGCTTGTGAGATCTTGGGCCAGGGACTTCGTCCCTCCTGTTCAAAATGGAAATTGTACCAGCACTTCTTTCTTAGGATTGAATAGGGATTCAGTGAGACCATTTGCAGCGCTGGGGACAGTGCGAAGCATAGAAAAAGCACTCAAAACATCGGGTATTGTTCATTTGTTCATTGAAAACTGTTTTCTGAGCACTTTTCCTGTGTGCCTAGGGACGTGGCCCTGAGCAAGTTACCAAAACCCCTGCCCCGGGGGAGCTGGCCTTTCCACAGGGGCAGATAAAGGAGAAATACGGCAGAAGGTGACAAGTATGATGGAAAAAAAGGTTAAAGGAATATGATATGGGATAGCTCCTCGTGGGGAACACTACATTTTGTTTGTGGGTTTTTGTTTTTTTTTTTTGAGATAAGGTCTCGCTCTGTCGCCTGAGTAGAGTGCAGTGGTGTCATCATAGCTCATTGCAGCCTCAAACTCCTGGGCTCGAGCGATCCTCCTGCCTCAGCCTCCTGAGTAGCTGGGACTACAGGCACGTGCCACCATGCCTGGCTAATTTTTCTAATTTTTGGAGAAATGAGGGTCTCACTCTTGCTCAGGCTGGTCTGGAACCAGGGAGATGTGGGTCATCCTCAGAGGCACTGCCTGCTCCTTGGTGGGCACCAGACCAATGCGTGTCAGATGACTCTTGGCTCACGTCCTTGCTAGACCGAGAGTCACGTGATCTGCCCCCTGGGCTGGTTTGGCCCTTAACAGATCTTAGGAGTTTAGAGCCACTTGGAAATGATGGCTTCTGTTTGCATTTGGGCAGAAGCAAATTCCACCTTGGAAGTGCCGTGGAAGGTTCTGCCCAGGTGGTCTGTAGTACTTGGGCCAGCAGGGACAGGAAGATTCCAGAAATGTCTGTGGGAATGTGGCTGTTTCTGGTGCTGCCACACACCAAATGAGTGACCTCACTTCTCTCGGCCTCAGTTTCCTCCTCTGGAAATGGCATCACGACCGTCTCTACCTCGTGAACTGAGAATCACATGTGCAAATCTTCGTGAAATGGGTGACTTTTGTGATTTAGATGGTTGGCTCTATCTTCCTTTAGCCTGGATCGGAACTCTGATGATTGTTAATTTCTTTTTCCTTAAAGAAAGGGAACTCATCACTACTTTGGTCTTGTAAGTGACACTTCATGTCGCGTGCACACATAACACACACGCGTAACTGGAGTGTGTACAGCCACGGTCAGGACGCTGACGCACATCCTGTTCCCCAGATCTTAAAAGGTTGGCTGGAGGCTGTTCCTGGTTCATTTTTAAACGGGAATTGTGGCTGCAAACAAATAATTTGGCCGTGAGAGATATTTACACCCATTTTGCGTATGGCGGTGGGAAACTGGGAGCAAAGACGTCCAACAAAAGGGGATTTGGCCAGACAAACAGTGCGTCCAGACAACCGACTGTGGAATAGCTACTGGGAGGGATCTAGAAGAATATTTAATGACCCAGAAAGCTGAGTAAGACCTGTTAGGTGCCAGACTGAATGGGCCATGTGATCCCATCTTCTTTCTTTTTTTTTTTTTTTTAAAGTTGCATTTCCTTAGTCAAAAGCCCGGAAAGATGTACACCACCCTAACCCCACACGTGAATTGTTTCCCCACGTGATTCTTGGTTTGTTTTTGCTCATTTGGGGATTATGTTTATAACCAGAAAGACAGATTTCTTCAAAGGTCAGCTCTGGACTGTCTAAGTGCCTTTTCGGGGTTATTTGTCCGTTGGTAATGGTTTTCGCTAGGTACACAGCACTGAAATCCCTGGTAATAAGCTGGTTTGGTTCTGGGTGAGGGCAGAGGATGGCCTCGTTTCTAGATTCAGGTTTCTAGATTCAGAGCTTTCCAAGGTAGCCTGGGAGGAAGGGGCTGGCCACCGAATGGAACCCTGCCTCTCTCCCAGTGGTTGCATTTGGCTCAGAGCCACATCTGCCAAGCTTTTGCCCGATTTGAATGAAAACGCTGAAATTATAGGCTCCGCAACTGCTGGGGAAAAAAAAAAATGAGAATGTCATCTAAACCTTAATTTCCTGGGGTTGCCAACTACATGCTGTAATTAAGCCCGCATTGTGTCAAAGCTTTGGAAAAATTCGAGCCAATAATGAGATACTTGTAGGGCATTAGCTACAATCTGAATAGAGGGAAAGAGTGGCCCTGCCTTCTAAGCGAGATGGCACGCGAGAGGGAAGATGCCTGCTTCTGGGTGTGTTTTGGATTTTCCCTTACTATTGGGAGCTGAGTCCCTGCTGGGTGGTTGGGAATTTTCCCCCGTGGAGTCACCCTTAGCTTGCACAGGGAGCTGGGTGACTATTTCAGTTTCATCTGCTCCTGGTTGCTTGTGACATATTGAGAGCTGCTCTTGATGGAGAATGACTCTGTGCCATGCACGGGGACTTAAGTGTAAAATCGGACCATGTGTCCGAGCAGCCCTGGAGCTGGGGGCAGCTTCTGCTCTTAGCATCCCTGGTTTACAGGTGGGGAAACTGAGGCCAGAGATGGGGGCACTGGCCTGAAGACACAAGGAGGAGTACAGGAGCTGCAGCTTGCATTGGGTCTGTGTCCTCTAGAGCTGGATATCTGGGGACAGCAGGGATGGGAAGGTGTGGACCCTGCCTGTTGGCAGCAGGGCCACCATGGCATTCGTACCAAGGACGGGGCTGAGATTGCGAATAGAGTGACTCCTGGCATTTGGGATGCTTTGAGGTTGTTAGTTGTGTGTCCGACTGGCATGCCAGGTGCTGGGGACCCAGTGGAGACCGAGCTGGACACAGAACAGGTGACCAGTTAAATGAACAAGAGCATTCTGAAGACGAGAAGCGATTGTCTTCACACTGCGCTGGGCAGGGGGAGAGAAAGGGGGGCTGCTTCAGATGGGGCCGTCGGGGTGGGTGCCCTGCAGTGGAGCCCGCCCTGCAAGGAGGGAACAGGAGACACAGAGACACATGCCCTGCCTGCTGGGTGCAGAAGGCACATGAGAGTCAGGACGCTGCGCGTCAGATGCCTGCTTTTGCTAAATTTTCATTGTGCAAGTAGAGCGAGGGGACAGCATTCTAGTGAAAAGGGAAACCGTTACAGACGGGGAAGAACACATCGCCCACCCTCTCCTCCCAGCTCCACGCGGGAATGCCATTGTCATTTTGAGGTATACCCTGCCAGACCCCTCTTCGTGTGTTTGTACGTATGGACGTGCCACACGCGTCGTTGCCTGTAGAGAATGTCAACATATAGCACTCACTGTTACGTTACGGGTGGTTCTTTTTCAGTGTGTTTTCCTTCCAAAACCGGGGTCACCCATTCATGTCATTCAACAAATGGGTTTCCAACTACTCGGCACGTCTTCCAGGTCTTTCCTTGTTGGTGTATTCGTAACTGCCGCTTGGAGCACCCTGACTGCCCCCGAGGGGTAAGGGATGGAGGTGACAGGGGTGGCATGGAGGAGTCGCTGTGCCTGTCCCAGCGATAGATTATAGCACCTTCCTTGTGCTGTGATCCTCGCTGGGGCCTTGGCACAAGGCGCCCCACCCGCTTCGAGGCCGGTGCTTGAACCTGCTTACAGAGGAGGAAATGGAGGCACAGGGCTTGCCCAAGATGCTGGGGTTTTGAGTGGTTAGACTTGAACCCAGAGCCTTGGCCCTGAGACCGGCTGGCCTGTACGTCACCGCTGGCTTGGTCAGAGTTTCCAACCTTCCGTGTCTTCGGCAGTATCCCTGTGTGCCAGGTGCTGAGTACTGTGTGTCCCCTGGGGTCGCCCCCTGTATGGACGAGGCAGCTGGGAGTCTCCAAGCCCCCTCTCCACCCACTTGTTGACTCAGCACGTTTGTCCTCAGCGGAGAGTGACGCCGCCCTGGCAGGGGCTGAGGCGGGGTTGGAGTGGGGACGTCGCAGCAAGGGAGACCAGAAGCTCCTGACCCCCAGAGGCACATTCTAGTGGCAGATGGGTGGGACAGTGTGCAGGGTGGACACCTGTACTGGGAGCCTCGGAGCAGAAACGGTGGTCAGGGGATACTCGGAGGAGGCGGCAGTGGCCGGTCTTCCTGCTGGGGTGACAAGGATGGGCAGAAGCAGAGAGGTGACCCGCTGAGCTCCTTGTACCTTTGTGCTCATTCCAGGGGACAGGAGGAGAGATCAGACCTGGGACTCGCCTTTGGGGGTTCACAGCCTGCCTGGGGATGCGGGGACCCCGACACAGGGACATCTTCCTTCGCGGCGGGCTGAGATTGGCCCGTGTTGATAGAAAGGGTGATAATTACAGGCTGAGACCCGAGGTCGGGCCGCGTGGGTGTTTCTCCGGGCTGGCTTCCTGGCCTGTAAAGATGGGCCAGCAGGGTCCCCTCGCTGGGCTGTGGCGAGTGATGCCCGGTACAGCCACCTGTGGGATGCCCCCTCTGGCTCTTGCTGCCTGCCTGGGTGCCAGGTGGCCCTGGCAGGAGTGGGCACCACTGCTCTCTTTGTTAAGGGAGGACTCTTGGATAAAACCTCATGCCACTCTGACCACATACACATGGGGCTGTGGACAGGAGGCCAGCAGAGCTGTCCAGGGCCCTGGTGACACCCCCACACCCAGACGAAGGAGGAGGCGCCCTGGAGACGGCCCATGACACATTTTCCCAGTGATAAGAGCCTTTCAGGGCTGCTAGCCTGGCGGGCCAGCCGAGTGGGGAGAACAGTCCCCAGCTGGGGCGACCCCGCCTGCCGGGTGATACGCCCTGGCACGACCAGGCCAGCCCTAGAGGAAGCCCCCGGGGGGACTGGGACACAGTTCCATCTGTCCTGGCCACAGGGCCTCTGTCTCCTGTGCTGATAGACAGGATTCTTCTAGGGGGTCGCATCCTCCTCGTCTGGGAGACCTCCCAGCTGGCGCTGCGATCCGGAACCTGCCAGCTATGAGGACAGTGCCTTTGGAAGCTGGTCGTTTCCGTCTGGTGGGGCAAGGGAGAGCCGGGGATCCGTAAATCAAGATCAGGGGCTGTGACTGGAGCCGCAAGCCACTGGCTCAGCTCGAGGGAGTCTTCCTGTGGTTTCGGTTGGTGTGTCTTCGTGTCTTGCAACACTGAGCTCCCCGTCGTCTGGGCGGAAGCTGGTCAGACGGAAACGCGGCTTCTGCAACGTATGCCCCAGTGGCACTGCTTGGTGGCACTGCCTGGCAGAGGTTGGCAGGGAGCTCAGGGCAGGCTGCTTTCTGAGGTACAGAGGCCTCATCTGGAATATACTCCCAGCACTGAAAAATGATGCGCTGGCCTGATTTTTAAACTTTTTTCTAATTATAGGAATTATTCAACTGTTTACTCATTGTAAAAAAAAAATAATTCACTCTATCTGAAAGTGGACAGAGTAAGGCGGAGATTTGTACTGCCCTTTGCACGGGAACCACCTCTACCAGTGTGCCAGATCTTTTTTCTTTTTCTTTTTTTTCCCCCCCTTAGGAGGTGGGGTCTCGCTGTGTTGCCCAGGCTGGTCTCAAATTCCTGGCCTCAAGCAATCCTCCCACCTCTGGGACTACAGGTGTGGGCCACCATGCCTCACTGCAGATCTTTCTATGTTTCTAAGTGGGAGTCCCCTCTGCCGACCCACCCAGTGCGACTCTACCCTCTGGCTTCACAGCCCAAATCTCATCAGAATGTGACCTACTTGTTCCAAGTCCTGGCTATTTAGTGCCTCCAAGGGCGTTTGCCTTTTTGTTTTCATTTTGTTTTTAATCAGCTTTTTACTTTGGAATAATTATAGATTTACAGAAAATAAATTAGCTTGAAATTTATGGAAAAGTTACAAAGATAGTACAGAGACCTCCCCTTTCTCCTCCACTCAGCTTCCCCTGATTGTACAGTTCTCACAGTAGGAAATTAACCTTGGTATGTTACCAGCGAGAAGGGCAGATTGTGTAGATTTCTTCAGTTTCTGCCGCTGTGTCCTTTTTCTGTCTCAGGATCATCCCACATTGCCTTTATTTGTCGTGCCTCCTTAAATCTGGTCTGGGACAATGCCTCACTCTTTCCTTGGTTTTTATGACCTTGGCATTTCATAGAATGCCCCTCGATTTGAGCTTATGTGGCATTTTCTCATGGTTAGCCTGGGGTCGTCAGTTTGGGGGAAGAAGGCAATATCGGGGAGGCGCCCTTCTTGTCTTCGAATCCTGTCGGGGTACGTGATATCAACAGGAGTTATCGCTGGTGACGTTGACCTTGGCTATGGTGGGGTTGCCAGGTTTCTCCACTGGAAAGTTACTATTCTTCTCTTTTTCATATGCTTTGGAAGCATAGAGGGTTCTTTCTTTTCTTTTCTTTTCTTTTCTTTTAAAGACAGGCTCTTGCTCTGTTGCCCAGGCTGGAGCGCAGTGGCGCATGATCATAGCTCACTGCAACCTCAAATTCCTGGCCTCAGCGATCCTCCCGCCTCAGCCTCCCAAAGTGCTGGGATTGCAGGCCTGAGCCACCGTGCCTGGGTACATTTTTAATTTTTTGTAGAGATGGGGTCTCGTTTTAATGTGATGGTTTGAATAGGTAATACAGCCACATGACAACAAGATTTAAAAATGTCATAAAAGTTGGAGAAAGAAGCCTGGCTTCCTAGTTTCCATCACTTTCCCCATGCATATTGAAGCAAATGTTAATACAAATGTGTCTTATTCTGCCCTCTCCCGTACACTGATTTATACCCTCTTCTGCACAGTGAGCTTGTTACTTAAAAGTATTTCTTGGAGATCTTAGTGTATCAACACATAGAGAGCTCGCTCATTAGTTGTTTTTTTTTTGTTCCCTGGGGGTATAATTTAGGTACAGTAAAATCACCCGTTTTAAGTGTTGAGTTCTACAAGTTTTGACAAATGCCAACAGTTGTATAATCACCACTACAATGACGATACAGAACACTCCCATCACCCCCCAAAATCTCCCTCCCATACCCCTTTGAAGTCACCCCCTCCCGGACCCTCGGCACCTGGCAGCTACCGATCCGTTCTCTATCCTCATGGTTTTGACTTTTCCAGAATGTCACATAAATGGACTCATACAGCCTTTTGATTCCGGCTTGTTCCGCTCAGCATAACGCATTTGAGAGCCGTCCAGTTTGTATTCATTAATAGTTCATTCCGTTTTATTCCCCAGGAATATTTCATGGTAGGGCTGGACGGCGGTTTGTTGAACCATCCACACTCCCTGAAGGACATGGGGTTGTCGCCAGTTTTTGGTGATCATGAATAATGCTGATATAAACCTGTGTATGTCTGCATGGCTCAGAAGAAGTACAAGCCATTTTGATTGAAGTTTTATATGACTTGTGAGGTATAAGTTGAGGTTTTAATTTTTTACTTTTATTTTTTGGTATATGTTCATTTTTTTTCTTTCCTTTTTTTTCTTTTTCTTATTTTGCATATGTCCTTGGAAATAAATTTTTTGGTATATGAAGGTCCAATTTTTTAAAATACTATTTATTGAAAAGACCATCCTTTCTCTATTAAGTTGCCTTTGGCGGAAATCAATTTTATGCTTATCCATTCTAGACTCTCTGTTCCTTAAAATTCATCTGTGGGTCTTTTTGCCGAAACCACATTTATTATTGTAGCTTTATAGTAAGTCTTGAAATCAGGCCGTGTGTGTCCTCTTTGTTCTTGTTTTGCAAAATTGTTTTGGCTAGTCTAGTTCTGTTGGCTTCATGTATACATTTTAGAATGAGCTTGTTTCAAAAGCAAACAATTCTTATGAAAAGTAAAAGAATAAAAATTTTAAAAATCAGCTTGTTGATTTTTACAAAAAAGATTGTCATGTGTCAGTACCCGGAGAAGTGCCTTGTTAGTTTCTGTAACTGTGTGTTTCTCCATCCACCGCACCGCCTGCCTGGACCAGCGTAGCCTCTACCTCCTTACTCTTGTACCTTGTATCTTCCACCTCTTCCCTAGCCTCTGGGCTGTTCTCCGTGCAGTGTACAGAGGGTGCCTGCTAAGAATATGTCCTTCCTGGCTGGGCACGGTGGCTCACGCCTATAATCCCTTGGCACTTTGGTAGGCCAAGGCAGGAGGATCACTTGAGGCCAGGAGTTCGAGACCAGCCTGGGCAATATAATGGGACCCTGTCTCTACAAAAATTTTAAAAAAAAGATTAGCTGCGTCTAGTGGCACTCCCTGTAGTCACAGCCACTCCAGAGGCTGAGGTGGGAAGATTGCTTGAGCCCAGGAATTTGAGGTTGCAGTGAGCTCTGATTGTGCCACTGCACTGGCAACAGAGTGAGACCCTGTCTCTTCAAAAAAAAAAAAGTCCTTTCTCTGCCCAGAACCCTCCATGGCTCCCAGCTCCTTTGGGGTAGAAGTTAAAGTCCTCACTGCAGCTCCTGGCTACTCTCAAGCAAGTCAGGCTCGGTCCCACTTCAGAGCCTTTGCACATGCTATTTCTGCCTCAGATAGCTCTATGGCTCACTTCCTCAAGCTCCGTCAGGCTCTGCTTAAGTGCTGCCTCCACAGAGGTGGTCCCTGGTCACTCTGCTAAAATGCCCTCACCCTGTTAACTCTGTCCCCATGCTCCGCTTAATTTTTCTTAGAAGCATTTGTCACTTGCATCATTGTCCTATTTCTTTGTTTGAGTTCTTGTCCATCTCCCCCATGAGAAGGGGTAAGTGGTAAGTGTGGTAAGTGATTGGGAAACCCACCCTCTCTCTGCATACACTCATTGATCTGTATCTCAATCACTGAGCGGGACTCACTCAGCAAAGTCTGCTGAGCCTGCTGTGTGGCCAGGGTCCGCTCTGGGCTGCTGCCACCCAGCTGGGGCTAAACAGCCCTGGTCGCCACTTTGCAGAGCCGGGCTGGTGGGGGAAGGGCCATGTTAGTCAGACACAGCACAGAGAAGTGGAGGCTCTAGCTAAGATCGGGGTCACAGAGGGGACAAAAGACAGGAGGGAGAAATAAGAACTGGCCACACACAGTCAGAGGCTTGGCCCTTCCTGGGAGTGTTTGTATGGGCCGGCAGCGGCTTTTTATCTTTAAGATGGACCTGTTTCCTTGTTGGCACACAGAGAGCTCCTGTCCGTTTTTTTCCCTCGCATATCTTTATTGAAATGTAATTCACACACCACCCTTTTGAAGTGTACTATTCAGTGGTTTTTAGCGCATTCACGGAGTTGCGCAACCATCACCACTATCTAATTTCAGAACGTTTCCATCCCCCCTAATCCATGCCGTACCTGTTGAGCAGCCATTCCCCACCCCCAGCTCCGGGCAGCCACCCGTCTCCTTTCTGTCTCTGAATTTGCCAAATCTGGACACTTCCTATAAATGGGATCATTTCCTATAAATGGAATCATGCAGTATGTGGCATTTTGTGTCTGTTTTCTTTCATCCAGTATCATATTTTCAAGAGTAATCCAGGCTGTAGCATGTATCAATGCTTCATTCCTTTTTATGGCGTAATAATTTTCCATTGTTTGGATAGTTATGGCACATTTTGTGTATCTATTCATCTATTCATGGGCGTTTGGGTTTCCATCTTTTTGGCTGTTAGGAATAATGGTGCTGTGGACATTTGTGTATTATAAGTTTTTGTGTGGACATATATGTTTTTCTCTTGGGTATATGCCTAGGAGCGGAATTGCTGGGTCATACGGTAACCCTTATGCCATGCTGCCAGACTTTCCCAGAGTGGCTGCACCATTATACGTTCTCACCAGCAGTGTGTGACAATTCCAGTTTCTCCACGTCCTCACCAACACTTGTTATTATCTGTCTTTTTGAGTTTAGCCTCCTAGGAGGTGTGAAGGGGTATTTATCTCAATCTCATTGGGAGTTTTTTGCATTTCCTTAATAACTAATGATAAGGTTTTCATGTACTTGTTGGCTGGTTGTATATCTTCTTTGGAGAAATGTCTATTCAGATCCTTTGCCTGTTCTTAGATTGGGTTATTTGTTTTTTTATTGTTGCTTTGTAAGTTAGACTGCTTTTTTGTCATTAAATGATCGTGGCACCCTTGGATGAAAAGCAGTTGGCCATAATCAGTTTGGCCATAAATGTAAGAGCATATTTCTGGACTCTAAATTCTAGTCCATTGATTTATAATGTCTCTAGTCTATGCCAGTACCACACCAGCCTAGATTACTGTAGCTTTGCAGTAAGTTTTGAAATCAAAAATTGTGAATCCTCCAACTTCTTCTGTTTCAAGCTTGTTTTGGCTATTCTAGGTCTTTTGCATTCCATACGAATTTTAGGATCAGTTTGTCAATTATTGCAGAAAATGGGATTTTGATAGGGATTATATTGAATATGTAGGTCAATTTTGGGAGTATTGCCATCTTAATAATTAAGTCTCCATGAACACAGAAATTTTTTTCATTAATTTAGGTCTTTAATTTCTTTCAAGAATGGTTTTTAGTTTTCATTGTAAGAGTTTTATACTTTTGTTAAATTTGTTGCTGAGTATTCTATATGATGCTGTTGTAAATAGAATTGTTTTCGTAATTTCAGTTTCAGATTGCTCGTTGTTAGTGTGTAATAATATAACTGATTTCTGTCTATTGACCTGGAATTCTGCAGCGTTGTTGAACTCTATCTCTAATAGCTTTCTATTTCTTTTGGTAGTCAATTCCTTAGGATTTTCTGTAGACATGATTATGTCATCTGTGAATCATTTTCTTTCTTCCCTTCCAATCTAGATGTCTTTTCTTTCTTTTTCTTGCCTAATTGCCCCGGTTAGACCCTCCAGTGCGATGTTGACTCAAGTAAGTGGCTACAGTAGACATCCTTGTCTTGTTTATGATCTCAGTATTTCACCATTAAGCATGATGTTAGCTATGGGTTTTAGGAAGTTCAGGTTGGGGAAATTCCTTTCTATTCCTATGTCATGTGTTTTTATCATGAAAGGGTGTCAGATTTTGTCAAATGCTATTTCTGCATTTATTGAGATGGTCATGTAGTTTTTGTCATTTATTTTGTTAATACGGTGTATTGTATTGATTGATGTTCACACTTTCGATTACCATTTAATTCCTAGAATAAACTCCACTTGGCCATGATGTATAATCCTTTTTATGTGTTACTGGATTGGGTTTGCTTGTATTTTGTTCAGGATTTTTTTGTATCTGCATTCCTAAAACATATTGGTCTGTTGTTTTCTTGTGATGTTTTTGTGTGGTGTCGGGGTTATGTGGGACTCATAGAATTGAGATAGGAAGTGTTCCTCTTCTGTTTTTTGGAAGAGTTTGTGAAGGATCAGTATTAATTCTCCTTTTTAAGTGTTTGTTAGAATTTACCAGTGAAGCCATTTGGGCCTGAGCTTTTCTTTGTGGGAAGTTTTTTGAACATTAATTCAATTTCTTTACTCGTTATAAGTCTATTGAGATTTTCTTCTTGCGTCAGTTACAGCAGTTTGTATCTTTCTAGGAATTTGTTCCATTTCCTCTAGGGTGTTTGCTTTGCTGGCATAGTATTCCTTTTTATTTCTGTAAGGTTGGTAGTGATGTCCCCTCTTTTATTCCTGATTTTCATAATTTGAGTCTTTTCTCTTTTTTTCTTAGTCTAGCTAAAGGTTTGTAAATTTTGTTGACCTTTTCAAAGAATACATTTTGGTTTTATTGATTTTCTCTATTTTTTGTCTCTATTTCATTTATTTCTTTTCTAATTCTTTATTATTTTCTTCCTTCTGTTTGCTTTGAGTTTGGTTTACTCTTTCTTTAGGTTTATTTTTTTTTTTGAGATAGGGTCACGCTCTTTCGCCTGGGTTAGAGTGCAGTGGTGTCATCATAGCTCACTGCAACCTAAAGTTCCTGGGGTCAAGCGATCCTCCTGCCTCAGCCTCCCAGGTAGCTGGGACTACAGGCGTGCACATCACTGGGCCTGGCCAAATTTTATGTTTTTTTTTTTTAGAGACAGGGTATCACTCTTGCTTAGGCTGGTCTGGAGCTCCTGGCTTCAAGCAATCCTCCTGCCTCAGCCTCCCAAAGTGCTAGGATTGAGGCATGAGCCACTGCACTTGGCCTTTTTCTAGGTTCTTAAAGTGGAAGATTAAGTTACTGAAATCAGAAAATCTTTTTTAGTATAGGTGCTTATGTCTATAAATTTCCCTCGAGGCACTGCTTTAGCTGCATCATATAAATTTTGATATGTTGTGTTTTCATTGTCATTTATCTCAGTATTTTCTTTTTTTATATTTTTTAATTTTTTAAATTAATTTTTAGTAGAGACGTGGTCTTGCTCTTGCTCAGGCTGGTCTCGAACTCCTGAGCTCAAGCGATCCTCCCACCTCGGCCTCCCAGAGTGCTAGGATTACAGGCATGAGCCACTGTGCCCCACCGATCTCAGTGTTTTCTAATTTCCCTTATGATTTCTTTGATTCATTGGTTATTTAGCAATGTGTTAATTGGTATATATTTGAGAATTTCTCAAATTTCCTTCTGTTGTTGGTTTCTAACTTTATTCCATTGTGGTTGGAGAACATGCTTTGTGTGATTTCAATCCTTTTAAATTTACTGAATCTTGTTTTATGTCTTGGCCTCAAATATGGTCTATCCTAGAGAGTTTTCCATGTGCAGTTGATAAGAATGTGTATTTTACTGTTGGGTGGAGTGTTCCAGACGTGTTTGTCAGGTTTTGTTGGTTCATGGTGTTGTTCATGTTTTCTGTTTCTTTGTTATTTTTTGCTTGGTTGTTCCACCCATTATTGAAAGTAGGGTATTGAAGTCTCCAACTGTCATAGTTGCATTGCCTGTATTTCTGTGCCTTGTGCTTTTTAACAGCTGTGTAGTATTCCTTGGTCCCTCCTGGTCCCATTAAACCAGTCGCTCTTCTGCATGAACTTTTAGGTTGATTCTAGTTTTCCCCCTCCTGTCAGAGGCTTGGGGGTCGATAGACTTGCGAGTCTGCTATCAGTGTTCAGGGCCCATCCCCTGAAGGAGGTTGCTATGTTGGAAAGGACACGGATTTAGAGTGATGTTGCCAGGCCCCCCAGGAAAGGCTGTGCCAAGGAACAGGATCTTTGCCTGTTGTGGTGGTGACAGGGGTTGACATCTCACTGCCCTCTGTCACCTTTGTGAACTAATCCTATGGAATGGGACCCTCCGTGTGCCAGGCCCTGGGCTTCACATGCCTTGTCCTTCTAGGCCTGCTGCCAGCCCCATGGGTGGGCCCTGTTACTAGACCCACCTTACAGACAAAGAAATTGAGTTCTGGAGAAGTGGTGACCCTTGCTGTGGTCACACAGTGAGGCTATGGCTGAGCCATCAGGCTGTAGACTCTGTAGCCTAAGATCTGCTCGCCAGGTTGTCCCCGTGAAGAAGCTGAGCCTGGCCTTCCTGTCTTCAGAGTTCAGGGAGCCGTCGAGCCAGCGTCGGAAGGAAGAGTGGAGGGCACCATGCGGGCATTTGGTGGCAGCACTGTCCAGGCGGACGTGCTGGCCGTGGGGCAGGAAGCACAGTGAGGGGACCGGGGTGCCTGGAGCCACAGGAAGGAGCTGAGGATGGCAGGGAGGTGGCTTGTGGGCCACTGGGAGGGGACAGGACTTTGTCTAAGGGAGATGGAAGGCACGGGTGCTAGGTGTGATCTGACTTGCAGTGTGAAAAGCCCACAGGGCAGGGTCGGGGATGGGAGAGGGAGGGAGGCATTGCCCTGGCCTGGGGGAACGTGGCCTCAGGATGTCAGGGTGGAGGAGGGGAAGGAAGCCTCTAGGTGTATTGAAGGCATTTGCTGAGAGGCGAGCTTTTGGGGGTGAGGGGACCGAGGAAGGAAGAGAGGTGCGCGTCACTGTGGTCTGGGTCGGCCTGGACGGTTCCTTGCTGGGTGGCTCCCATCACTCTGGGAGAGGGCTCTGGAACGGAGGGAGGGGAACACGTCTGTGACAGGCCACTACCCACTCTCCTTGAAGGAAGGGGCCAGCACAGAGGCTGGCTCTGAACACCAGGAGTGGGGCGGTGCCCTGCCTGCCTGTCATTCCTGCATATCTACCCTTGTTGTGTCTCCCGGGCCCTCAGGGTGGTGACAGATGCAGAGCTGGGAATCCACGTGTGGGGGCCACACGTCAGGGCTGCAGAGCTGGTGAGCACTTGCTTCGTACCCCTCCCACCTTCACTGTCCCGCCCCACCCTCAGAACGCCCCGTTCACAGAGCAGGACACCCGGCCGCCACGGGAGAGACTTTGCTGCCCAGGTCCCACAGACGGCCTGTGGCAGGGCCGGGCAGGGGACGCAGGGTGTCACTGCAGTGTGGAGAAGTTAGGACCACTCCGAGGGCACCCCCGTAGGATAGAGTTGGAAGCTCTGGGTCCCCAAGTTGGAGTCGTTTCCCTGTCACCCTTGACAATGGTGCATGGCTAGCAGTTACTTTGGGGCTTCTCAGTACAACTGAAAAGTTAAGAGGTAAATATTTGCCTTTGATCAAGGTTATCAAAAAGTTATAAAAAATGCCATAAAAGACTGAAATTCAAATCACATTGAAGACCATAAAACGAAATTTTCCGTTGCCACTCCTCATGTGACCTTTACCAAGCCTGCTGTCTGTACACAGGCAGGAAATGTGCACACGTATAGCACAATCCCAGATTGGGCCGGGTGCGGTGGCTCACGCCTGTAATCCCAGCACTTTGGGAGGCCGAGGTGGAAGGATCCATTGAGGCCAGGAGTTCTAGACTAGCCTGGGCAACACAGCAAGACCCCGTCTTGACAAAAAATTAAAAAATTAGCCGAGCATGGTGGCATGCACCTGTAGTCCCAGCTACTTGGGAGGTGGAGGAGGATCGCTTGAACTCAGGAGTTCAAGGCTGCAGTGAGCTATGACTGTGCCACTGCACTCTAGCCTGGGCGACAGAGCAAGACCCTGTCTCTAAAAAAAAAAAAAAACCAGATTGGAGGATATCATCCTCCATGTATAATCTGGTCCATGAATTACACTTGGCTTTCAGCGCTACAGCCTAGATTGCTTCCTGGACTCGTTCCTGAGATTGATTTAGCCAATTCCCTGCAGATGGGCATTTAGGTCGCTATAGGTTTTCACTTGCTTCATGGAGTTGGCCTTGCTTGCAAAGCCAGGCAGGTGGGGAACCTGCAAATGTAGGGCATTGGCCGGGCACCAACCAGAGTCGCTCTGGGTGCTGGGGACAGGACATTTACCACCTCTGCCCTCAAGGTGCCGGCAACATGGGCTAGGGGTGGGGGTGAGCAGGGGACAGTCGGGCCTCTCTAGGGAGGCGGCATGTGAGCTGAGCCCTGGGTAACCAGAGGGCGCAAGGGTTGTTGAAAAGCTTGGAGAAGGTCATTTCAGGCAGGAGATTCCAGGCAGGTGCAAAGGCCCTGAGGCAGGAACGTGTTTGTCTCCTTGCTTGCGGGAGACAGGAAGGGAGGTGACAGGGCCATGAGAGCCCTGAAGGGTTAGGAGCAGAGGAGGGCTGTGATCATTCTCACATCATACTGAATTTTACCTTTATCGGATGGGGGGGCTGTTCTTTTTGCAAACGCATCCAACTCCCCTCTGAGACAGGTGGCATTGTCTCCACTTAACAAATGAGGCACAGAAAGGTGACCCAAGCTGCCCAGATTGTCCACAAAGGAAATGGTGTATCTGGCTCATGGTCTGGAGAGTCCCAGAGCCACAGCCACGAATCGCCACAGGCCACTTCCTGCTTCTGCCGCCAGCCTGACCTGTCCCTCAGATGAGACCGTGGAGCAGGTGACGCCAGTGCTTGAGTGCCAAGGGTGGGGCTCGCTCTGGGAGCGACAGGATTCCTGGACAGGGAGGAGCTGCTGGCCGGGGGTGTCCTGAAGAGCGATGCCCCGGAGTGGGGCAGGGAGAGCCCAGCAGGCGCCACGCAAGCCTCAGTCTCCTCATCTGCAAAATGGCAGGCTTGGTCCTTCCTTCCGCCGGCACTGGTCACCTGCCCTGTGGCTGGCTCTGTGTTGGGTGCTATGGAGACAGCCACCAACATGCTGGACGTGGGCTCCTGCCCGCGTGAGGCTGCTGCTCCAATGGATTGGCGAGGTGGGAGGGGGACACACAGCCGCGGGAAGGAATCAGTAAACCGGAAGGAGTCAGTTGTGCATAGCGTGGAGCATTGAGCGGGCTGGTGCGTGAGCTGCTTCCCATGGGGCTGTAGGGAGGAGGCAGTTTGCTGTGTGAATGCCGCAGGAGGAGGGTGTGTGGCCTGAGTTAGGGACACACCCCCCCTGCCTGCCCCTTGGCATGACCACGTGGCACCTGCCTGGGGACACTGAGTGTGGGCGGGCCATCCACGCCAGATCACCGTTGGTCATTGTTGGAGGGAGGTGAGAGGTGGGTGCGTGCGTGGCTGTGTGTTGAGGCTCCGGAGGCTGAACATGCAGCTGCACTTCTGCTCTAGCAGAACCACAAAGGGGGCCCCTGGCTGGGCAGGGGTGACTGGGGTATCTGCCTCCGTGGTGTCCCACCCGCTTTCCCATCTCTGGCTCTGCTCTTTCCTCGCTGAGGGGCCTGGGCAAGTCCTGAAACTCTGAGCCTCAGTCTACCCATCTGTGAAATGGGGCTGCTGGCCCTGGCACCATCCCTTTGGAGTTGTCAGAGGATGCGCTGAGATGTTGCCTAAGATGGGGTTCAAGCCAGCCTCACGGACGGCCATCACTACCTGTACAGCTCCTGTCAGAGCCCTGAGTGGAGGGGCTGGGCGTGGACAGGGTCCTGGAGTGTGTGGCATCTGCCGAGGGCTCTTCTGTGGCTGGCGCCAGCACCCTGCAGCATCTGGCTGTGGTATTTTGTGAGTCCTCCCGGCCACGTTCAGGCCTTGAGAAACTGCTCGGTGAGCCCGTACGGTGATGAGCAAGGGATCCCAGCACAGGGCTCTTGCCTGGCCTCTGCCGCTGTCACCAGGCTGCTCAAGTGAAGGGTGGGCTGGCCCCTGGGCGCCAGCTCTGGGCCACCTGCTGATTCATCCTCTGCCAGCTTATCTGGGAAGGCCTGGGGGTTGGACCTGCATCCTCCCTGCACGCACGCACGTAGCCGGAGCTGTCCCCACCCTCTCGGGGGCTGGAAGTCACAGGGCTCCTGCTGGGGCTTTGTGCTGTGTTCAAAAGACAGTAAATAAACAGTCCAGGCTTCTGATCTACCCGGAAACTACCCTGTACCTCTCCCAGCGTGATGGGCTGCCACCTTCTGGCTGCATCCCTTCCTGCCTGCCCCCTACCGCCTTCCAGGGAGAGGTGGCCTATTTTAGAGCTCAGAAGAAGAGGCTCTGATGGGGCAAAGCGACTCGAGTCAGGCCACACAGCTGACCGGGCCCTCCACGGCGAATAGGTAGTGTCCTTCCAGCCTACAGATGGCAGAGCCAGTGCCCAGAGAGGGGCAGAGACCTGCATAGGGCCACACAGCCCATAGGCACAGGCTGTCTGGCCCCAGAGTCTGTGTTCCTGCTGTCCATTCAACAAGCATTTAATGAACACCTGCTCTGTGCCAGACACTGTTCTAGGAACTAGAGATTCAGCGGTGAACTGGCCAGGTACATAGGTCCTGGCCTGTCACAGGACTAGACCCCCTCCCCCCTAAGGAGGCCATGTTAGTGGGCGTGGGAAGGGGCGTGCATTTTGGAGGGAGGGGTGCAAGCCACAGCATGTGCCCCTGGCGAGGTGGGGTCTTGCTATGTTGCCCAGGCTGGTCACGAACAATATTCCCAGCTCAGCCTCCAAGACCACAGAGGCAGGGAAGCCAGCCCAAGGTCACGCAGCACGGAGGTGGCTGAGCTGGCATCGGAAGTCAGGGCAGCCTAGGCACATCATAGCAGCAGGGAAGAGAGAGGGACAGGGTAGGCGGCTTTCAGTACTCGCCGAGTGTAGGTGGGATCAGGGAAGAGGAAGCAGATGACTGAGCCTTGAAAGTCACTTCCAGCTAAGTGGACAGTCGGTGTTCTGGGCAGAGCTGCTTGGGAGGCGGTTTCCGGAAGAGCCTGAGAGTGTCCCTAATGCTGTGTTGCAACAGGACCTTTGGGCCAGGCCCTTCTTTCTCACTGAGCCCCTGGGAGGTTTCTGGGGGGCTGCTTTTGGGGGCTGTCCAGGCCGAGGTTGGGTGTTGCCCACCCTCTGCATACAGCAGTCCAGGAGCTTCCGGGAGCACAGTCGGATGAGTCCCAGGGTTCGTGGTGCTCCCAGCCTGGCATGTGAGGCGCCCCCCGACTCCCCTGCGCCTGCCCAGCCCCCATCTCAGAATCTCCATGAGAACTCTGTCTCCTTCGCCTGGGCTGTGCCCAGAGCTTTCTGCGTTTATCTTGGACTTTACACACGCCTCGAGTTCTTCTGAGGCTCTAATTGTCCCTTGTCTGTGCTGGATGCTGGTGGCGTCTGGGGCATCACCATTGTCCTCACAGTGCCTGGCACCTCAGACAAGACACGCCCAAAGCACAGTCACAGGACAGCACACGCGAACACCCGGGGTTCAAAGCCTGGCCGCGGCCAGGAGGGTCGCTGGAGCTTCCGCTTCAGTCGTGGCCTGGTGGTCAGGACGCAGACCCCGTGGGTTTCAGTCCATGTTCTCACCCCTCCCGGATGCCGTATGACCTCGGGCAAGTGTCCAACCTCCGCGCCTCTGTCACATCTGTAGAGTGGGGCCCACAGACCTATCTCGTTGGATCTCGTCAGGCTTAAACGGCTTAATCCATGGAACGTTCTCAACTCCACGCTTGGCATATCGTGATAGCTCAAGAGCTATTGGTGACTTTATTTTTTAAAAACGGTATTGTAGTTTTTGGGAATCAGTAACACATGTGCACGATACAAAACTCAAAGATGTTCTAGAACATGCAGTGACTCCCTCCCAATCCCGCCACAGTTGGGGCTCTATTTTGTTTCTTTTTCGTTTTCTTAGTAGCAAAACGCAGGCATTCTGATGTACCTTTTCTTTCTTTTCTTCTTCTTTTTATTTATTTATTTTTTTAATAGTGAAACTGGCCAGTACAAACCTTCCCCCCTGCCCCGTCACTTAGTGTACCCAAAAGAAAGTTCCCCATCCAGAGATGACAGGATCTTTTGTGTGTATAGCTGCACAGCGGCATGGGTGGTCCATAATTTATATTTAACTACTTCCCTCTTGTTGGGCTTTAAAATTCTGTAAGATCTGAATTTTTCTTCTTATTGGGAAACTAACAAGATCGTAACCATTCCATGGGCAAATTTTTATTATCGCCAGAGATGGGATCTTGCTTTGTCGCCCGGACTGGAGTGCGGTGGTGTCATCATAGCTCGCTGCAGCCTCGAACTCCTGGGCTCAAGCAATCTTCCTGCTTTGGCCTTTCAAGTAGCTGTGACTTCAGGTACATGGCTAATTTTTAAAATTTTTTTGTGGAGATTGGATCTCGCTATTGCCCAGGGTGGTCTTGAACTCCTGACCTCAAGCACTCCTCCCGCCTCAGCCTTCCAAGTAGCTGGGACTATAGGTGTGAGCCACTGCGCCCAGCTCTGTGGGCAAATTCTAATGGACTGTCCACTCTGTGCTTTTGGATCTGAATCTTCATGAGCTTGTCCTCTTGTACTTATTTATACCTGTGACCTTTCTCTGAGATTTTACTTAGATACGGTCAACTGCTTAAATCTTAAGTGTGTACCTTGATTTTTCTAAATGCTACGCCCTCGTAGCCATTGGTCAGATCAATAGATAGGATGTGGTCTTTATCTCAGAGAGTTCCTTCCTGCCCCTTCCTGTTTCCCAAAAGGGAACCACTGCTCTGATTTCTATCACCAGAGACTAGTTTTGCTGGTTCAACTTCAAGTCCACCCTGTGACTCAACAAGAGAAACAAGGGCATGGGTCTATGAAAGGCACGTATGGGAACATTTGGAGCAGAATTATTTATAAAGGCCCCAGCAGGAGAGACCCCAGATGTCCACGGAATGGTGAATGGATGAACAGACCGTGGGCAATCCACGCAATGGGACATGATTCAACCATGAAAAGTAATGAACTTCAGACACACCCGACAGCATGGAGGGCCCACACAGGGAGGAGGCTCGTGGTTCTGTTCACATGCGGCTCCTGTGTTATTTGTTGACATGTTTCACTTGTATACTTCAAAAATAGTCATTCTGGGCCAGGCGCGGTGGCTCACGCCTGTAATCCTAGCACTCTGGGAGGCCGAGGCAGGCGGATTGTTTGAGCTCAGGAGTTCGAGACCAGACTGAGCAAGAGCGAGACCCCGCCTCTACTAAAATTAGAAAGAAATTAATCGGACAACTAAAAATATATAGAAAAAATTAGCCGGGCATGGTGGCGCATGCCTGTAGTCCCAGCTACTCGGGAGGCTGAGGCAGAAGGATCGCTTGAGCCCAGGAGTTTGAGGTTGCTGTGAGCTAGGCTGACGCCACGGCACTCACTCTAGCCCGGGCAAAAAGAGTGAGACTCTGTCTCAAAAAAAAAAAAAAAAAAAAAGTCATTCTGGCTGGGTGTGGGGGCGTGCGCCTATAGTCCCAGCTACTCAGGAGGCTGAGGCAGGAGGATGGCTTGAGTCCAGGAGTTCAAGGCTGCAGTGAGCTATGATGACGCCACTGCACTCCAACCTGGGTGACAAAGCGAGACCCTGTCTCAAAATAAAAAAAAAGAAGTCCTCTAAGGGGTGGAGTGGTGGTATTCTTGCAAAGGGCATGCGCTGTCACTGCCGCTGCTGGTGAATCTGTGTCACAGAGCTGGTGCCCATGGCTTCTGAGAAACCGCATCCCTGATGTGCCAGATGCCCCTCTCAGGAACCTGCGGTGAGCCAGGTGGCCTGGGGCTCCAGGAGGGTCTGGCCAGGGCTATGCATGGTGCTCACAAGGTTAAGAGCCCTAAGAGAGCCTGGTGTGCACAACGTCCTCTGTGAAGGGGAGTCAGGGATGTCCCCTCTGACAAGGGCCAGGGTGACAAGCCAATTTTGAGGTCTGTGACCCCATGTGGCTTCCCGATTTCACGTGGTTTGCTGCCCCATGCCCCCTTCTCAAAGAACTCTTCCCGGTCACTCCCAGCACCCAGGCCCCCAGAATGTCGGCACCAGTGCCCCCTTGCCTCCCAAGTACTCAGGAGGCTGGGATAAAGGTGCACCCTCTCTTTGGGGGACCTGGAGTGTGTGGCTTGGCCACATGACATATCCTCTTCGTGCCTCAGTCTCCTCATTGGCCAAATGGGAGGCTGGCAGGAGGAGAGCACAGCTCAGTGTGACTGCATGAAGTGGGGCACGTGGTGTGATGTGCTTGGCATGGGGCAGGCGGTGCCCTCATGCTCTTTGTCATCCTCGGGAACACAGTTTTAGGACATGTAGCATCCCGGGACTGGAGAGTTGACTGTGCTGCCCAGGGCTGCGGAGAGGCCAGGGCTTTGCCCCCTAGAGGTTCTCTGATGTCCTCAGGGTGTCCCCTCCGATTCCTCCCACCCTAGAGGTTTCTTCTCCATCTAGCCTGCGCCCAGGTCGTTGCTGTCCACCTCCTGAACCACCTCCGGATCTGTCCAGGATCTGTCCACTGCTTTCCACGTCCCTACCTGCCATCCCCTGGTCTTGCCCCTGCCATCACCCACCTAAACCAGCGCAGTCACCCCTGCCTGCCCCTCAGCTCTCCCTCACCCCTGCAGCAGCCAGGGGCATGTTTGAAGAGCTTACATTCGCTATAATCTGGCTGTCCCTAAATCCCATCTGGTGGCCTTGCTCTAGGCACGATGACCAGCCGCCTCATGTGATCCCCAGCTCCACCACCCCCATTCCCTGGCCTTTCCACTCCAGGCTGCTTCTAAAACTTCAGCGCCCCTGTGGGGGCCCTCAGAGTCCTCCTGTTGCCCATCAAGATCCCCTTGTCGTGCAGACTGGGCCCGAAGCCCCTAGAGACCTGCTGTGTGGTCACTGCCGCATCCCCGCACCCAGCCAGAGGAAGCGCCGCAGAAGCAGCTGATGGGACTGGAACCCCATGGCGCAGGGTGCGTGGCAGGAGTGCGTCTGCACCCTCACTCTGCCCACTGCTTGATACACTCCCGGGGAAGCGGCGTCTCCCCGAGACCCTCCGGGGCCCCTGTCAAGGGTTCCCAACGTGAGTAGGGCCACCCTCCTGCTCAGGAGGGCAGTAGTGCCAGTGGCACTTGGTTGGGGACCTGTCATGCTGTCTGTCTTGCTGTGTGTGGGACACATCTGCCCAATACTTGTCTGTCCTCCCAACATCCATCTAGGTACACACTCTCTTTGAAATTCCCTGAGCCTAGAACCTTTTGCCTTTTTATATGAAACAACAGTGTCCCTTGTGAGACTTCAGTTACCCCGAACACGCGGATCCTGCTTCAGTACCCAGCTAGACACGTTCGCTTTCCTGTCTCATGGTACAGGGTGGCCTGTGGTCTTCCTGCTTGGTGGCATACAGGTGTATTCACTGTTCAGTTGGTACAGGGCTACTTCCTTATGTCTTCTAGGGTGGTTGTGCCTGAGTATTTCCATTGTGAAAAATATAGGATTTTTTTCTTTTTAGAAATGAGGTTTTGCTATTTGACCAGGGTAGACTTGAACTCCCGGGCTTAAGCAATCCTCCCACCTAAGCCCCCTGAGTAGCTGGGACTTCAGGCACGTGCCACTGCACCCAGCCTCGCACAGGATATATATTTTCCTAAACAGCTCTATTGAGGGGTTATTTACATACTATGAAATTCACCCATTTCGAAATAAGTGAATTTTGGTAAGTTTACAGTAAATTTTAGAAAACATCACCATAGTCCAGTATTCGAACATTTCAGTCACCGCAGAAAGCTCTCTGCGCTCTGTCTGCTGTCAATTCCTGTCTTCCTTCTGCCGCTGTCGTCGTGTCTTTTCTGGACATGAAACACATCACATGTTGTCATCAGCTACTTTGATTTCACCTTTATATCATGCATATGACATGATATTGATTTTGTACCTGTAGGAAATGTATTTCCCTGTTGAGTATGGGGGGCTTGTCCAAGCCTTGTCGAGGAAAGTGCCCTCTGGGAGTTCTGGGGTGGGGCACAGCCCGCCAGAGGGAAATAGTTCCATTGGACATGACCTTCAGTCCAGACCCACCCCAAAGCCCTAGGCCTCATGAGCAGAGCAGAGCATTCCCCAGGGCGCTGCCAAGGTTGGTGTCTTTGCTGAGGTCACCAAATTGCAAGACTGAGTTGCTGCACCACGTGTGGTCACACTTCCTGCCCCTCGAGCCAGACGCGTGAGTAATTTCTGTCCCTTTCCCCCCTCACAGGGACTTCCTTCCCCGTGGTTCAGGAATTGTCACCCGGCGGCCTCTCATTCTGCAGCTCATCTTCTCAAAAACAGGTACGGTGGGCGGCCCACAGCTGCAGCTGGAAATGAACGTGGACTTGGGATCCAGGAGGAGCCGGGGCCAAGGGCGGAACTTGGGTCCTGGGCTGTGGTTTGGGTTTGAATTCTCATGTTCTACGTGCAGAGGGAAGTTGAAAAACAGCTCAGTGAACACTCACACACCCACGCTGCAAGCCCTCAACTGTGACCAGGGTGCCAGGCGCCATATTTGTTTTCTGTGTGTCACAGATAACATGTTTTTGCTGAACCTTTTCAAATTCAGTAGCAGACATGGTGACATGTCCGCCCTTAGTGCTTCAGTGCACCTCCCTGTGCAATAAGGATACCATCCTATATTGTCGCAGAAACATGCCCGCAAACAGGAGTCAGTCCTGCATGTTGTCCGAGTCCCAGTGTCTACTCCATGTGTTGTCACTTGTCCCCCAGAGATCTGGCTGGTTTTGTAGCTGCTGTGATCCATCCCACACCACGCTCGTTTGTCCTGCCGCCTTCTCTTTTCATAAGAGCAGCCTTCCCACCGTCTTTTTAATCAGACATTGCTGGGACAGACCCAGCTGATTGAATACAGAATGACCCCCATGTGGATTGTTTCCTGTCTCCCCCCGCCCCAGTTTATTTCTGTCCTTCCCACACAAGGCTGACATGAGGCCGGTGTGTGTCCCAGCTTGACACCCACTCGGGCCTCCCTGGAAAGGGAAACTGAGTCTTAGCCCGGTCACCTGCGTTTCCGGTGGGGCTGCAGATCTGGGATCTGCACCCAGGCAGATCTCACCTCAGTCACAGCCCGCCCAGCCTTCCCACCTCCATCCTCTGGCTCCACCTACCCTGGTGGGTGGGCGTGGCTCCAGGGAGAGACAGCAGCCTATTGGCCCAGCGCTTCCTCTTTGTGAGCTCTGCCTTGTCATAGGCCAGGGACGGGCCAATGCACTGCCTTCTCTGGGTTCCTGTGTCCAATCAGCTTTGCCAGGAAGGGGCGGGGCTGAGCAGGGGATTTCAGAAACTTTGGAGCTTGGCCCATGTGGGTTTCTGTTTCCCATTCAGCAGGTTGGGGAGCGGTAGTGAGAATCTGCATTTTTAATGAGTTCCACAGTGATGCTGCCAAGGCTGCTGGTCCCTGGCCACCCTGGGAAAGCCTGCCCTGGCAAGTGGAGGGTGGGGAGCTGAGACGGCCCAGGTTCCAATCCTGGCTAGTAAGGAGGGACCACCACTCTGGACAGTGAAGAGAATAGCACCTGCCTTGCTGGTTGCCCTGAGGACCACGTTATTTAATACCTGGAGGGGAGGAGGGGAGAGGAGCCCATGAAGAGCCTCTGCTGGTTGGGGCACCAAGGGCAGGAACACCCACTTGGGCCTCCCTGCTCAGGGCCCGAGGATTAAATCTATTGCTAACATTCCCAGCTTACAGAGCAGGGAGCTGGGGCTTCCCTGACTACTTGCCTGAAGGCACACGGGAATGTCATCTTTAAAGCCCAGCCTTAAGCCCACTTTTGAGACATGTGGCCTTAGGTTGAGGTGTATCTTGACCAAATCCCTGTGGTTGCTGGCAGAGAAGGACCTCAGGGACCAATGCCAAGGCGGGGCACCCTGGAGGAGGCAGGAGCAGGTGCCAGAGTGGTGGGGGCCACAGGGGATGTGTTGGCATCCCTGGTGGAGGTGAAGACATAGTTGGATCCTATAGGGCTGGATGGGGGGGGTGTCGGGGGACTGCCACATGGGCGTGACCTCTCCTGTGTCTCCCAGCTCACAGCTCCCCCCGTCGGGTGACTCTCAGATTGGGGAGAGACCAGCTGAGCTCCCTGGCTGCCATGTTCAGGAGGGACAGGTGGGGACAGGAATGTAGGCAGGGTGGAGGGGGCGGGGGGAGGTAGAGAGGTTGGTGTGGCACCAGGCAAGGGGTGATGGGGCCTGGCCCAGACAGTGCCAGGTGTGTGTGTGTGTGTGAGGGGCAGTCTAGAGTGAATTCCAGGCCAGGCACTAAATAGCAGAGGTGCCCAGGCTGGAGCAGGTGGGTGGGAGGTGGGATGCCCTACTAACAGGAGGGGGGACAATGGGCACATTTTGGGACTCTGACTGCTGGGCTTGAGGGGCTCTGGGGGCAACATGGGGCTTTCTTGTTCCTAGAGATTGAAAATTTGTCAAGCTGGCCCTTGGTGACCAAATTTGAGTCAGGCTGCCACCCTTTCCTGGTCAGGGACTCAGGCAAGTGACTTCCATCTCTGTGCCTCGATTTCCTTGTCTGTAAAATGGGGGTAATAGCAGTGCCTTCCTCATGGCCATGGCACCCCATTTGGCTGTGGCATGGCTGTCTCCTGTGGAGTCTGGAGTCCAAACGCGTGGCCCCTGAGGCGAGGCCTGGGTCCCCCTTCTGACTCCCATGACAGCCAGTGTTACCCGGCTCCCCTTGTTCAGACTGGTTTCGGTGAACCATAACTTTTAACCACTTAGTTTAAAAATTACCGACAACCGCAGCCACCAGGATGTTTGGCAACCTCTAGGTGAACCCTGTCCTCGTTAGGAACCACCCTTGAGCCTCATAAGCCCCGGGTGCTGGTCACTGTTCCTGCGTGGAATGTCGGTGAGGGGCCTCATGAGCTCCCAACCCCCCTCCTTGACCTTGACTTTGTGCTCACAGGAGCTGGAGAAGAAATGTGAGGAGTTGGCTCTGAGGCTTCCTATTGGCCTCGGAATCCAGTCCAGGCTATTTCTCACGGCGTTGTGGCCCTGACCGGGCCCTGCTGGTCCCTGGCACCTCACCTCCTCCTGGTCCCCAGTTGCAGCCACCGTCTCCCTCCTGATGCTCTGGCCCGGCTCGTCTCGTCCCACCTCCTGGCCTTTGTGGTCACTGTGCTCCCTGCTTGGGACATCCTGGCCCAGTCTTCCTCCTCCTCCGCTAGTTGACTCCCATCCCCACCCCAACCCTGTCACTTTCTGCTTTTGTTTCCCCGCAGCATGTGTCACGTGACATCCTCCTGTCCTCCTGCTCTTGGCACGTGTTTTCTTGATGTTCTCTGTCCACACTCGAGTGTCAGCACCAGGAGGGCAGAGGTGCCCATCTGCTTTGCCCAGCACAAAGCCCAGCACCCAGCAGGCACCCATCAGCTCTGGCTCAGTGTCTGAGTGTGCCCTAAGGCTGTGGTCCCCAAGCCCCGGGCCTCAGACTGGTACCAATTCATGGCCTGTTAGTAACCAGCCCACACAGCAGGAGGTGAGCAGTGGGCATGTGAACGAAGCTTCATCTGTATTTACAGCTGCTCCCCATCACTCGCATCACCGCATAAGCTCCGCCTCCTGTCGGATCAGCGGTGGCATCAGGTTCTCACAGGAGCGCGAACCCTCCTATAAACTGCACATGCGAGGGATGTAGGTTGCGGCTCCTTATGAGAATCTAATGCCTGATGATCTGAGGTGGAGCTGAGGCGGTGATGCCAGTGCTGGGGAGCGGCTGCAAATACAGATTGTCATTAGCAGAGAGGTTTGACTGCACAATAAATGTTATGTGCTTGAATCATCCCAAAACCATCCCCCCCGCCCCTCTCCCCCATCTGTGGAAAAATTGTCTTCCATGAAACCAGTCCCTGGTGCCAGAAAGGTCGGGACTCTTGCCCTGAGGGCTGCCACTATGTCCTTTCTCGCCTCATAGGCAGGAAGTGGGCAGGGTAACTTATCCAGCAGCTTCCCCCAGCCAGCCTGGCCCTGGCAGGGCCCTTTCTATAACCCCAACAGACTCTGGCTACAGCCTCACGCCTGGAAGAGGAAACCAAGCTGGCGTGGATCAGGCTGGGATGCCAGCCCAGGCTGTCACCTTCCCGGTGGCAATGTGGCCTGGACTGGGAGATGCTCATGACTTAGATCAGCGAGAGCTTGAGGGCCACACACACGTGGGCAATGCCGTATGCTGCGCCCCTTGCTTGATTGGCTGGAGGTTCTGAGAAATGGATCTGGTCTGATTGTGTGGGACCCGGGGTCTCCCAGCTGTGTCTAACTTGTTCCTCCCGGGGACACCGCCAGAGCCAGGATCAGGGAAGACAGATACTGCCTCCCTGCCGTCAGCAGTTAGCCTGCTCATTCTGCTCTTTGCTGGGGTGGGATCGAGGGAGGATGGGATGATCCACTTCATTGTGGGGAAACTGAGGTGCTGGGCGTGGCTAGGGTGATGAGCCCCCTGAGCACACACTCCTCTCTCTCTTCTCATCACCCCCCCAGCTCCTGCTGTGGTGCCAGAGGGGCAGGAAGCAGGTTTTCCCTGGCAGAACCCGGGTGTTCTGAAATTCTTAGAAAATGCCAGCAGGCACGTGACCGGACTGCCTTTAGGGCCGGGAGGGCCGTCTTCTGACCGAGTTGGTCTCTGTAAGCTCCTTTACAACTGGGGGTGTCGCAGGCTGGAGGTGCCCCAGGTGCCAGCCTGGCTTGTGACTCCCTTCTCTAAGGGCCCTGCGTGGAAGGTCGGCTGTTTAGCACCATGGGGACCTGCTTCGGGGTTGGTCACAGGGGTGATGTCCTTCTAGGCATAATGCTTTGTGATACATTGTCCCATGAATCTTTATCAAGCAGCTACTGTGTACCAGGTGTGGGGAGAACAGTAAGTGACCCCAAGTCCCTGCTCTGTGGCGGCTCTGGCTTCACTAGAGGGAGACTGGCTTAGAGGGAGGACAGAACCTCTCTCTAGAAAAAGCCACAAGTGCAGACACCGAGCCTACAGTTGGGATGCGGTTGGGAAACCCTGTGGTGGGTGAGGGCGGCTGTCTCCCCCTCTTGGCAGCGCGGCTGCTAGACGAGGGCCCGGGTTATTCCTTCTTTCCTGTCTTGCACCGGGCCCTGGGCTGGGTCCCGCGGAGTCCCCAGGGCCTGATCACATGCTGGCTTGAGAGCCTCCCAGAGGGGACCCAGGCTGACCCTCTTCCCAGGGAGCAGTGCAGCTTGGCGATGGGGAGAGCTCGCTCTCTCTGCGGTGGGGGCAGAAGGTGTCACTGTCGGAATGCTTTGGTGTTGGGCCAGGGACCAGAGGAACTGGCTTTGTTATCTGTAAAAGCTGCAGCTGGGGGCAGGTAGGGAGGCAAGGGCGCAGCTTGGCAGTGGGGACTAGGACAGGCAGAACCAGTGGTGGCTCAGGGGCTTCTCCTTGGCTGCTGGGGACAAGTGGACAGGAGCTGAGCCTCGAGGCTTCTGACGTATTCTTGGAGCCAGTAGATCGTAAAAAAAAGTCATCTCCAGCATTTGAGCACGTGTAAGGCCGAGGAGCCCCTGTAATCCAGTTCTCACGTTTTTATTCTCCTTGCGCAGACATGGAGGTGTAGAGAGGGAGCCTGGCCGCTGGGCCACCCCGCCCCTGCCATGGACTTCCTGGACCCTGAGTGTCCTCGGGGCATGGGAAAAGGTCGCTGCTTCTGAGAGATGGCTCAGGCTGGGCAGGGCAGAGTGATGTGAACTCAGAAGTTGGGGAGAAGGAAATTATTTATAGAGTCTGGGGCACGTGGTGAAGATTGTGGCTTTTACTCCGGTAGAGGTGGGAGCCACGGAGGGTTCCAGGTGGAGGAGGGGGTGAGGTTTGGCATTAAGAGAGTCAGCTCCATAGAGTCTGGAAGCTTTTAAACCTCAGACTTGACTCTAGAATGCAACATTCGCTTCCAAAGTGCCAAGGATCCCAGGGAAGAAAGGCAGGCAGCTGGGGACAGGCCTGGTTGGCTCCTCGGCTTTCGTGGGCACAGATGGGTGTGGCGCTGCTGCCCACTGACCCACTAGGGAAGAAGCCATGGCTTTCCAGCACCTTCTCCGGTGGCTTATGACGGAGCCCTTGGGGCCTTCTGCCTGCTCAGTTGGTGGCAGTGCTGGCTTCTCTTCCTGTGCCAGCATTGACTCATTAAGTCCTCGTTCAGGCCCTGTTGTGATGCCCATTTTATAAATCAGTAGACGGAGACCCAGGTGTGCCCTCCGACTGCAAACTGAGCTCTTAACTGCCAATGGCAAGCTGTCAGCACACATTGGGGTCTTGGGTGCTGTAACAGGCAGGTCCTGGCCCTATCGGTTTGATCTAGAGCGACCCGGCTCCGATGAGGAAGGAGGCCAAGGTACAGGCAGGGAAGGCTACCTGGAAGAGGCAGCAGGCAGTCAGGCCCTGGAAGAGGAGGAGGAGGAGGCAGAAAAGGTGGAGCGAGGCCTTCCACACACCAGGTCTGGTGGGGCAGAGATCTGCTGGGGAGAGGGTCCATGTCCCAACTTCCCCCTGCATTCCTTGAAGGGGGTCAGTCTCTCGTGGGGGCTGAGCCTAGGACCTGGAGCTAGAAGAGAACTGAGGTTTGCTGTGGGGGGTCGGGGGCTGTTCCATTTTTAGTGGCTGCTACAGGAGGAGCAGCTGAGTGTTTCCTCTTGTCCCTGTGGAGGGCTGGAGAGTGACTGTTCTTGGGAACTGGGTCAGCTGATGGCAGGGCTAGAGTTGGCGGTGGGGATCTTGGATCCTCCAGCTGGTGTCCCTGTTTCCCCTGCACTGGGTGGCCCGAGCCTATGCTGGACACAGTCCTCGGCGATCTGAGCCCACTGAGTCCCTCTGACCCTGCAGCCAAAGTTCCATGATGTGAAGATCCTTCTTGGAGCCTCAGAAAGGCTGTCTAGCTTGAGAGCCCCTACCTGGCGCCAGAATATCTGAGTTCTGAAGCCTAGCTTCGTCACTGAACTTGAGCCATGTAACTTTACCTCTCTGGGCCCCAGTTTCCTCATCGTTGAAAGGGGGATGAAGGAGAAGCCCACCTGTTAAGGGACTTGCGGAGAACACGTGGGACTATCTATACGCAGGGCCTGGCCAGACTGAGCAAGGGCCAAATGTTGGCCGTAGTTTGTTGGGTTATGGTGACGGGATGGGCAACCTCCATGTGTAAAGAGGCTTCTTTCTGCCTCCTTCCACCTCTGGGTAGAGATTCTAGACCCAGCCAGGCTTTCTGTGTCTCAGGGTCTGTCCCCTACTTGCCTGTGCGGCAGCCAATGATACAGCTGTGCTATTCATGTCACCAGGTCTCCTCCTGGTGGACGTTGAGGCAATTTCCAGTTTTTTACTCTTAGAAGCGACACAGCAGTGCGCGCGCATCTTTGCATCTCTGCAGTGGGCCGTTCTCTGGCGTCTGCCAGCAGGACGTATTTCCCTCTGTAGCGTATCTGCAGGAGGTGTGATCTCTACCCCCGACCCCCAGCATTTTGCTATGAAAAACTTCAGCCATCTGAACAAGTCGAGGCATTGTACAGGGAACGCCTATATGCCCAGGGCTTCCGTCCCACGATGAACGTGTTTTATGTTTGCTTTCCCCCGGGTCCGTGTTAGGGGACTGGGTTTCTCTAGGTTGCTGATAGAACCCACGCCGCCTCGTTAGTTACTCACGCGTTTGCCTTCATCTCAGTCTCTGTAGGCTGTCAGACACCCCCGGGCTCGTACATCTGCTCCAGGGTCTACCCAGAAAGCATTTCATCTAGGGAGTCGTGTCTAGATGGGGGCCCCTTGGACAGAAAGGAGGGGAAGGATGGATTCCAGACGTCTGGACGGGCTTTGGTGAG
Organism: Propithecus coquereli; assembly: GCF_000956105.1. Classification (NCBI taxonomy): domain Eukaryota; kingdom Metazoa; phylum Chordata; class Mammalia; order Primates; family Indriidae; genus Propithecus; species Propithecus coquereli. The sequence goes on from NW_012140969.1 coordinate 2,069,714, forward strand.
GCCAGCAGGGGTGCCCCGTTCCCTATACCTTGAGAGCACGTTGCGGAAGAAGAACAAGTGAGTGGCGTAGACGTGCTCCTGGAGTCTCACTGAGCTGGAATGTGCTGGCGGCCTGTGATCCCACTAGAACCACAGCTTTCGTCTCCTGTGACCAGGACCCACCTTGCGGGAGGTCCACATCGCGACACAGGACTCGGTCGCTGCATGTGAACACCCAAGCAGAAGCCTCATCAAATGTACTTATTCTCTCTGGGTGAGGCCTCCCATATTTCCTCTTCTATTCTGTTCATCAGAACAAAACAAAACAAAAGAATAAACATTGGTCGCACCTACCCATTCATTTTTTTTTTTCCCAACTCATAATGTGTCACGAAGTGTAGTTTGCAAAACGGTGCATGAAAATGTCTGTTCCACAAGAACTGAATCCTTTGCCAGTATGAAGTTTAGTCTCTCGAAGGCCACCCTCAAATACTCGCCATGGAAATGAATCTCTTGCTCCCCGAGTTCCTAGACTGACTGGCTGACTTTTTGCTTTTTCTGCTTGCGAAAGCGTTTCTCTTAGAAGTTCACGCGTTCCCCTCCCCACGCACAGTGAGACCACTTCTCTTTCTCACCAAGAGCCTCTCTCTTCCCTTTTCAGAATATGCTGAGTTTTTGCACTGCAAATCCAAAAAGTTTACAGACTTTGATGAAGTCCGGCAGGAGATCGAAGCGGAGACCGACAGAGTCACGGGGACCAACAAGGGCATCTCCCCGATACCCATCAACCTGCGCGTCTACTCGCCACACGGTAGGCGGTGCAGGCTGGGACCTGTCCCTGACTCTGTCTGCCAGTCATGGATAGCATCTGCCCGCTTGCAAACAATATGCCACCGCTTGTTGTCCTTCAAATGCGCACAGCCGTCCTGATACGTATCTGCCACATGTGATAGGCACATAGCACCGGGAAATCTGTCTCGGCTCTAAGAAAATGCAGCATGCCGGGGAGACTGTTGGGAGTGGTGAGGACTGGGGCAGATCGCAGCCATATTCCTCCTTTTGAAATAGGGCAGCATCCACTTGGCTCAAGAGGGGGCAGGCACCAGATTTCTGCAAAATGCCTTGATTTTAAAACTCTGCATTCAAACAGCAGCCCGAGGCCCTTAGAACCTCTGGCTCAGAGGCACAGATTGCTCCGTCAGATGCCATTTGGGGAGCATCGCAACATACTCTTAACTACTCAAGGTGGATTCCTTGTGATGAGTTTTAAAATTGAGTTTTGAATAAATGATGCCTGCACAGGGCTCAGAGTTCAGAGTCCAAAAGTGCATACAGCATAAACCTATCCTGCCCCCCAGTATTGCATACATATCTCATGTTTGTCAAATGACAATGCTATGCAAGCAATTAGGAATATATACACGTATATATTGTGTATGTATTTATCACCACTTTTACTTAGATTGTAGCATAACATAAAAATTGTTTATGTCTCCTTTTTTTTTTTTTTTGAGACAGAGTCTCACTGTGTTGCCCGGGCTAGAGTGCTGTGGCATCATCCTAGCTCACAGCAACCTCAAACTCCTAGGCTCAAGCAATCCTTCTGCCTCAGCCTCCCGAGTAGTGGGAACTACAGGCATGCACCACCATGCCCAGCTAATTTTTTCTATGTACTTTTAGTTGTCCAGTTAATTTCTTTGTATTTTTAGTAGAGATGGGGTCTCGCTCTTGCTCAGGCTGGTCTCGAACTCCTGAGCTCAAACAATCCGCCCGCCTTGGCCTCCCAGAGAGCTAGGATTCCAGGTGTGAGCCACCGCGCCCGGCCTATGCCTCCTTTTTGTATGAGTACAGCTCACAATGTTTCTTATCATGGTATCCTCTGTTTCTCGTGGTTCCTTGGTTTTGGCTGAGTGGATGGGCTGCAATTTATTTAGCCATTAGATTGATTCCAGTCTGGAAATGTCCTGATTTAAAACCGTTTCACTGGCCAGGCATGATGGCTAACACCTATAATCCCAGTGACTTGGGAGGCTGAAGCAGGAGGATCGCTGGAGGCCAGGAGTTTGAGACCAGCCTGGGCAACATAGCAAGACCCCATCTCTACTAAAAAAATAGAAAAACTAGCCAGGCAGGGTGGCACACACCTGTAGTCTCAGCTACTTGGGAGGCTGAGGCAGGAGGATTGCTTGAGCCCAGGAGTTGGAGGCTGCAGTGAGCTATGATGATGCCACTGTATTATACCAGCCTGGGTGACAAAGTGAGACCTTATCTCTTAAAAACAAAAACTATTACTGGAGTGGAGTCGGTTCGGGGTGTCTATATCATGGAGTCCGAGAAAGGGGGATATAAGTTTAAAGGTGTGGTCCAGGCAGAGTGTCAGACCCCCTGCTGACGTCTGACCCGCCCCCCTCCCCGAGGTACACGGGGAAACGGCTGAACCACTGCAGGGCTGTGTGTGCTTCTCCTCCCCCGGCTCTGATGACCTTTCCCTCTGGTTTCCCTCCTAGTGTTGAACTTGACCCTCATTGACCTCCCAGGCATCACCAAGGTGCCCGTGGGGGACCAACCCGCAGACATTGAGTACCAGATCAAGGACATGATCCTGCAGTTCATCAGCCGGGAGAGCAGCCTCATCCTGGCCGTCACGCCCGCCAACATGGACTTGGCCAACTCGGACGCCCTCAAGCTAGCCAAGGAGGTCGACCCGCAAGGTAGCCACCGAGTCCTGGGGCAGCAGCTCCCTCTTCCTCTGAGCCCAAGACTTGCCCAGCCTCCTTGATTCCAAGTCACTGGCATTGTCATTTGTGCCTGGGCACTTTGGGAAAAGGCCTCCTGGGACACAGCATCTCCTGCGGAAGCCAGCAGTGCTGGAGTATGTCCCCTGGGTGATTGTTGTGTGGCAGTTGGACAGTCCTCCTCGGACACGACAGTGCCCATGTTGCAGGAGCTCGTCTAGGTGGGGGAAGAGCCCAGGCCTCCCGGAGTCCAGATCCCACTTCTAGAAGTTACTCATCCTTCCTGCGGCTTGGTGCCCCCCCCATATCAGAGCAGGAACATCAATCCCAACATGCAGAGCTGAGACAGGGGTGGGAGGTCATCTCCATAAACCACTCAGGGCTGGGCAGGTGACATCAAAGAGTGACCAGGTAGTGATGCACGTTGAGGGCTGTTGGGAAGACTGGGGACTGCGGCGTCCCTGGCCATGGGTGTTCAGAGTCAGACCTTCCAGATGGGCTTGTAGTCACTACATGTTCATTAAGCACCTGCCACGTGCTGTGTTTTGGCCTTGGGAGCCCCGGCAGGGGCCAAGAGCACCAGGCTTCCTTCCGGGGAGTTGATATCCTGGGGAGGGGAGGGCGGCGGGGACTGTGCAACAAGGATACGAGCAACTAAGAGAGCACAGCAGGGGCTGGTGAGTGCTGGGAAGAAAACAGAACCCACTGAGAGTGGTCGGGGTTGAGTGGTCAGGGACCTCTGACAGGTGAGAAAATAGGCAAAGGCCAGAATGATTAAAAGAGATAAAATCCAGGAAAATGGACAGTGGGTGCTAATGGTCTGGGGGTGATTAGAGTGTGGGGTGCGCACGACCCGGCACTGAGGCCAGTGTGGCTGCAAGAAGGGCGGGAAGGGCTGGGGCCCATCGAGCTGAGTGTGGTGGTTTGTAGTGGGGAGCTAGGGTGTGTTCTGAGAGTATTGGGGTTTTTTTAGCCACATAGAACAGAAATAGAAATCCATTTTGTTCAGTGCTCTCTGACTGTCAGGGTTCCAGAGTGGTTTGGAGGGAAATGGGGACCAGCTAGGGACTAAGTGAGTCATTGAGCCCAAACAGGCGCGGTGGCTGAGGGTCAGGCCCAGGGGTCTGTTGTCAGGGGCAGAGATGGGGTGGGGGGTGCTGACAGCCCTATTCTGCACTGCACCTCAACCTCCCCAAGGTCTTCTGGGGCGCACATTCCTGGGAGGGGCCACCCCACCTCCACGGCCTGCTCCAGGAGCCCACAGGCCCCCGGTCCACCCAACAGTTGTGGCAAGAAATGGGATGTGACTGCGACAAAGACTTCAGAGACTTGAGGCTTGGCCAGGCGGTGACAACATGGGAATCCGTTTGTGAGCTCAATGCTGGCCTTATTCTTTAGAAACAATTTTGTTCTCTACCTTCAAAAGTATTCATATTACTACCCAAAAAGTATTCATGATCAGTACCCAAACTTAAAAAGTTGCCGATGGAAAATATAGAACCCAAAAAGTGACAGGTCCCTCCCCCTGTGGAGATATTGGTGGCCACACTTGGTAAATGTTCTTACATACAAACTCACATTTTTAAAAAGTGGAGTGATCTTTCCTTATTTTACTGTTTGTGTGTATGTGTCCCTGTCTTACACCACAGTGACAATGTCGGTCGTCCCCTGTGAGGCCTGTGTTGCCATCCATAGGACGGGCCATTGTTGACTTGGCCATTCCTTTGTTCCTGGCCATTTGGGTTGTTTCTGGCCTTCCGTGAGCAATGCTGTGATGCGATTATACATTTGCCTTAGAGTTGGTGGCCCTGGGACCCCTCCCCAGTCACATCCCTCTACTGCACTCTCAGTGCAGACTATGAGCTGGTAGGGTCCCAGGGAGGGCATGGCCGTCGCCCAAGTTGGTACCCACCACTTGGAAAGAGAGAGAGTTGGGTGGGGTGGTTTCCAGAGTGGAATCTCAGCCATTCGGGTGAGCGGTAGCCCTGGAAACAGTCGCTTCCGGTTCAGATGTGGTATTGGGACTTCGCTCCAACTCGGAGTACAGCATCCAAACTGACCCCGGGTTCGTGTTTCCACAAGGTTGCTCCTGACAGTGTCAGATGTTGCTGCTGTAATAAAAATGACGATGGTGGCCAATGTTTATTACCGAGCATTTGCCACGGCCAAGTTCATCCTCCTGGACAACCCTGTGATATCGGGGCTGTCACTGTCTTCCTTTGACATGTGGGAATTCGGGGGCCAGGCAGGTGACGTTGTGGCTTGGCCTAACTTGCACGGCCTGGAAGTGGTGGGGCCGGTTGGACCCTGGCTGGCCTGGAGCCACCAGCTCATGCTCTTTGCTCATGGCGCCCTCTGACCTCTGACCTCTGGGCTCTTTCAGGCCTGCGGACCATCGGCGTCATTACCAAGCTCGACCTGATGGACGAAGGCACCGATGCCAGGGACATCCTGGAGAACAAACTGCTCCCCTTGAGAAGAGGTGTGGCTTGGTGGGGGCCGGGGGGTAACAGGGTGCTAGGCAGGGCAGGAAGGACGGGCTGGGGTCCAGCAGCATGTCGTCGTCCTCGCTGCGACCTTGCAGATGCCGGAAGGTGCGCACAGGTATGGTCACCACCACCTGTTTCCCAGCTGCCCAGCTGTGACTGCTTCTACTTGTCATAGTAAACCCTCCTCCCTGTTTTTCCCTTGTAACGTGTGCATCTTTTTTTTCTGATTTTTCTACGCTTGTTTTGCAAGTGCACCTGCCTGTTTCTGGAACAACAGAAAACACGTGTGAGAAAGAGGAACCTAAACTCAACCCGCAGCCCTGCTTCCCCCACTAGCTGCTAGTTAATCCTTCGCGGCTGCCCTTCCAGAAAGCTCCCTGGGCGTTGTAACGTTTAGTAGTATTTTTATTACTTCCTATTAGGAACATTCACAAACTTTTCCCAAAAGTAAAGAGAATAGAGGCAAGAGCCCTGCTGCCCTGGTCCCCAGCTTCAGTGGTTATTAACACGCAGCCAATATGGAAGCCCCCAAATATCATTACCTACGATTTCTTCCTGGGGGATTTTAAAGCAAACCCTGGGCGTTGTGTCATTTTACGCATAATTGCCTTCATTTCTTTTGACACAGTTCTCCTTCCTGTTCCCTTTGTTTTTTCTGTACCATTTATGGACGGAGGAAACCGGATCACGTCCCACCTTTGGCATTTGGCCAACTGTCATTCCCTGTAAACTGGTAATTAGATCTAGACAGAGGCCTGATTAGGTTTCGGTTCAGGTTTCCTCATAGGCATAATCTAAGTGTTTTTATTTAGTTTATTTTAACAATATTTAAAATACTTAATTTTTTCAGAGCAGCAGTTTCAGGTTCGAGGCCACGCTGAAAGGAAGGTGCAGAGATTTCCCGAAAGCTTCTTACCCCCACGAAGGCACAGCCTCCCCCTCCATCAACATCCCCCACTGGAGAGTGGGACATTTTTTTATAATCGATGAGCCTATATCGACCCACCGTCATGCCCCAGAGGTCCACGGTTTACATGATGGTTCACTCATGGTGTTATAAATATTTTATTTTCAAACCATGAGACTAGCAAGCATTTATTGAGCGTCTATTATGTACCAGGCAGTGTTCTACGCTCTTGATGGGTAAGAGCTCATTTCATCCTGATGACAATCCAATGAGCCGGCTCTGTTCTTATCCCCATTTTATGGATGAAGAAACCGAGGCACAAAGAAGCCAAATCCCTTAGCCCAGCTCTCAGAACTAGCAAGTGACAAGACTGGGTTGAGCCCCAGCCCCCCAGGGCCATGCTGCTTTGCGACTTGCTATTTCATTTCAGGTAAATATTTCCAAGGCAGGTAAATACTCCTCAAGATGATTTCATAAAGTCCCACGGAATTCCGTAGACGAGGGTGCATCGGCCATCACTCCATCCCCGTGGCTTGGATGCTAAGGCTGGGTTCTGGTTTTCACTGGAATGTAGTATTGAGTATCCATCTAGGGTTTTATTTGTTTTTTTTTTTTTTAAGCCACTCATGTCAGCTGTGGGCACCTTCAGGGTGTGGCAGTGTGATTTAGGCATTTTTTTTAACACCTGGAAGTTTCCACCTCCCTGTCTGGGATTGGCAGAGGGAAAACATTCGGACCTTGGTGGCCACCTTCCTCCAGCACTGCTGAGATACTGAGTGGGGACGTGACCCTGGATGACAGGGGAGCACGGTTGGGGCAAAATGCAAAATCTATTCTGCTGCAAAGATCGAGGCTGAGTATTGCATCCGAGCCTGGCCGAGGTTTAGGGACGATGGGTTAGTGCTGAAGAGGAAGCAGACCCCGCCTGGCCCCGCACCCTCCACCAGCCCCCCTGACCCCAGGCTCCCCCAAACACTCTTGGGCCTCCACCTTACCCCCGAGGGGGCTTGGGGCCTGCGGGTGTCAGCTGGGCTGAGACTCTGATGGCGTGGACCTCCTCTCCTTCCCCTCTCCTGACTCACTGATGTCCACACTTCTTCGCTGCCTTCCTTTCTGTTTGCGTGAATGAAGGCCCTTCCTGTCTCTGAGTGCTCGTGGGCTCTCTCCCATCTTGTGACCTCAGGCCTCACAGAGTCCCTAGCCCGGCTTGCAAAGGACTCAGAGCTCTTGCTTCTTTAAAGGAGCTAAACCAAGCCAGCCGCCTCTCCGTGGCCCCTGCCATTTCCTCCGCACGCTGTCACCCAGATGCTAGTGAGTTCGGCTTCACTCCAGTCTGGGGGCAGATCTTGTTTCTCCTGCTGTGACCTCACTTGGGCATGCCTTGGTGCCCTCACCTGCAAAATGGACATAATGACAGATCTGGAGAAGACAAAAAGCAGTCACATGTGTACCAGACCCTCAGGGGTAAATGGCACATGGCTCTGCCCTTCTTCCCTGAAGAAACAAGTATAGCCCCCACCCACTGCTAAGACAATGGAGTATAAACATACATGTTTTCTGCTGCAGGCCTTTTGCTACGTATCTCCAATCTACCTTTCCAATGGAGGTCTCGCTACATTGCCCAGGTTGGCCTAGAACTCCTGGGCTCAAGCGATCCCTCTGCCCCAGCCTCCCGAGTCCTCGGGACTTGAGGTGCCTGGCTCTCTGTTCTGGCTTTTTGAATGCCATCCCCCTACCTTTCTCTTCTGCCAGTTTCTTTCTGTTCAAATATGGAGCATCTTTGCTTTGAACTCGTGTTTTTATTCGAAAAATAGTTTTTCGCTGTTTAAAAATTCAAAAACATACTGAAAGCCTTAAGTTGACGAGACTGACTCTAACCTCCCTTCCCTCTGTCCCTCTTCTCGTATTGTCACCGTTCACTGCTGCTTGTGTTTCATTCTAGAAAACTTTAACACAAATACAACTTTTTTTTTTAAATCGCTCATGTTTTCTTCAAGTTCCTTTCTAATTTCATGTTTTATGTGTGAATCTCTGATCCTTTGAGAATTAATTCATTCTGGTAGGCTTCCAACTTTGATTCTTTGCCAACAATATTCATTCAACCGCCTTTCCTCCCACTGGTATCGAAGTGTTAACTGTCAGTCCCTACCTCCATCTGGGTGTATTTGTGGACTTTCTGTTCTGTTCCATTCGGCTCTCTGGGCATGAACGCCCTGATATCCCCAGCTGTTTAAAATATACTAGCTTTATAGTAGGTTGTAATGTTTGGCAAGATCACCTGTGCCCCCTTGGGCTTGTTTTTGAGATTTTTCTCTTACCTGTCTTTGAAGCTCTGCTTGTGGACTTCATTTTTCCCAAAGATCTTTCCTATCACAGAGACTAGATGTGGTCTCTCCTTCCTCTGAGCACTTGTGTAGCTTTTCAGGGCTGCCTTCTGCCGCGTTGGCATCTGTTGTGTTGTTTCAAAATAACGCGTTACGGCCCCATCTCTGCGTGACTCGTGGGACAGGGTCCATCTCTATACCTGAACTGTACACCTGGCATTGCCCCTGTCCTGACTTGTTCTCCCCCCGCAGGGTACATTGGTGTGGTGAACCGCAGCCAGAAGGACATTGAGGGCAAGAAGGACATCCGTGCGGCACTGGCAGCCGAGAGGAAGTTCTTCCTCTCCCACCCGGCCTACCGGCACATGGCCGACCGCATGGGCACGCCACACCTCCAGAAGACCCTCAATCAGGTATGGCAAGAGTTTGGGGCCGCCGTGTGCAGTGGTGCAGGCTGCGCAGTGTACAACAGCTATGATCCAAACTGGCCCTGGCCTCAGGCTAGAACAGCACTTGTTTTAGCAGAATGGGTTCGGTCCACATTTATTTCTGCTGTAATAAATGCATTTGCTTCAGGAGCTGGTGAAGGCTGGATGTTCAGTAAGTTGATGCTGCTTTTTGGTTTTGGTTTTTTTTTAGAGACAGGGTCTCACTCTGTTGTCCAGGCTAGAGTCTAGAGTGAAGTGGTGCAATCATAATTTACTGCAGCCTCAAACTCCTGAGCACAAGTGATTCTCCTGCCTCACATTTCTGAGTAGCTGGGACAACAGGCACCTGCCACCATACCCAGCTAATTTTTCCTTTTTCTTTTTTTTTTTGTTTTTTGAGACAGGGTGCTTCTCTGTTGCCTGGGCTAAACTGTGCAGTGTCGTCATCATAGCTCACTACAACCTCAAATTCCTGGGCTCGAGTGATCCTCCTGCCTCAGCTTCCCAAGTAGCTGGTACTACAGGCACACGCCACCACACCTAGCTAATTTTTCTATTTTTAGTAGAGACGGTGCTTCCCTATGTTGCTCAGGTTGGTCTTGAACTCCTAGCCTCAAATAATCCTCCTGCCTTGGCCTTCCAAAGTGCTAGGATTACATGTGTGAGCCACCATGCCTGGCCAGTTTTTCCTTATTTTTTTTAGAGATCAGGTCTTGCTATGTTGTCTAGGTTGGTCTCAAACTCCTGGCCTCATGCGATCCTCCCATCTTAGCCTCCCAAGATGCCGGGATTACAGGCATGAGCCACCCCGCCCAGCCTATTACTATGATTTTAATTACCATTGTAATTACTTAGTCATACACCGAGAAGCTTGCATACACTTCCTGGAGTTGGTGACCTGGGTTAAGAACATCCGGATTGAACCAATGTGGGCACACCAGACGGTGGCGAGGTGGGAGGACCCTGGAAGCTGACCCTGGAGGGTCCAAAGCCCAGCCCGACCTCTGAGCCTTTCAAGCCTCCCTCTCCTCGTCCATCAATCAAGAATCGTCGCTCTCTCTGTCCCCTAAGGCTAGTGCCTTCTCAGTGCCCAGCACATGCGCTGTGTGCAATACCACAGTATCCAACACCAACAGTGCGGGTCCTTAAGTGTTCGCTATCGTTTTTTTTTTAATAGGTAATATGTTCATAGGGTGCATAAACTAAACCAGTATTAGGTACGCAAGGATGCACCCCGTATCCTCCCCTCACACTTACCCGCAGGCACCACTGTCCTTATCCCTCCTGCGAGATAGTTCTCCCTTTCTTACCATAAATGAAGACGTAGTCATGGACCCCTCCACCTCGGGCTTTTTTCTGCTCAGCGGTATCTCGAGAAGCTCCATCCTCGCAGCAGAGGGTCCTTCCTCACTCTCTTCTGCAGCTGCACAGCAGTCCCTGAACACGTGGGCCCTGGTCTGCGTAACCTGCCTCTTTCGCAGGGCCACTGGGAAGGTTCCCAGTCGTCCTAGTTAACAGCATCGTTTTGCGCATGTGCAGGTTTCTCTGTGGGGCCAGATCCCCACTGTGGGATCAGGTAGTGACGCCCTAATAGGCGGTGCCTGTCCTTGGCCGCCATCCTGCTTTGCCCAGCCAGCGTTGCCCTTCCATGGGGCAGTAGCAGGGGTAAGATGTTCCCCTTCGCTGCTTTCTGGCGGCTTTGGGGATGGCAGGACGGCCTCGGTGACAATCCTAGAGTCATTCCTTCATGCACGGGCTGGGGAGACAGTAGCAACGTCAGAGCAGGGCCCTGTCCTCGTGGAAGGCGTATTTCTAATGGGACGGTGGACGTGAAAGAGGCCACCGGATACGAGCACAGTCAGTGTTCGCCAGAGGCGGGGCCGGTGAAGACAGCTGGCGTAGAGCAGGCGCCACCCAGAGGAGCCGGCCCAGGAGAGTGAAGAGGGAAGTCAGCGTCCCCGGGAGGGGCCCCCCAGGAGAGGAAGCTGGGGCTGTGGGGCAGAGGGCAGGAAGGGGAGGAAGGGAAGTCAAACTCGCCTGGCGGTGGCGGGGGCCTCCTCTGAGAGGCAACAGGCAGGCAGCCCAAGTGGCATGTTGGGAACCTCGCGGGGCTCAGCCCCTTCAAACCAGGGCATGTCCTGGGCCTGCCGTGGTCCTCACATGCTGACACCTGCCGCTCCCACAAAGGGGGTGCCTGGGCCTTGGGGACAGGGACACCAAGCGCGCAGGACTTTGGGTGGCCCCACCAGCTCCATGCCACAGATGTGAGGCTCCTTTAGGCCTCTTCTCTAGCTCAATGGACACCTTGTAAATGCTTTTCTGTTGTAGGACAGATGGCGGCAAAACTCTCTTTTTCACTTTTCAAATATCAGCTGATTTTATGGCTTTTTTTTCCTCATTCATTTTTCCCCTCTTTGCTGTAATAGTGCGAAAATCGCGATCGAGCCAACTCTAGTGAGTGTCCCGTTTCCTCCTTTTCCATGACAGGTACTGCCTTCTCCAGAGGTGCCAGTGTCACCACTTCCTGGGCTTTCTGCTAATGATACTCAAGTCCTGAGAGGTGGACATGTCTATATGGCCCTCCTGCCCCCACATCTCCCTCCATCCTTCCTCCCTTCCTGCTTCCTTCCTTCCTTCCTGTCTCCTTTCCTCCTTCCTTCCTTCCCTGTTCTTTTTCAACCTTCCTTATTTCCCTGCTTTCTTCATTGTCCCACCCTCAGCAGTAACGTCTTCCCCTCTGTCCCACGTGGAGTTCCTTCTCTAACAGCGTATCTTGAGGATCGTTCCCTGTCCTTTATGCCGGACACCCTGATCGCTGTGCCCAGCCCCTCGTGCCATTTGCAGCATCTCGGTCCCGAGGGCAGCACCATGCCGGCGCCCTGCTGCCTCTCCTTGCCCCGGGTTCAAGTGTATCTGTAGCTGGATGTTTGCATCACTTTCTCCCGGGGTTGTGGGTGTGCTGGGCTCAGGCTGGCATCGTGGCATCTGTGCTCGGCAGGGTGAGCGGGCCTGGCCCTTCGTGGCCTGCTGCCCCTGCGCCCCCTCTGATCTCTGGCCTCTCTCCTGCAGCAACTGACCAACCACATCCGGGAGTCGCTGCCGGCCCTACGCAGCAAGCTGCAGAGCCAGCTGCTGTCCCTGGAGAAGGAGGTGGAGGAGTACAAGAACTTCCGGCCTGATGACCCCACGCGCAAAACCAAAGCCCTGCTACAGTATGTACCCCCCGCCTCCCCCTCCCCCTCCCCAGCCTGGTTTCCTGGCCTCCTCCTGGCTTCCACCCAACCACTGGGTCCCCTAGGCTGGGCGCCAGTTGTCACTCACCCATTCATTTATTCAGCATTTATTCAGCAAACATTTGTCATGAGCCTTCTGCAGACCAGGCCTTGTGCTAAGCAGACGGTCGCTGCAGTGGACAGGGCCCATACTTGCCCCCCAGGGTGCTGAGAAAGTGGGTAGGGGACAAATGGGACAGGACATAAGTATGGAAATGTGTAGCGTGTTCAGTGGCTAAATTACTAATAGGAAGGGGCTTGACCGGGCTACGGTGGCAGGGTTAGGGAAGCCTCCCTGGGAAGGTGCGAGTCAGGGAGGGAGCCACGCAGAGTCCTGCAGGATGAGGCCCAGCGAGTGCAAAGGCCCTGGGGCAGGACTGTGGTGCTAGAGTGGAGTGAGTGCCGGGAAGAGTTAGGGAGGTGACAGGGCAGGTCGAGCAGGACCTTGTGGGTGCAGGGAGGGTGTTGGCCTTTGCTCTGATGGAGGTGGGAGCTGTGGAAGGGTCTGAGCAGAGGAAGCGGGTCCGGACTGACCCAGGTGCTCAGAAGCTCCTCTGGCCGTTATGGGAGAACAGACATGGGAGAGGTGGTGGGAGCCACAGCCTGGGTTAGGTTCTTCTCCTGCTTGGTCCCTTGGAATCCCCACCATGACCGTGGTGTGACCCAGCCGCCCAGCTGTGAGGTGGCGGAGCAGGTGCCGCCCTCAGTCCAAGGCCTCACTCACGCCCCTCCTGGTTTCTGGCCTGCAAGGGACCCCAGGACACTAGATTGGCCAGGCCACAGCAGGGTGCCCAGGGTCCCGGGGCAGCGCATATGACAGATGGCAGCCTGCGTGAGATTCTTCTACGGGCACTGCCCCCTCTGGCCATCGCAGCCCTCTTTGTCACGCAGCAGTGCATGCTGATGGGCTCAGGGGTGAGAATGCCTTTATGCCCAGGCAACCTCAAGTGCATTACAGAAAGCTTGCTGCAGGGCAGATGCTGGCCCTTTGCAGGGGCGTGGGGTCTGGCAACTAGAAAGAAGTCTTTGCTGTGTAGGCCGAGGCCTGAGGATGAACTCAGACCTGCTGGGTGACCATGGGTAGGTGACCACACCTCTCTGGGCCTTACTTTCTGCACCCATGAAATGAGGGCGCCAATAGCTGTCACATGACATAGCCATTGGGAAAACCCAGAATAAAACTGCTGCTTGTGAAGTCCTAGGCGGGACCAGGCCAGGGAATGGCCTCCAAAAATGGTCCTCACCTCCGGGGCATAGGACGTTATGTAGCCAGCGCCATTCAGGGCACTGTCTAGGTAGTTTTGACATCACAGTGGAGACAGACTGCTGTCATCTGCCACTCCTGGTAAGGGCTGGGCCTTCCTGCTTTAGAGTTGGTTTTTTATGTTGTTGTTTTGAGACAGAGTCTCGCTCTGTTACCCAGGCTAAAGTACAGTGGCATCATCATAGCTCACTGCAGCCTTGAACTCCCTGAGCTCAAGGGATCCTCCTGCCCCAGCCCCCCAGAGTGCTGGGATTACAGGCCTGAACCACCACTCCTGGCCCCAGAGTTTTGTTTTGTTTTGTTTTTTAGTAGAGACAGGGTCTCTCTCTTGAACTCTTGGGCTCAAGCAATCCTCCCGCATCAGCCTCCACAGTAACTGGGACCGCAGGCTCACACTACTATGCCCAAGTGATTTTTAAAATTTTTTGTTACCTGCAAACTCCATCCTATGAATAACACCCAGGTCATTTAAAGGACCCCGGCAGAATCCTTCCCTAGGCAGACCGGGACATTTTTCAGACTAGCTCTTCTCTCTTGGCTTTTTGCTTTGTGCCTTGGGACTCTCTGGTTCTAGAACGTGGAGCAGGGACCCATGTTCCCTAGGCGTGCAGTTGTGGGCCTACCCTCAACGACCACTTGTCTGTAATGGCCGAGAGTCATTCATAGATTTCTTCCCTGCCCTGTGGATGGGTGTGTGAGTTTGCTGAGGCTGCCGTGACAATGTTCCGCAGACTGGGTGGCTTAAACAACATCATAAATGTGTTGTCTCCCTGGTCTGGAAGCTGAAACTCCAACGCGGAGGTGTTGGCAGGGTTGGTTCCTTCTGAGAGCTGCTGATCATTGGTGTTCCCAGCCTCTGCGTTCATCGTCCCATGGTGTTCTCTCTTGGGTGTGTCTGAATTGCCCCATTTTACGAGGACATCATTCGTGTTGGCTTAAGGACCCGCCCTACTCCAGTGTGACCTCCTCTTGACTAATTACATCTACGATGACCTTGTTTCCAAGTAAGGTCACATTCTGAGGTACTGCGGGCTAGGACGTCAACCTGAACTGTGGGGACACCACTGAACTTGTAACAATTGTCTAGAATACTCTGTGAGTGCAGCTTAGGCCGGGCCACAAGGGCCACCCCGGAGACTGGCGCACACACGTTTCATTTGTCATTTCCTCGGCCCTGCGGCTGTCGGCAAGTGGCCACAGTCTCTGTCCTTGTCCAAACCACTACTCTGTCTATGATCTGTCATTTGCTTAGTGCTGTGCCTGCGACAACCTTGGCCCTGGTGTGGCTCACGATTCAAGGTCCCGGTTCCAGGTGTGGCATGAACACTGGCCTTGGTGTGTCTCCTGGACATGAAGAGCTGGACTGTTCTCTGCCAAGAACTGCAGCCCAGAAGCTGCAGGCCCAGCTGGGGGCAGATCCCCTTTGCAGGAGCTCCCTGCTATGAAAAGCGCCCCAGAATTTAGAAAATCATCTGAGTTCTTTACTGTTCACAGTGATAATAAGCAATGCTGAGAGATTTTTTTTTAAGGGCCAGGCAGAGTTCTAAGGGGCCACACACGATATTATCACCTTCTGTTCATTATATGAGTCCTTTTTAGTTTTTTGAAAAAGATAGGTAGATTGCTAGAAATTGGCAGCATTTTTTCTTTTTTGTGGGTGCACAAAATAACAGTACGTTTTAGGAACAGTGACTCCTTGGAGTTGGTGAAATCTAGAAACATCTTTCATACTCACAATGGCCCTATGAGGTTGATGCTGTTACCATCAACCCACTTTGCAGAAGAGGAAGCTGAGGCTTAGAGGGCCAAAGCCACCAGTCCAAGGCCTCACGGCCCGTCAGCGGTGGAGTCTCGACCGCAGCAGGCTGGGAGGTGGTAGGATCCTGCAGAAGCCACTTGAATTGTGCGGAGGGGCTTACCTGTTCACCCCACCATCCTGCCAAGTCAAGCCGAGCCTCAGGGTAGAGATTGCTGAGCTGTGACCCTTGAACTTCACCCTCCTCATCTGCAAAGCAGGAGTCATCACACCTGTAATCCCAGCACTTTGGGTGGCTGAGATGGGAGGATCACTTGAGCCCAGGAGTTCGAGGCTGCAGTGAGCTATGATCGTGCCACTGCACTCCAGCCTGTTCAAAACAGAGGGTCTGTTAAAGACCCTGTCTCTTAAAAAAAATAAAAATAAACCGTGGCTTAGCTTGGAACATCACTCTAGATCTGTGTCGAAACTGCCGCTTTGATGTCGGATTTTCTTTCTTCCTCGTAGGATGGTCCAGCAGTTTGGGGTGGACTTTGAGAAGAGGATTGAGGGCTCGGGAGACCAAGTGGACACACTGGAGCTCTCTGGGGGCGCCCGGATCAATCGAATCTTCCATGAGCGGTTTCCCTTTGAGCTGGTGAAGGTATCACTCCCAGGGCTGGACCCTTCCCTCTCTGCTCAGGCATCCTCCCGCTGGCCTCGAGCTGGGCCTCCTCTGGGGCCATGATGTCTCGAGCTCCTACCTCTAGGCCCAAGCCTACCGTGGGCAGCATGCGTCCTAGAGAAGGTTTCCCAGTGGGCTTTCTTCCCAGAGCAGGCAACTTAGAAGTTTTGGGCAGAACAGTATGAAAATTCCTGTTTTCTCCCCTGACAACCGATACTGATTCCTTGCAAAATACATATAAGATGTAGATAAACTCACATGGGAAAATCTCCCCAGTAGGTTGTTGAAGGAAGAACAAAACAGCACATAGAGCCAGCATGTGTAGCATGAAGATGACGTATATATGACATCTTTATGTTTGAAATTGTACACCTGTATGTAGAGGTGTTCCTTTGTGTGGACGGATCTGCAAGGATATTTGCAAATGTCAACTCGGGCTGCTGAGATTTGGGACTTTCTTTATCCGTTTTTTTGGAGGGGTGTGTGTGTGATTTGCTTGAAGTTTTACACTGTTTATAGTGAGCACATAGCATTTTTATAAAAAACTATACAGTTCTGGCTGGGCTCAGTGACTCACACCTGTAATCCCAGCACTTTGGGAGGCTGAGGCGGGAGGATCGCTTGAGGCCCGGAGTTCGAGACCAGCCTGGGCAACATAGTGAGAGCTTGTCTCTGCAAAACATAAATAAAAAATTGGCCGGGCTTGATGGCATATGCCTGGAGTCCCAGCTACTTGGAAGGCTGAGGTGGAAGGATTACTTGAGTCCAGGAATGTGAGATTACTGTGAGCTATGATCACACCACTGCATTCCAGCCTGGGAGACAGAGCGAGACCCTGTCTCAAAAACAAAACGAAACAAACAAACAAACAAAAAACCAATAAAGTTCCTTTCTATAAAAGGAGCAAAACACTAATAACTCTAATACCCACAGACAAGGCCTGTTAACACCATAGTTTGTGTTCCTTCAGAATTAGTTCTGTGCAAGTGGGTCTGTATACGCAGACATACTGTGTATTGTCAGCCATACTTGTGTGTACATGTATATTCTTTAAACTAAAAATTTTTGTGTCTTTGTACCCTGCTATTTTTATAAGGTGACTATCTTTCCAAACCAGTCATATACACAGTGGATTGTTTTTTGTTTTTTTTTTTTTTTGAGACAGAGTCTCATTCTTTTGCCCAGGCTAGAGTGCCGTGGCAGCATCCTAGCTCACAGCAACCTCAAACTCCTGGGCTCAAGCGATCCTCCTGCCTCAGCCTCCCGAGTAGCTGGGACTACAGGCATGCGCCACCATGCCTGGCTAATTTTTTTTTTCTATATATTTTTAGTTGTCCGATTAATTTCTTTCTATTTTTAGTAGAGACGGGGTCTCGTTCTTGCTCAGGCTGGTTTCGAACTCCTGAGCTCAAACAATCCACCCGCCTCAGCCTCCCAGAGAGCTAGCATTATAGGCGTGAGCCACCGCGCCTGGTCCACAGTGGATTGTTAATGGCAAGACAGCATCCTATTTTATGGATGTGACATCGTGCATTTAACCAGTTGCCCATTGTTGGACATTTAGCTTATATTCACTTTTTTTTTTTTTTTAAGAGATGGGGGTCTCACTCTTTTGCCTAGGCTGGAATGCAGTGGTGTAATCATAGCTTACCACAGTCTTGAACTCCTGGCCTCAAGTGATCCTCTCACCTTGGCCTCCCAAAGCTCTGGGATTACAGGGGTGAGCCACCACACCTGACCCTGTATTCACTTTTTTTTTTTTTTTTTGGCAGTTATGTATAGTTGTGGTCATGTAGCTAAATCTTCGTTAATTCCCCAAGATAAATTTCAAGAGCATTTTATTTGAACTACTAGGTGACGGTGTAGGCGTGTTTTTTGAGGTACTTGAAATGTGGCCCATAAGAAAGTTTATGTAAACTCATGTTCCCACCAACACAGTGAGATTGTTCATTTCACGGCATCCTTGCTGAAACTGGGTTTTAATTTTTTTTTAATTTTGACCAGTTAAATATCCTGCCTTGTGAATACAACTGCTCATAGGAGATAACATTCCCCAAATACACACCTGTTGTGGGGGTGCCTCAGGTACCTCCTTGCAGGGGTTTTGTTTTTCTCTTCTCAGATGGAATTCGACGAGAAGGATTTAAGACGAGAGATCAGTTACGCCATTAAGAACATACACGGAGTCAGGCAAGTTCCACGGGGAGAGTTGCCATGTTCCCTTCCCTCCGTGGTGCCACCCTCCAGCCAGTCGGTCCCCCAAACCTCTGGGGGCCCCAATCACGAGGGCTTATGAGGGTTTTTGGGTGGTTCTCAGTAGCTGTAAGCCCCTCCCTGTGTGTCTCGTAGGACACTTGATGGTGACTGTATTTTAGTCCTGTGTGGGTCTGTCACTGGTCATGGGGCTGTCCAGGGCTCCTGGTTAAATACGGTTGGGTTCCCACCTAGTCTTGGCAAGAACCTTAGTTTCCATGGTAAGCTAAGAAAGCTCATTGTGGATTTGCCTGGTGCGGGGCTGGGGGCGGAGCTGAGTTAAGATCACAGGCACCCAGCATTTGTCCCCGTCATGGGTCGCCTGTTTGCCTCTTGGTCCTCTCCCTAGCCTCACAAAGGTAGAGTTGCTCCAGTTGTCTGGACTCCTCACCATGGGGTCCTCGGGTCACACTGGGGGCTCCCCCGCAGCGGACTCAGGCATCTGACCCCCAGACTTGATGTGACCTTTATTCATTGTTGGGGACCCGGCCAGTGCCTAGGAAATTGCTGACCGTGCTTTGTTTCTCTCTGACTTATCTCCCCCGCCCCCGGGTGTGGACGGTTTCAGGACCGGGCTCTTCACCCCGGACTTGGCATTCGAGGCCATTGTGAAAAAGCAGGTCGTGAAGCTGAAAGAGCCCTGTCTGAAATGTGTCGACCTGGTTATCCAGGAGCTAATCAGTACAGTTAGGCAGTGTACCAGTAAGGTATTGCACCCTCGGCAGGGTGACTCCTGGCCTTGCGGAAACGGGGGTACGGGGGTTTGGTATCAGGCTCCCCGTGCGGCATCGACCCCACTGGTGCTGTTTGCCCCCTAGATTGCCCCGGTGTCCATGAACGTGGCCTCTAGCCAGAGGCTGGGGTGGGAGCATCGAAGCCCGGGCTGATCGGGGGGGCGCCAGGCCTCCAAAACTGGCCAGACTGCTGGGCAAGTCTTGCTGGGACCCTGATACCAAGCCTAGCATGTGCCTGACGGAACTGGGGCTCCACTGGGCTGTCGCTTTGCTGCCTTCTGGGAAGCAGTGAGGGACCCTGTGTCATTGCTGGAGGCCGAGCTCCCTGAATCTCCCTGGCCGTCGCCCCTTGTTGACAAATGCCCGCCTCCTCGGGCTTCCCTAGAGCCAGCGACGTCTCTGTTGCACAGCGCTGGGAAAGGCCCCCATGCCAATAGCATAATGAGTGCCTGGGTGCCCAGCGCGACAAAGCCAGCTGGGCTCCCGAGTGTCCCCGCCAGCTCCCTGCACTCCGTGCTGTCCGCCTCAGATTCACTCGGGCATGGTGCCTCTGCGTGCTGTCGACGAGCGGCCCCCTCTCCACTCGGCAGGACGCCCCGGGCTCCCGGGCCTGTCTCCCAGGGCAGCATGCTTTGGCCAAGCAGCTGAAGTGCTGCCGGTGGGCAGCCTGTGCTTGCACAGCCCGTGTCCCAGCGCTCTGGGTTGCCAGGGGATTTCTGCTTGAGCCTCTGTTCTCAGTCTGGAAAAGCCCACATTTGCTGCTTAAGCTCCTTCGATTGGAAAAGGGAGGGGGGACGAGAAACCCCGCCGGGTTGGAGGCTGTCATCGCGGAGCCCGTCGTCACGGACATGCAAATCCAAGGCCTCCGCACACCTCGGCTGTCCATAGATGACAGTGACCCCTAGCACTTCTAGAATGAAACCCCGGCCTGATCCCACCACCCCCAGCCCCCAGTCCTCTGTGATCCGAAGCAGCTTCCGGGGCAAATGCGGGCAGGTTCCTCCGTGCATGGACTGACTGCTGACACTGGTTTCTTCTTTCTCTCTGTCTCCTGTCCCGTGTGTGTGGCCTGCACTGTCTCTGGGTGTCTTTCTGCCTCGTCCCGCCCTCCGCATGACCCAGGACGGGGCTCTTCACCCCCGACATGGCCTTTGAAGCCATTGTGAAAAAACAGATTGTAAAACTCAAAGAGCCAAGTTTGAAGTGTGTTGACCTCGTGGTCTCAGAACTGGCCACGGTCATTAAAAAGTGTGCCGAGAAGGTAACAGGTTTCGTTTTTATCATCTCCACATCTGTCCCCGCCTCCCGCCCACTTTCATTCGTTCGTCTCAACCCGAGCATCTGGAAAGTTCTGCCTCGGCAGGAACCCCCTTCTGTGGACCAGCCGTGGCTTGGCAATGTCTCAGCACCGCATCAGCATAGGGGACACTGGGAGTTGCGGTTGTGGCTGTCCGCAGGGGTACCCGGCCTCCAACGTTGCCAAATACGACTCCGCCATGAACGTGGTTTGGTTGGGTCACTGCTGTAGGGGAAGGCAGGAGGCAGCGGGGGTGGTAGGGAGGGGGTGCCAAAGATGCAGCCATCAGGAGTGGCTTTCCGCTAGGGGGTGTCCCTCCGAGGCTGACGGCCCAGATGCCATCCCCACCATCCTAGAACAGGAGCTGTGCACTCACCAGCTTGGCAGAGGCCTTCGGTGTTCCCGCTGTCACCCAGCGCTGGGTGGGCGGGGCTGCCTGGAACCCCCAGGTGGCAAACACAAGCTACCTGCTTTCTCTGCCACCTCCCACCTCCCAGTTGCTGGCTCGAAAAGCAGCTCTGCTCTTGCGTGGGTGCCCTGGTTTCTCTCCCACCCACGGCGCCCCCACCATCCTCTTGTCTCCTGGCTGCAGTGGGGAGACAGGAGCTGGGTGGGGGCTCGGTGGGTCCCCCATGTCTCCCTCCCCTCCCTCCACGTACTCCACTCGTGTGCCGCATGTCGCGTCCTGTGCCACGAGGACCCAGCCAACGCGGCCTCTCTGCTCGTTCCCCCAGCTCAGCTCCTACCCACGGTTGCGAGAGGAGACGGAGCGAATCGTCACCACTTACATCCGGGAACGGGAGGGGAGAACCAAGGACCAGGTATTGGCTTTTTGTCTTAATTTTCAGATACGATTTAGATGTGGTAAATTTCGGGCGTACTGTTCTATGCGTGTTGACAAACAGCAACGTGTAACCCTCACCTCAGTCAAGATCCAGAGTGGTTCTGTCGCCCCCCAAAATTCCCGTCCCTTCCTCTTTGTCCCAAACCCCCAGGCATTGGCCATTGCTGGTCCCCTCCCTGTCCCTACAGTTTTTTGAGTGGACTCGTACAGTATGTGGCCTTTTGACTGTTGGCTTCCATCACGTGTCATAATGCGTTTGGGATTCATCCATGTCACTTGTCGAGCGCATCAGTCCTGTCGCTTCGATTGCCATGTAGTGGTCCATGGAGTGGACGGAGCTCAGCTTGTTTACCCACTTGCCTACCAGAGGACATTTGGGGTCCTTTTTGTGTTTTATCATTTTCTTGCAAAGCCATGCAAGCACACACAAACGTAGCATGGGACGCACCCCCACGAAGCTGTCCCCCTCTGCAGCACGAGGCTCACCCGCCCAGACTGTCCCCTGCTGCGCCCCCGGCCACCATTTCGCCTTCATGCGGCCCAACACCTGTTTTGAGTCACATCCCTCTGTTGTCCTTACTGGCCTGTTTGCAACTGTTCATTCAAACCAGACCCGAGTGGAGTCTGTGTGTCGTATGTGCTTGTTACATCACTTTGTGTAGGACATTCCCTCTCCTCTCGCCATTGATGGGGACGAAACTGGCTCACTGGTCCTTCACAGGGTCCCCCAGTTTTGATTTGGTCATTTGTCCCCTCGGAGAGCCGGTCCACTTGTGCCTGTTTTGTCGTAGCTGCTGTAGCCGGGAAGCTCTATCAAAAGCTTGAGAGCGTCCGACTCACTGTGTTGTTACTGTTGACAAGAATGCTGCTGCCCTTTCTAAGTCCACCGCAGCCCCTGACACCCGACAGTCGCCGCTGCCGGCTGTGATCTAAGAGTCCTGGGTTGGCGAGACTCAGGCACTATCGAACAGTGGCTCTCACGGATGGAGCATTCTGGTGTTCTCTGGCAACCCCCCAAGGTCCGAGTGCTTTGCCCTGTTTTACGTTTGAGGACTCAGAGGCACATCAAGGGGAAGGGACTGGCCCAGGGCCAGTGGGGGCCACCCGAGCCCCCCCCAGCTGGCGGCCTGGCCTGTTCTCAACGGGAACCAGGCCAAACAGTTGTCTGGGCCTGCGGTTCCCATAGAGCAGCCCTATCCTGGGCAAAATAGGACACGGAGGATCGGGAGGGTCTCGGCAAGTACAGCAGTGGCCTGGCAGGCGCCTTATCCGAGAATTAATCCTTTCCAGCTCGTGCGTGTGCGTGCACAGGTGTGTGTACATATGTGTACACACATGCATGGGTGCGTGCGTGCGTTGCGTTCTATTTTAATGTTTTCACTTGGCCAAATTAGCTTTACAGTTTTAACGCAGGACTTACAGCATGCCAGGTGGGGAGGGCCTTGGAAATTATTGAACCCTTTGTGGTTGGGCATCCTGTCACCCCATCCC
The DNA here is from genome assembly GCF_000956105.1 of Propithecus coquereli. NCBI lineage: Eukaryota > Metazoa > Chordata > Mammalia > Primates > Indriidae > Propithecus > Propithecus coquereli. The sequence goes on from NW_012140969.1 coordinate 2,092,151, forward strand.
ATGGCTCGGTACCATGAGGCCCAGAGTCACATGGCCAGTTAGTGACCGAGCTGAAACTCTAGCCCCAAGTGGTCAGCCTTAGAGGCCACGCCCGTGTCCACCTTGCTGGGCTCTGTGGCGCTGCTCTGTTGGCCCAGGCCGACCTGCCTGTGAGGCCCTGACGTCTGGAAGCATCCACTCTGCTTTCCCCCGTGGGTCTCCCTGCGGTGCGTGTGGTGGGATGCTGGCCCTGGATGCGGCTCCTGTTCTCCTGCCTGGGAAGCCGTCCGGTTCCCGGGCGCCCCCTGCTGGCCAGTGCGGGACACGCCCCAGCCCTGCCCCTCCCACTGTGCTTGGCCCTGTCCTCAAGGGTAACCCCCACTTTCCCTCAGATTCTTCTTCTGATCGACATTGAACAGTCCTACATCAACACGAACCACGAGGACTTCATTGGATTCGCCAAGTATGTACTTTCGGGGACAGTGGCTGGCGGGTCGGCAGCCATTCAGAGCCAGGGAGGCGGTGCCGTTGGGATTCCCTTAGAGGGTCTCTGTCAGGGGTCGTGGGGTGAAGGTAGAGCGGCTCGACAACACCTGGAAGCTTTCCTGGGCTAACAGGGGCTCCTGTCCCAGTGGTCCCCAACCAACAGCCTTCCATTAGCCCTCCCAGTGGTCAGCGGAAGGAACAGAGGGCAGTCCTGTGGTCACATGCCTGGAGAAAGGGCCAGGCCAGCCAGCTGTAGTGCTTCCCCCCCTTCTTGCGGGACTTGTCACAGCCTTCATAGACCAATGTGTCCTTTTCCCAGTCTCCGCCCTTTAATAGACGGCATCTCACAGGCTCAAGGTTCCGGAGGCTGCTCTTTGGGAAGTGCCGCTTAGGGTCTTTCGGTTTTCTAGGCGTACAATGTAGATTTAACACCAGAACCTTCCATGGCACCCAGATGAGGGGCCAGGGCATGGATCTCTGCTTTCGGCAGGGTATAGATATAAATGCTGGCTGTCTCAGGTGTCGCCCCTCAGCCCCTGGACCCCCTCGGTGAGCTTAGGTGTCACTTAGATTGTTCTCATGGCCCATGAAAGTCTCCCAGCCTGAGGCTGGTAGCATAACAGCCCCTCGCTAGCCACCTTCTTTGTAGTTGAGCAGGTGCCGCGGGGTGCCTTGTCCTGCCAGGCCCTGTGACAGAGCAGTGAGTAAGCCTAGACCCAGGCCCCCACCCTCAGATGAAGGCCCCGGGGACAAGGGACAGACCAGCACCCAGGCAGTTACGACACAGTGTGCTTGGTGCTGGTGGTGGCTGTGCAGGGCCCATGGGAGCCCCGAGGGTGGCCTTCTGGCCTGGCCTTGATGGCCCAGGCAGGCCTCCTTGAGGATGGCCTCTAGAGCCACGTCTTGGGCTATGTAGTCACCTGGGTGGGACATTTATCGATGCGCCTGACTGAGTCGATTGAGGATCTGTTCTGTGCTGCACACAAGGGAGGTGAGTGGAAGAAGGAAGGAAGGGAATATGGGTGTCGTCAGGACCTCCTCTCTGAACCCAGAGGAGCCGAGGGCCCTCGCTGAGCTGTCCTTGCAGGAGGTGGCCTGGGAGCCCTGGACGTGGGCCGCACCCCGCCCTGGGGAGGCAGCCCCTCCCGCCCCTGCTCCTCTGGCCTCCAGGTGTGCGAGGGCCGAAGCCGCTGGTCCCGCCTCTTTGGTTACGCTGCTGTCGTCTTTTCCTCACCTCGATGTCTCTGCTTCTCACACTTCATCCGCAGTTCCTTCTCACACTCTCTCCTGTTTTTCCTTTGACCACTCCACTCTTTCCTCTGGATTCCTGGGCCTTCCCACCTCCCCCAGCTGTTACTATACTGAGCAGCTGGTCACCGGGTGGGTATTGCCTGCTGTGTGCCTTTCCCTTGGTGTGTGAATGGGGACGCCCTGGTTGGGTGGCCCCAGCCCTGGGTGGGACGTCCCAGGGGCCCGCTGAGGAGCTACAGGGTGCTCCCAGGGCTAGTGCTGGGCCATTAGACTAGGACAGGGGACAAGCCAGCTGTAGCTCTGGCCCTTTCAGAGCCTGCAAATGTCACAAGCACAATGAGAGTAGGAAAATGGAGTTGGGGTTGGGCATGGTGACTCACACCTGTAGTCCCAGCACCTGGAGAGGCCGAAGTGGGATGATTATTTGAGGCCAGAAATTCAAGATCAGCCTGGGCAACATAGCGAGACCCCTTTTCTACAAAAAATTAGCTGGGCGTGGTCGTGTACACCCGTAGTCCCAGCTACTTGGGAGGCCAGGGCAGGAGGATGGCTTGGGCCCAGGAGTTCCAGGCTGCAGTGAACTATGATGACACCACTGCATTCTAGCCTAGGTGATAAACTGAGACCCTGCCTCAAAAAAAAAAGGAAAAGGGAGTAGAAGAGGGGACCCAGATGTGGCTTGGAGAGACCTCTCTAAGGAAGTCGTGACAACCAGGTGACAGGCAGGGGACCCCAGAGAATTGGGAACAGGGAAGTTACACTGCAAGACAAAACAGCATAGGTAGACCAAGGCAAGGTGGAGGTGAGAGGACAGGCGGCCGGACCTTGTCACCAGGAGGGCCCCACAGGCTAAGGGGAGGATATTGGATTATTTTTCAAGGTACGTGGGAAATTCCAGGCAAGGGAGAGGGGTCACCTTGTGGTCTGCTGTTTGAGGGAGCTGGGATGAGGGTGGGAGCCAGGAAGCCCTTAGGAAATAGCACAGCACAGACCTCAGTGTCACTCTGCCATGGCTGCAAAGGTTGGCTTAACTTGGTTACACCTCCTTCAGATGCCATTGACCAAAGACCTTCCTGTACTTAGAAGTTGTGGGCTTCTCATTGCCCTCTAAACACTAAAAACAGGGCCCAGAGCAAAAGCCCAGTAGTAAACTTACTGAATGTTAGAATAATCATTGGATAAAATTTGACCTCCATTCTTAGTTTTTCAGACTTCACTGAACTTGAAAGAGAAGCCTACTTTCTGCCTTATCCAAGAGCCAACTTGAACTCTAAAGCCAAACCCCAGAAGCAGTCAGGAAAGGAATGTGACCAGGCCGATTTGCTTTTTCATATCGTTCTGAAAGTTTCAGCTAAAGCAATAAGATAAGAAAAGAAAATACGATGGATGAGTAACAGGAGATATAAATTGTTTGCAGATGGTGATAGGGTTGTGGGAGTAGAATATATAAGAGAACCAACAAGGGATGGGGCAGGTGCCCACTTATAAAATGCAGCATGGACTAGCCAGGAAATAGGGTGGAGAAAGAAGAAAAGAGATCTGGGACTATAGACAAATAAGGAAGCTTGCAGAAAACACGCCCAGTTGACCTTGAATGTCCTCTGAATTTTAGTCTGGAATTATGCAAGATGAGTGGCATTTCATGGTGAACAGCTGTCACCTGGTCAGATCTCCCAGGCTAGACTGTCCTGTGGTTCGAGCCACTTACAACCAGGTGTTGGGATCAGAGTTGGGAAAAGTTAGTGACCCCCAACCAGCCTGCTGCTCAGGTGACCCTGGAGGCACCACGGCTACCTCCCAGCCACCTGGGACTCCAGCTTCTCATGCTCCCTCTTAGAAGCTCCAGAATGTATTGACTTCTGGAAATAACTGGCACTTTCCGAGGTGGTCTGAGATCAGGGCCTTGTTCCTCATTCCTCCTGGCATCTCGTCCACACGAACCCTCTCTGTGCTTTGGTTTCAGTGCACAGCAGAGGAGCACGCAGCTGAACAAGAAGAGGGCCATCCCCAATCAGGTAGCCACCCCCTCTGCAGCCCGTCACTCCACCCTGGGGGGTGGGAGGACACTAAGGGGCGATCGAGCCCCAGCAATGGCATCTGGCGCATGGAATGCCCTGCCCAGAAGCCCTTAGCACAGGGCCACCCACTCTCTCGGCCTCTGTTGTCCACTTAGGGGTTGATGTTCCTGGAAAACAATCTAAGACCTGACACTCTGGCAGGGTCTAGGGGGCAAATTTCACCCACCCAGAAGTTCCTGTCTGACATCCAAGGCCAGGAACAGAGGTCTCTGACCTAATCGGGCCTTCCCAGCTCGGTCCCAGGGATTGGGAGCCCGCAGGCAGGAACCGGTGGGAGGCTGCATTGTCACCAGCAGCTCAGGGGGCTCCACACCTGGAGAAACCTGAGCCACATGAGGGGTTTTCTACCTTGACATTTTGCCCCAGCTTGGTGCCATGTGAAATATGAATGGCTTTATAAATTGCCAGCATTTGGTGTCTTTTTTCCTTTCTTTGATAAGAAAACCCATTATCTTTGCAAAATTTCCGCCACCCTCCCCACTTCTCCACATTGGGTGGGGATGGGGCCCCTGCTGTTTCCCTCGCACGATTATAGAGCCCGTTGGAAGGACGAACATAACCACTGCATGAATTTTTTTTGCGCTTGCCGTAGGTAATACATATGTTGTTGCTTTTTTGTTTTGGGAAATGATAATTAAATATTATTAACACCATGAATTTGATTAATAGCATGTAATTTTTTTTCTTTTGCTGTTTTTTCCCTCTGCTGTTCTCTTCCCCCTTTTTTGTGCTGTTCCCGCTTTTTCTTTGTCCCCTTCACGTCCCTCTCGTCTCTTTTCCTCTGCCTGCTCTTCCTTGATTTACCCACAATCCTAACTTTGTGTTTTCAAAGGGGGAGATCTTGGTAAGTACCTGCTTAGTGTGGTAGCAAACGCTAGAGAACTTAGTAGTGATGGAGACCCGCCCACCCTGTAACACGCCCTCCCCGCCTCCTGCAAAAAACAATAAAAACAACAAAAATACTAAAAATTGAGCTAACCTGGAAACCCCATGCCACAGCTGACCCTGGACTTCGTTCGCGTTGCCCTGGGCATAAGTTGACTCACACAGGCACTAACCTGACCGCCACCCTTGTCGGAGGCCCACCCCTGGAGCTGATTCCTGGCAGGTTCGCCAGATTTCCTATACATCAGGGATGGCAAATACTGGGTTGACACACTGCCCCTGCCTCCCCTCACCTCCCTGGCCTCAGAAGATTTTGCTCAAACCCTCCTGGAATTTGTTCTTGTCGCTGCCGCTCCTTCTGTCTCCCATGCACACCCAGACATCTTCCCCTCCTGTGCCCATAACAGACATGACTAATAGATCCAGCACTCCTTCTTCTTGTACCTCGCCTCTGTACTGTGCCCATGGCAGACATTGCTAATCAATCCTGGCATTCTTTCCCAGTAAGCATGCCCTCACTTCTGTTCCGTGACAGGTGTAACTATCTGATTATAGGTTTAGTACCCCTATTGCAAACGCCCTCCTGTACCCATGGCAGGCATGACTAATCGATCGGGGGGCCTCCTTCCTAGATGCTGCCACTGTCCTCCTGCCTTCATGGCAGATGTGATATGATCCTTGGTGAGAATGTCCTGTTCCATTTGCTCCCTTCTCTCATCCTTTGCCTATGACAGACATCACTAATTGATCCTAGCACCCATTCCCACCTCATCCAGAATTCTCAGCACAGTGCTGCAGGCACCTCCTGCCAATCGATTGGCGTGGCCCGCCATGATCAATCCATCGTATTTGCCAACCCTGCTGTAGGTAACACTTGTGCAGAGACCGCTCACCTCCGAGCCTGAGCCCATTTCAAGGTGCTCACGTCTAGGCAGCCGGCCTTTGCTCCAGCTCTCGCCCTCAGAGAGCACAGTCTGGGCCTCCAGCCCTGACCGAGGCCCCCTGCTCCGGGATGTCCCCCCGTTGCCAGCCACCGAGGCATTGGGCGGGCTGTGCTGACAGGGATCTTCTGGTGACCCTAGGATCTTTCCAGTAGCCAGGCTGATCCTGCGCCAGAGCTCGCTGCTCCCAGGTCCTGGAAGATGCAAACAGGGCCAAAGCAACAGCCTGGACAGGTGGCCGTGGTGGCTGAACCGCTCAGTGGGCCTTGAGCCCGTGGATCCTGCTTTCCCCACTTGTCCCTCCCCAGTCACATTTGAACTTGTACAGTGTCCTCCCCCGAACAGGCCAGGCCGGCACCTGCTCACCTCTCACCCGAGAGGTTTAGTCATTCTCCTCCCAAATGCCACAGCCCCAGCCACACAGCCCTGCCCTGCCGTAAGCCCGGCTGTGACCTCTGGGTGTGGGTGACTCAGGCCAGGACCCTCAGCCTGGGAGGAGCTGGCCCGGCTTGCCTGTGGTCCCTGGTTTGCCACCCCCTGCCTGCTGCCGAGCCGCCCCCGTGCGCCTGCATGCCCATCACTGTGCACTCCGGCCCGCGGGACCCTGCCTGTCCCTCCTGTCTCTCCCACCCCGCTTCTTTCCAAGCCCAGTCCCCTTGGGATGTGTCCCTTGGGCACACATCTGGCTTTCTCATGGGGAGGCCTGGCCCCTCCCTCTTCTCTGGACTCGGTAGTGCCTGTGTCTGCCGCCCATAGCTTGCTGCTCCCCAAGGGGTGGGTGGGGATTCGTCTCTGAACCCTTCTGGGGAAGGGCATCTCAGGGGCTTTGGGCAGTCCTGAGCAATAGCTCGTGCTCCCTGTAGCATCCCTAGCGGGGCCCTAGGCCACACCCTCCCATGGCCATGCACCCCAAAGCACAGCCAGGGCCCGTCCGCCAGCTCTGGCATCTACAAACCTTGGGTGGAGGAAAACACGCCAGGCCATGGAAGCGGCATTGGGCACATCTGTCACCTTGGGGAACCATGCTGGGCCCAGGAGTGGGGGTGGGGGTTCCCATGTGGCAATTTGTCCTCTGGGGAGCCCTGACAGCCTGTCCCCTGCTCTCCCTCCCCTGCTTGTCATTCAGTGACTGAACCAAGGTCTGCTAAGCATTCACTCTGTGCCCGGCCCTGGGCTGAGACCAGGCCAGGGGACCCCCTGACCCTACCACCCTGGGTGGATGAAGGCATTCCCAGAACACTGAGCCTTCAGTGCTAATACGGGGGCACCCCGGGCAAACGGGAAAGAGCCGGTTACTCTGTTGCCAGGGAGGATGCCGTGACCTTGTTGGGGCTGCTGGCCCCTACCCCTCACCTGCCAGGCAGCCCGTGGGTGGAGGTCCCAGAGGTCACAGCCTGCCCCAGATAGCTGCCAGAGTCCAAGAGCTGTCCCATCATCCCAGGGAGGGAAAGTCTGCCCTTGGCCTTGACAGGGGGCACCAGGTGGCATCTCATGCTGTCCCCAGCCTGAGCAGGGACTTCTGTATGGTGTAGGGGACTCTCTAACCACCTGTGTCTTCATCGGAGCCCGCATGCAGCCATGCAGAGGGGCAGGGGACAGGTCAGGGCAGGCAAGGTGAAGCCCCTTGAGAAGGCTACGTACTAGGACAGGCCCCAGACTGATCCTGGGGACCCCATCTCTGGTGCTCCTGCTCTGCCAGCCGTTCTAGCTGTCCCCAGCCATGGTCGGCCCACCCCGTGCAGCCTGGCGCAGCCTGTCACTGCCGCGCCCTGCTTGTGTCTCCATGTGCTTCCCGCTGCCCCAGGGTCCGCAGTCCAGAGCGAGTCCCCTGCATATGCCTGGCTTCTGCCCCCCACTCAGATGACAGCTGTGGCCACACGAGCCCCATCCATGGGGTCTCCCAGCCCAGAGCCCTGAGGTATCAGTCAGGGAGCAGTGCGGCCACCAGGCTTGACACCAGCACGGGGCTTGATCTCCACCCCTGACAGTCCCTGTGGGGTTCCTTAGGAGGTCCCCTGGGCTCAAACTTCTGTCCCCCGTCCCTTGGGTGGAGTTGTCCCCACAACTGGTGGGCTGAGTGCGTGTGAGCCCACAGCGAGCGCAGCGGTCCAGGCTGTGCACGGTGAGGTTCTGCCAGACCCCCGAGCAGACAGCAAGGAGCACCCTCCACGGCATGGGCGCTTCCTCCAGCCCTGCGACGGCCGCCTTCAGGTGTCACGTTCCACGTGCCACAGCCCCAGACACAAGCAGGAGCCACCTCCTCTGGACCCCATTCCACCAGGCGTCGTTTGCCTCCCGTGCTAACCTAGCTCCGAGCGCAGAGGCGTTGTCAGGGCGACCTGGTTCTCCGTGAGCCCCGGGCCCAGGGAGATGGTGTCTGTTCGGTGGAAGTGCTTGGGGAAGGGCGGCACTGGCTTTCCTGGCTTCGGGCTGAAGGTGTCTGCCGGGTCCGGCTTTCCGTCTTGCTGTGTGGGCAAGGGCGCTGTCCGCTGTGCTGGGGAGTGGGCCGGGGCGGCGGGGCGCTGTTCCCTGCTGAGCCACACGCTCCCCCCCAGGTGATCCGCAGGGGCTGGTTGACCATCAACAACATCAGCCTGATGAAGGGCGGCTCCAAGGAGTACTGGTTCGTGCTGACGGCCGAGTCACTGTCCTGGTACAAGGACGAGGAGGTGAGTGGCCGGCGAGGGCGGGGAGATCGGACGCTCCTTCCGGGTGGCACCCATTCATTGACTCCATCGCTGTACCGGCACGCCCCAGACCTCACCACTGGGACCGTGACCCGGGCTGGAGGGTGCCCTGGTGGACCAGCCATGGTACACGTTGTGCCTCAGCCCCTGCGGGGTCAGGCGTCAGGGCAGGTGGGCTCCCGGAGGAGGGAAGGGGGGTGGCAGGTGAAGGACCTGCCAGCAGGCTGGAAACAGGCCGCAGCGTCCAGGGCACACTGAGAGCCTCACTTTCACAAGAGGGGGCACAGCCGTGGGTTAGGGGCTTCCATCCCGGGGGTGCATGGCTTCCATCGCCTATGGGACCCACCAGGGCCTCAGTTTCCCTGTCTGTGAAATGGGGTAGAATGGTCCCTGCCCACTCTGGTGCTTGGCCACAGTGAAGTTTAGAGGCCTTGAGGCTGTCGAGTTGGGTCTGTCCCAGAGACCCAAAGCAAAGGGACTTACAAGGATGGAAGTCTGTTTCTTGCTCGTGTCTTGGTGAGCTTGGTGGCCTGTGCCATGAGTCTGTCTGGGATCCGGTCCTGCCTCCCCTGTTGCCACCTTAACGCAGGGCTCCCACTGTGGTCCAAGATGGCTGCCCCATGCCCGTCACTGCGCGATGGCCTCTAGTGGCCCAGGGAAAGGAAGGAGCCTGGGATGTGAGCCCAGCTCTCAGTTCTCGCACTTGGTGCTTTCTGAGCACAACAGCTGGGGCTCGACGTCTGGGACGTCAGCAGGACCTTGGGCAGGTGGCCTCACCGCTTTGTGTCTTGTCCTCTCCCCACCTATAAAGTCAGGACTGTGGCCTGTCCCCTCTGCCCTGCGGGAGCCAGCTGGGGGGAGTCCTGGTGCCCTGCCCAGCGCTCTGCCTGGCTCACGGCTTGTGTTCGGCTGTTTGTCCTGGTGGTCCCCTCCGTTTAGTGCCCCCAGCCGTGCTCTGCAGGAGGGAACTAACCCCACCCCGCCCCGACCCCACTGTGGGTTCCAGGGTTGTGCGTGACCTTGAGCACATGCAGGTTGACCCTTCACTGCTGCACTGGGTACAGGGCTGGCTGGCTGGCTAGTCCAAACTGTCCCTGGGGTGGCACAGCCACCAACCACAGCCCAGGTGACCTCAGTGGAGTGGCCAGGCTTCTCTGGTTGCCCCTGGTTCCGCCCCACCCACTCTCCTCTTGGGCTTTTGGGGGACGCTCTGTGCGAGTGCCCCCTGCTGGGGGCTCGCTGGCAGCCCACCCAGCCCGACCGTGTGTGCTTCACCTGGGCTTAGGGTGCAGCCCTGGTAGGCCCCAGGAGGTTGCAGGGGGAGGACGGTCCTCGTGTTTGTGAAGCCCCTGCCCTGTGCCAGGCTGGCTGGGTGGGAGCCCGCCGAGGCTGCACGTGGAGGGCACCCTCCTCCCCCTCCTCAGCAAATCCTCACACCACCCTGGGGATGGCACTGTCGTCACCCCCGTTTGCCAGGTAAGAAGACTGAGGCTCTTAGCAGTGGCTTGTCCCCCCTCTTACTGAGTAGGGGAGGGTCCCCCATGGGGTGGGCGCCTGGCCTGTGAGTGTCTGCGGGCACTCGCTTCCCGACCTGAGGGACGCCGCAGCCCCGAGTCCGGACCCCTCCCCACAGCCCAGGCCTGACGTGGCCCCTCCCAGGGAGGGCGTGTGGGGGATGGGGGGATGTGACCACCTCCCTCCACACACGGCCAGAAACTCAGTCCTGGAAAGTTCCTACAGCCTCGAGAGCCCTGAACCCCCGGAGGTGGGGGCTGTTTCTTAAACCCAGGGTGGTAGGATCTGCAGAGCTGCTAGACAGGCATCTCTGGGGTGCTTATGGAACCCTCTAGAACCCCAGATCCAGCAAACCTCAGCCTCACAGGGGTGCAGTGTAGAGGGATGGCGGGACCAGGCGTGGTCTGCAGCCTCCTCCCCACCACAGGCACCTAAAGGCACCCACGCATCCGGGTCTAATGGCTCACGTCTCAAAATGGCCTGGGTGGGGTGGTGGCACAAGTGGCCCTTTCTCCCTTTCTCCCCTCTTCCCGCCTCGCCACCTGAAACGCGGTCTGCGCCGTGAAGTGTCTGCTGTCAGGCACGCCGAGGGCTGGTTCCCTGCCTTTCGGCTCGGGGGATGGGGGGCCTTCTGGGGTCCCCCGGGTGGGAGCCATAGAGGGACTTCAGGGCCCAAGCCACTGCCCGGCAGCTGGCATGGCAAGTCTGGTTTTCAGAGCGCCTCTTCTTCAACTCAAGGGCAGCCCTTGGTGTTTCCCTCACATGGGGTCTGAAAGCAGGAGCCCCCGGCACCCCAGCCCACGCCGGGGCCCCAGGCTGGGGGCAGGAGCGCTGGGCGCAGCGTAATGGGATCCGGCGGGCCGCGAAGGGGGCCCTGCATGCGCCCCAGAGACAAAGCCGGCTCAGATCCGGGCGACGGGTGTGAGATCCAAACCCCCACTGCCGAATTGGGATCCCAGCAGGGACCCTTGGCATCTCCGTGTGGCCGCCACTCCCAAGGGACGGGCCACCTTCTTAAGAGACACCTCGGCAAGAGGCAGGACATCAGTCTGTCTTTATTTATAAAATAAACAGGAGGCGTTTACAGTCGTGGGGTAGGAGTAAAGGAACGATTCCCCCGGAGCCCCCAGCCCCTCGGCTGGCCTCAGGGATCCCTCTGCCGTTTTTTGGAGCCTCCCCTCCCACCCGGGCCCTCTTTAGTCCAGAATCTTCTGTTCAAGTCTCCATCCCAGTGGGAAGCAGGTGCTGAAAGATGACACTCACCTCCGGGTCTGCCTCGCTCTGGGGGTGGCAGAAAGTTGGGGGGTCCAGGAGGGGGGCCGTCCTGTCGCGCCGCTCGCCCGAGCCCAGCCTAACCAATGTGCAGACTACTGTACGCATTCGGCACCTCCTGAACAGGTAGTCTGAACACTGGGCTGGCGGGGCCGGCTGTCTGTCCCTGGGCCCCCCGGGTGGCCGCTGTGCCTCCGAGCAGGCGAGGAAGCCACCCCTCCTCCCGAGGCAGTCCGCTCCGACTCTTCTGACGTGGCAAGGCTGGGGCCTGCTTGCATCTGGAGAAAGTTCTGGGTTTTCAGGAAATCCTAAAGAGGGGGGAGGGGGAGGGGGCAGGAGGGAAGGTTTGGGTCTGTGGCTTCAGTGCGCAGGAGGAGATCTGGCTCTTTTGGGGTCGGGGCAGGGAGGAAGGGCGCACGCATGCCTCTGTGTGTGTGTGTGTGTGTGTGTGTGTGTGTGTGTGTGTGTGTGTGTTCTGTGCATCTGCGCCTGTGCGTGCCGGCCACACCAGCAAGGCCGCCACTGCGTTCTGGGCGGAATCACACTCTAAACACTTCCAGATGTGGCGTCTCGCTGAGAGCCGGGACGGACCGTGACTCAGTTACTTGGCCTGGCTGGCTGGCTGGAAGATTCCGGCCTCATGACACGATAGGCTCAGGGCAGCAGAGGCCCGCGCGCAGACTTCCAGGCTTTTCCACCCAGCTCCCCTCCCCCCGCCCCCGGCCTCTTCTGAAGCCCCCAGAACTCTTCCCTGGGAGAAGGCGGGACCCAGGCTGGGGACGATGAGCACAGCCTGTCCTTGCTGCGCTGGGAATGGGGGCAGGGCGTCCTCCCTCCGCGGCCCCCAGCTGCCCTGCTTCCTCGGGGCCCAGAACCTCGTAGGCTGACCTCAGAGCCACCTGAAAGGGCAACAGAAGAAACCCCCGGGCCCTGCGAGCCCCGTCTCTGCGGTGAGCACCACGCTCGGCGCTTCTCACGTGGCCTAGTCCACAGCTCACTGTCCTCACGGAGCCACAGATGGGGAAGTGACAGCTCAAGGGCACGTGGCTGGGCAGGGGCAGAGCTGGCATCGTCCACAGCCATGCTGAGCTCCTAACGCCACATGTGCCAAGCCTGCCGCCCGCCTTCCCTGCCAAGTCCTGAAGCTCGAGTCCTTCTCAGCCGAGCCCCTGGCTCCCTCTCCGTCCCTGGGGCTGCTCTTGCATTCGGAGGCAGCGCAATCTTAGGCTTCGTTCTGGGACCCTCCCACGGGGCCATGTCCCAGCAACGGGACATGTAAGAATTCCCTAGAGGTGCACCCAGGTGGTACAGAAGGCCTCCTGGGTGCGGTGCAGAGAACCTGGCTTCTGAGGTCATGCTGTGTGGCCCTGGGCAGCCAGCTTCCCTCTCTGAGTGCGGTGTCCCCATAAGCAGCTTGGAGGGGGAAGATTCTGTGAGCCGATGGCCAGCAGCTCTTGGCATAGGTCACTGGGAGCCGCTGCTGTGGATGACGTGCGTGTGGGAGTCGGGCCCTGACCCTGCGCTTCCAGATGTAGAGACCCTGGCCACCCCCCCGTCCCCAGCACCCCCACCAGGAGAGGATTATGGGGACCAGAAATGATGTCCCTGAAGGGCCCAGCTCCATGTGGGGGCCACAGCAGCTGCTTAGCCAATGTGGGTGGGTGAGTGCAGGGCACCGGTGCCACCCCAAGGTCCGTGACTCCCTGCCTGTGGCCCTGGCCAAGGGGGGCATCTTCTCTGAGCTGCCTCCCTGGCAGCGATGGGGATGGCCATGCCTGGCCCTTCGTCAGCGCTTGCTGAACGAGGCCACCTTTAGGAAGCAAGTGACACTTCTGTAGCTTTGGGCTCAGGCGTCGCTCTTCCAGCTCTGGAATCATCTGAAGCAGCCAGGCTGTAAATCCCAGCCCTGCCCCTCTCCGTCCCTCAGTCTCCCTCTCTGTAAAATGGGCTGGTGGTGGTAACTCAGTCGTAGGCTCGTTGGGAAGACATAAGCCCCGTTGACGGTTCCATGCACCCCATCTGGAGGGGAGGAATGGTTGTGTTCTGGGCACAGTCAAAGCTGACTGATTCGAGCATCCCCCGTGAGTGTCAGAGGTCAGCCAAACAGATGGAGTCTCTACCCTCGAGGAACTGCTGCGTCCATCCAGTGGCAGGCAGTCACCTAGGTCCATAAGAGCAAGACACATGGTGTGTTTTGCAAGGAAACACCCGTGGGGAAGAGAATGCAGGATGGTGGCAGGGCGAGGGAGCCCTGCGGGCATAGGGGGAGCAGAGGCCCCGCACGTGCAAAGACCCTGGGGTAGGAGCCCAGCTGGGATGCTCAGGGAGGGGCCAGGAGGCTGGCGTGGCCACGGCTGGGCGAATGGAGGGAGGGCGGTGGCAGGTGAGTTAATCTGCGGCAGCGACCAGCACAGGGAGCACCAGGTCCTGGCTGCAGCCCTTGCTGCAGGCTCTGGCCTGGGACATCCTGAGTTGTCACATAGACCACCCAGGGTGACCCCTTCCCCTTCCACCCTCAGGAGAAGGAGAAGAAGTACATGCTGCCTCTGGACAACCTCAAGATCCGCGACGTGGAGAAGGGCTTCATGTCCAATAAGCACGTCTTCGCCATCTTCAACACGGAGCAGAGGTGAGGGGCGCGCAGGGTCCGGGGAGGGCTCGGGATGGAGACCAGTGGCCTCGTCCACAGACATTCGACAGTGTTCGTTGAGTCCTTGCTCTCGGTCCCTGATCTGGGATCTCACGTTCTAGAAAAAGAGTTGGGTGAGAAGCAGAGAAGTGCAACAGGTGCTCCCGATGCTGGGGCAGAGACGACCTCTGTGGGCAGAGATGGGGACTGAGGGAAGGTCTGAGGGAGGTGGGATCCATGGAGGATTCTGAACAGAGGGAGGGCCGGGGACTTGCTAACGTGCTCACAGGCGCCCTCTGGTGGCCATGCAGGGAATAGACGAAGGCGGGAGGTGGGGGACCAGGGCAGAGGCGACTTCCTGGTCCAGGCGGGCGGTGATGGAACGAGACCCCAGTGGCGCCAAGGATACAGGGGAGGAGACGGCAGGTTCTAGGCAGCATCTGACAGAGCTGATCCAATCCTCTGGCGGACGCGGATGTGATAAAGAAGGTGCTGGCACCCACCCTGAGGATTGGGGTCTGAGCTCCTGCAGGGACTGATCTGCTGCCATTGGCTGAGCTGGGGAAGGCACAGGCAGGGTAGACCTGGGGACAGTCAGGAACTCACATGGGGCCATGCCAAGGGTGAAAGGGCATCGGGGAGGCAGCTGGGAGGTACAGGCTATTTAACGTAAATTAATTGAAATGAAATAAAATTTAAAATTCACCTCCTCCATCTCCCTGGCCCCGTTCCTAGTGCTCAGAAGCCACCTGTGGCTTGGGGCTGCCGTATCAGACAACACAGGTAGAGACTGTTTCCACCATCGCAGAAAGTTGTAGTGGACACACCGCTCTAGGCCTCTCTGAAAATGCCTGGATCGGAGCCCCCCAGCCAGGGGTGGATGTCGTGGGACACATGCCCATCTCGGGGGGCTCGTTGGCCCGCCTTCCCTCAGGAAGGACAGAATGGGCAGTTCCCGGGAAAGGACAGGAGTCACCTTAGGGCACAGATTCCACTGCACGCCGACTTTCTCTGAGCTCAGGCCCTGTGCTCGGCCCTGTGCCGTGTGCTGTAGGCGTAACTCACGGCAACTCCTGTGCACAGCCCGGTGAAGGTGTCAGGACACTGTGACACCTCTGGTTATGAGTGCGTGGGTCGAAATTGAGTCCCTGATCTGCTGGCGGTCAGCCCGGTCCACGGGCAGGGTCAAGTGTGCGCCCCTCCCTCCCACCGCAGGAATGTCTACAAGGACCTGCGGCAGATCGAGCTGGCCTGTGACTCCCAAGAGGACGTGGACAGCTGGAAGGCCTCCTTCCTCCGAGCCGGGGTCTACCCCGAGAAGGACCAGGTGAGGAACCACCCTGCCCGGCTGGCACTCCTAGGGCTGAGCAGACCCTGCCTGGGAGGGGAAGGTGCGCTGGCCCACGTGGTGGGTCACGTCCGGGCCATATTTGCCAGGACTCTCTGAAGGCACTTAGCCAACAGCCACTCGAGTGTAAAAAGCAAAAAGGGGGACAGTTTGTCTTGAGGGCCCAGAAAGTTCTCCAGCTCAAGCCAAGGACAGGCACATACAGGGACCGGGATTCCATCTGCTTTGCTGTCTCTTTTCTCCTCCCATCCTTGACGTAGAGTGAACACGGCCGCCCTCGGCCCCCAACAAACTAACATGTTGTTCCAGTCCCCGGGTGACAGGATCCAACCCGGCTTATGCCAAGGTCGCCCCAGGTCTGGGCAGCTCTGGCCAGGGGCAGGCAGGGCCACATGGTGCCAACAGGGCTGCCAGGGGCCAGCCTCAAAAAGGGTGGGATGTCAGTGGGACAGGCAGGAAGCTCCCAGACTGCCTCGGGCCGCAGTCACCCCTCACCACCGCCCCTCCCTCCTGTTTGCAGGCAGAAAACGAGGACGGGGCCCAGGAGAACACCTTCTCCATGGACCCGCAGCTGGAGCGGCAGGTAGAGACCATCCGCAACCTGGTGGACTCGTACGTGGCCATCATCAACAAGTCCATCCGCGACCTCATGCCAAAGACCATCATGCACCTCATGATCAACAACGTGAGTGCCACACCAGAAATCGGGCTCCGTCGGGTCGTGACCATGGCCTTGTGCTGGGCAGCCGCAACCTCCTCGTGGTCAGGGCCACGGTCCACCTTCTCTCATGGGCGCCCCCTGCTGACCCCAGGTTCCCATGAGCCTCTCAGAGCTTTGGGCTCCACTTGACTGAAATGTCCCTCAGCTTGCTGGAGGGTTCGGGGGATTTTCGTGTCAGACCTGCGACTTAGCTTTAGAAACCAGTTTTGGTTTGTGTTGAGACTGTCGAAGACAGAAACCTGCAGGATTTGCATAGAATTCCCTCATGCCATACCCTGTCACTGTGTTCTCAGTAGTGATCAGTGTTAACAGTTCCGTGGGTGTCCTGGTACATTTCCTTACCTACAAATGGGACTGGTGATATATGTGGCTCTGCGGCTATGAAATTTAAAATGCTTACATATGCTTTGCCCCAGCAACTTGACTTTGAGGAATTCCTCCCACAGATACACTTGCAACATGCAAAATGAACTTGTACGTGGTTATTCTTTTCAACAATGTTCTATAATAACCAAAGATTGGAAATAACTATCCATTTATTAATGATAAATATCCATTTAATAGTCCATTATTTTAAAAAAAGAAATGAGGACACTTTCCAGGTCTATAACTCCTGCCATTAAAGAGAAAAGATGTAGAACATCACAGAATATATAGGAAGCCTCCATTTGTGTGAAAAAGGGAGGGGCAATATATATGCATAGAAATTGCTGGAAGTTTGTACAAGAACTTGGTCAGAGCAGTTGCTTGCCAGGATGGGAACGTGGGGGCTTAGGAAACCAGAGTGGAAAAAGGTGTTTTCCCTGTACCCTTTTATACCTGTAGATTATATTTAATTTTACCGTTTACTGGTTTTTTAAAAGGTAAGTTTTTGAACACCAAATGCATTCACATAGTTCATAATTCAAAATCCATGAAATATAGTCATCTTTGCAGCTACTGAAAGTGCATTTGAGAAAATTCAACATCCTTTTCTTTTTATTGAGACTGGGTCTCACTCTGTTACCCAGGGTGGAGTGCAGTGGCACAATGATAGCTTATTGCAGTCTCAAACTCCTGGGCTCGATTACCCTCTGGGCTCAGCCTCCCCAGTAGCTGGGACTACAGCTGTGCACCACCATGCCCAGCTTTGACATTCGATCTTAATAAGATAATTGTAGGAGTCTTCCATTGTGAGATATTATAAATCTATTTATCTATGTATTCTAGTCTCAAAGCCCATCCACCTTAATGAGGAAGCAGTGGAAGCATCCTCTTTAAAATCAAGAAGTCAGTCATTTCCATTTTTATTAAACTCCCTTTAATGTTACTAGCCAATGCAATTAGACAAGAAAAATAATTATAGAAGTATGAACATTGAAAAAGAACATGAAAGATGATTCCTATTTGTAGAAGCTCATGTACACCTGAACTCGTGTACCTGGAAACCCCAAGAAATGTAACTGAAACACTTCTCTGTCGCATAGGAGGATCCAAAAAGGGACAAAGTATAAAATTGATGAGCAGAAACTAGTAGTGTGTGAACAAAAGCTGGATAGAAAATACAAGGGAGAAAAGATAGCAATGAAAGAGATAAGATACTAAGAATAAGTTTAATAAGAATCTGATGACGATGGGATAAGATGGGTGGGAAGAACATTTGAAAGCACCCCCGAGGGCCTCGGAAGACCACTGGGTGGACGGGTCACCTGTGCGATGTGCGTATTATGCTCTCTAGGGTAAAGTAAAGTACAAAGGAGGCCCCGACGTGTGTGGTGGTTGCTTTTCCATCCAGTTGCAATGGCCTGCTGAGTTCTTGGTTGCTGTGGTGGGAGGAAGGCCTGACCTCTCTGACCCTTCCCCCAGACGAAGGCCTTCATTCACCACGAGCTGCTGGCCTACCTGTACTCCTCGGCGGACCAGAGCAGCCTCATGGAGGAGTCGGCTGACCAGGCCCAGCGGCGGGACGACATGCTGCGCATGTACCACGCCCTCAAGGAGGCGCTTAACATCATCGGAGACATCAGCACCAGCACCGTGTCCACACCTGTGCCCCCACCCGTCGATGACACCTGGCTGCAGAGTACCAGCAGCCACAGGTCTGGGACACTCGGTCACTCGCATGCCGCGGAAGCTGCTGCCTGCAGCCTCCCACCTCTCTCTGCCTGTCGGTCAGGGTCCTGGCAGGAAACAGGGCACAACCCAAGGGTGGGCAGGGTGAAGGGGACTAAGTCGCAATGGCATAGCACCCAGGCCTGGCCCCAGCAGGAGCTGCTGAGGTCTGACAAGGCCAGAGACGGGGGCAGGCACCAATCGTAGCTCTAGGGGAGGAAGCCACACAAAATACCCCTAACTCCCTGCTCACAGGGTGCTAACCGTGAGACCTCAGGGAGCCATGGAGTTCCCTAGGGGGAGGGCATAGCATCCAGGCCTGGGGAGCAGCAGGTGCTGGGCCAGGAGGCACGTGGGCCCCGCAGCCCCCTGAAGGCAGTGGGGCTTGATTTGGAGGACAGGGCTGGGCTCTAGAAGGGTCTTCAGCTGTGACAGTAGATCAGAGGCGGCCTTGTATGTGGGAAGTGCCTGGCCCTGTGGGGCTTGTGGGGGTGTGGGCACAGGACAGCAGGAGCCCCTGGGGGCTGATGATGGGGGAAGGCAGGCTGGGGCCAGGGCCGAGGTTGGGGGTGCGAGGATCTCACTGCACCCAGGGCACCCCATCCCTCCCGGCTCATGCCCTCTCTTCCCCCACAGCCCCACTCCACAGCGCCGACCCGTGTCCAGCGTGCACCCCCCGGGCCGGCCCCCAGCAGTTCGGGGCCCCACACCAGGGCCCCCTCTGATTCCCGTGCCGGTGGGGGCAGCAGCCTCCTTCTCAGCACCCCCCATCCCATCCCGGCCTGGACCCCAGAGCGTGTTTGCCAACAACGACCCCTTCTCGGCCCCACCTCAGATCCCATCTCGGCCAGCGCGGATCCCACCCGGGATCCCCCCCGGAGTGCCCAGGTAAGGCCGGCCCCTCACTGCCTGCGCCTGGGGTCTCTTCTCCAACCGGACGCCCTCCTAGCAGGCTCTCTTGTGCTCAATATGGGGGTGTGGGCACCATCCTCATCCCCACTTCGCTAGTGGGGAAACTGAGGCCCAGAGAGGCCAAGTTCCTTGCCCAAAGCCACAGAGTGGTTGGGTCTGGGTGACTCCAGGGCTTGTCCTCTGCCTACGTGGGTGGATCACCACGCAACTGGGGACCCCTCACGCTGAGCGCCTCCCCCACCATCTCCCCTTCTCTGCCTCCTGCCCTGCCTTCCTCAGCCTACCCTGCAGGCAGGCTCTACTCTCAGTTCTGTGGGGAAGCTGAGGTCCAGGGAGGGCAGGGGACTGGCCCAGGGTGACAGGGCAGGCGAGTGACATTTAGAAAACTCCTTCCCAGCACCCTGGCCACCTGCGAAGCATCCAGCACTGGGAGCACCCTGGGGTGAGGGCGGGGGCAGGGGGCCGGGTCCTTGTCCTGCCCCTGCGTCCCGTCCTGCTGTGGCCTCACTGCCGTCTCCCCTCCCATCTGTCTCTATTCTCTTTGCAGCAGAAGACCCCCCGCTGCGCCCAGCCGGCCCACCATTATCCGCCCGGCCGAGCCATCCCTGCTCGACTAGGCCGCGCGGGGGGCGCGTTCTGGGGGCCTTGCACACCCTCGGTGCAGGAGCTTCGGTGGTCTGGGCCCTTCCGCCACCCCTAGGCCGGGACCAGGCTCCCTGTGGGCAGCGCCTGCCTCTCCCCTCACCCCGGCCCGTCCCCAGCTGGACACCACATGAGAGAAGGGGCCCTGGAGCCCCTGGTGGGGGGCACGGGGGTGTTGCACTTTGGGGGATGGGGTCTCAGGGTCACAGAGGGGGCACCTGCAGCCTGGGCACCTCCTTGACTTGAGGGGTCTGGGCTAGTGGGGGAGACTCTTCCAGGGCCTTCTCTGGCCAGGAAAGGCCACGTGGAGCAGGCCTTCTGGAAGCCGGGGTGCCACAGCTGCCTGTATTCTCCAGGCCTTGGCGGGGTGCAGGGCTATGTCCACCTCTCACCCGTGGGTGCTCCCCAGTGGCGAGCCAGGCCCGGTGGGTGCAGCGCGGCCCGCCCACCAGGCCCGAGTTGTACATAGTCCTTTGTCGGCCATATTAACCACACAGCCTGAGCCCGGCCGGCCTCGGCTGCCGGAGGTGCCTTCGCCACGCCCGGAGCTCCCAGCCGGGCCAGCCTCGCTGTCTCTGCTCTCGGCCCTGTCCTCCTCCTGGGGCCCCCAGGGTGGCTTGGGCTCTGGGCTGTGTGGGGTGAGGGGGCTTTGGGAGCCTCTCAACCCCACCCAGGCCTCCCCTATGGGGTGGGCCCCGGGCGGCCTCTCTCTGAGCAGAACTCGCGCTCTCCTCGCTCGGTTTGACCACTGTAAGTGCCTGCACTCTGTATCCTATTAATAAACTAAAATAAAGGGAAGACGCTTCTGGTGGCTGCTGTGTGGGCCTTTTGTGTTGGTGCTGAGGCTGAGCACGCGGGCGCCCGCCTGCTCTGGCCGGCCTCCCGCTCCTTACTGGGGCCTCTACTCTGGCGACAGGGGCAGGTGTCACTTCTGCTGCCGGAAACCGTGCGGGACATTCCCTACTCCCCCACCACACTCACACAGACCTGGCTGCTGCCCGACATGCAGGGGTCCCCCTTCTCTCGCCCTCTTTGGGGGGCCCAGGCCTTGTGGCCCAGCTGGGGACACAGTTAAACTTTGCTCTCTGATTTTTCTCTTGTGCCCAGGCGACCACCTCCATCGGCTCCCGCACGACCTTTCTTCTGAGCTTCGTGGGAGACCCCACCCCCACCCCTGCCCGCCTGGCTGCCCCTGTGGTGGGAGCAGGTCTGTCCCAGCTGGTGTCTCCAAGCCCCCAATCACCAGGCTCTGTGATTTTCTGTCCATAATTTATTGACTCCGGTGCCCAGGCCAGACAGCCCTTTGTTCTCTGAGGCTCCAGCTCAGGCTCTGGCCAGGCCACCCCTCAGCCCTGTCTGGGGCCCCTGCAGGGAGAAGGGGAGGGGCAGAGGGTCTTGCAGGCCCCCCCCTCCTGGAGTTCTGTTACCAGACCTCACAGCCAGCTGGCCCCCGCTGGGCCAAGGGGCCTGGGCCCCTTCCTGTCGAATAAAGCGACTATCCTGGCAACAGCTCTGCAGCCATGTTTCCTTCCCGGCCCCTGGAAGAAGCAGCAGGCCCCCTCCCAGCACGACCTGGCTCGGGGGCCCAGGCAGGGAAGAGCAGGGTTTGCTTCCCGGGCCCCGTACCACACCGGGCAGCACTGACGCAGGCTGGAAGACTAGGGCTAAGGCACATTTACAGTGGGGTGGGAGGGACCAGAAAATCCAATGGTCGCGTTGCAACACTGCAGTGCCCCCCAGCACGACTTCCAGGAAGGTAGATGCAGCTGCTGAGCCGCCCCTCCCAGAGGACCATGGCCTGCAAGCCAGCGGTGTCCCCTGCCTGCCCAGATGCACCAGGCTTCATCTCAGGCCTCCCTTTGCAGGAAACTTAAGTTGGGGAGGGACCCCCAAGTCCACACTCACATGCCCCACTGTCCCTCCTTTTTCCCATTCTTCCTTCCCGGGCAGGGGCTACGTGGGCACAGGGCGCTTGTCCTGGAAGAAGCGCTTCACCGTGCAGACCTGCAGCACGGCCACCAGCAGCAGGACGGCCATGTTCACGGCCGACCAGAAGTTGACCCGTTCCAGGTTGCCCTCCTGCAGGTTGCGGTCACGCGCCTCAAAGGCCCGCAGCAGTGTCAACATCTGGATGCTGCGCTCCAGCCGGGTCCTCATGGTCTCGATGGACTCCTGCGGGGCAGAGGAAGGAGCAGGGTTAGGCCTCTGCCCTTTGCAAAGAGGAGACCAGTAACAGTGGGGGAAAGGGGTGAGACCATGTCGGGCTTGGGGGGACAGCTGAGAACACAGCTGCCTGAGTCTGAATCCTTGCTCTTCCACTCTCTGGCTGTGTGACCGTGAGCAAGTTAATTAACCTCTTTGGTCCTCAGCTTCCTTTTCTATAAACTTCAAAATCGATGTGAAAATTGAATGCCTAAATAAATGTACAGAACATGTTTACTCATGAGTAAGAGCATAGTTGCTGAAGCCAGACTGCCTGGATTTAGATGCTGCTCCGCTAGTTGCTAGCTGTGTAGCCTTGGGCTAGTTAGCTACCCTGTGCCTCAGTTTCCCCAACTGTAAAATGGGGATAATTAGAGCACAGAAGGTACTTCATAGGGTAGCTATGGAGTTTTACAGTATGAGATACGGGTTATTTCAGCCCTTAAAATAGGGTTTACACTTAGAAATTAGCTACTTAATGGAGTTGCTACTGTTACTATAATTAAGTTGGGGGGACCATGATGTAGGGGAGGCTGGGTCAGGCCAAAGGGGGGGACTCCAGGTGAAGAGAGGGCAGGGGCACCCTGCTGCCCAATGCCAGAGACCTAGGAGGAGTGGCCCCATCTCAGCCTGGGCGCACCTTAATGTCCTCCATTTTGACATCCAGCATTTCCTCCGGCTCCACAGCCTCTGCCCAGCCCTCGACCTCCTCGTCATCTTGCAAGCTGTCAAAGATGAGTTCAAAGAACACCAGCTTCTCAGAGATTGTGCTGAAGGAGTTGTCAAAACACAGCTTGTAGTCTCCGGCCTCTGTAGGCTCCACCCTGGGCAGACAGACACACAGTCATGACCCTGAATGGCCAGCCAGCCGGACTCTGCAGGGCAGGCAGGGCGGTAACCTGAGGCTGCAGGGGAGGGCCAGGGCTGTAATCGAACCCAGGCAGGCAGCAGGACATAACTCACGTGTGCACCCCATCAGCCTTGCGGGAATCGCTGACCAACAGCACACCCTGAGGGCTCTCCAGCGTGAAATCCACGTCCAGCCCAGCACCTCCAATCACCTGGGGAGCAGGTAAGAGCGGGTAGACTGTTAGCAGTAGGCCAAGGGCGCCTGCCCAAGAGAACCAGGACTAGACCAACCACACACACCCATGCCGACAACCAAGGGCAGACTTGAGCACAGACACACCTACAACCTGGTCGCAAACCCCACCAGTCCCTCTGGCCACAACTCTTTCCTTGCCTCCGCCTTCATTAAATACAGCAGATTCGGGGTCAGTACTTTCATCTGGCCACGCCCTCATAAAAGTCCTTGATGGACGTTTTGTTAACCACGCCCCTCTCTTAGCCCCGCCTCCGAAAGACGATAGGGCCCTGTCCTTGTTGGCCACGCCCTAGTAACCTCCCTATCAGCACACTAGCCACGCCCACCACCGAGAGTCCTATCATCTGAGAGGCTCCCTCTACTTCCCATTGGCCCTGCCCGCTCCGGCTGTCTCATTCTAGCCCCACCTCCTTCATTACGCCCACCCATTCATCTCCCGCGCGCCGTCCCCGCCCCTTCCCTCTAGCTCTTCCTCGCTCCGCCCCCGAGCTCCCACGCCCAGGCTCCTCCCCTTCCCTCTAAGACACGCCTCGCCTCGGCTGCTTGGCCACGCCCCCTCCCTGACTCCGCTAGCTCTGCAGCCCGGGACCGTCTACCTGGTACTCGGTCTCAAGGCTTGCGTTGGCCGGCGCGGACTGGTAGAAACACTGCTTCCTCCCCGCAGGCAACAGGAATGTGAACTCGCCGTCCTGGATCGGCGGGGGTCCAGCCCCTGCCACCTCCACTGGAGGCAGTAGTAGCCACAGGGCCAGGGCTAGGGCCGCGCCGGCCGCCATCATCCGGGTCACCCTCTGGTCTGCTCACGGGTCGCGGCTCCTTTAAGGGCTGGCCCTGCCCCTTCTGCTACTCGGCGGAACTCATTGGCAGCCTCTTCTGTCCATAGCGGAGCCAGGAGTGAAGGACCCCCTGAGAGACAAGCTGCCCGAATGAATCCATAATGCTCCTAAAAACACTCAACCGCCTAGAGACTTTTTTTGAAAGACCTCCAGCTCTAGTCTTAACCATTTGTGGGGAAAAGTGACAAAAATAAGTGCCGTGATGGCGCATCTTTCGCAGGCAAAAAGTAAGACAACTACGGTGGAGGCGGCCGGGTCCTTCCAGGGCACCTCCCTGTGGTTTTCCCAGAGTACTCCGCGCGCGACGCCCGATGGACAGTCCAGGCTGGGTGGGGCGAGCCCAAAATACCGGCTGGGCATGGTCCTGAGCACGACCCGTAGGGCTCGCCTATAAACTACCTCAGCTGGGGCGGGCTGACATAGTATGGGGAGCGTGTCGTGCGTGACTTCCAGGAGTGGCCCCGGATTCGACGTTCGGCCCCCTCATTTCCTTTGCTCCTTAGAGCCATCGGTTTATCAGTTTCGTCCTGTGTAAGCTGAGGGTGATGGAACGACCACCCTGTAGGGCAGCTGTGAGAATTGGGACGAAGCCTGGCCCATATTGAGCGCTCGACTTTCCTTGCTTAGAGTCAGTGGAGGGGCTTCGTCCCACCCTGCATCCCCAAGGTCTCAAACTCGAGGGCCTGCAGGTAAACAGCGTCACTAAGGTGGCCTCGGGTCAGGAAAAACGACAGCCCAGGTGAGAAGAGGTGACTACAGTGTGGGCCTGAGAGCCACAGCCCAACCTTTCGCCCCGCTGAGCCTGTTTCCTCATCCACAAGATGGGGATGATAATACGCCTACCCCGTTGGACTGTTGTGAGGACTAAGTGAGATAATGCTTGTTGAATGCTTGTGTCACGCCGCAGGGCTTGGCACATCGCAGCCCTCGGTAAATAATAATGTTACTTGGATCCACCCTTGGGCAGCCTGTCACTTAACCTATTCCCTCAGTAGGGTTTAAAGGATCTGGCGGCCACCTTCCTCTGGGAAGCAGACAGATAAGCAAAAGTCATTGGACAAATGGACTCTACTTGGTGATCCGATCCAAATGTTTTTTAAAAATGTCTTTAGTCTTCAGAGATGGACCCGGGATGGGTTGGCAGGTCTTGATAATTACTCTTCACATACAGCTGGTGGTTGTCAGCCCTTTCTTGCATTTGGATAACTTGGGGAAGTAGCACCCCCTTTGTAATGTCAGCTTGGTATTCTTCACTCCAAGTTTTTCTACCGTGAGACTCATTGCTTGGATATTTTGAAGTACTGATGGAGAATGGGCAATTCCCTTTTTCAAATGGATTTTTTAAAATGTGATAAAATTTCACATTGCATATAATTAGCCGTTTTAAAATTCAGTGACATTCAGTACATTCACAATGTTGTGCAATCTATCTAGTTCCAAGACATTTTCATCAGCCAGAAAAGAATCCCTGTACCCATTAAGCAATTATTCCTCATTTCCCCCTCACCTCACCTTCTGGCAACCAGCAATCTGCATTCTGCCTCTATGGATTTCCCACTATGGATATTTCACAGGAGTGGAATCATACAATGTGTGACCATTCACATCTAACTTCTTTCACTTAGCATTTTTCCGAGGTTCTTCCATGTATCACATTTTAGTATTTAATTCCTTTTTTATGGCTGAGTAATATTCCATTGTATACATATACCACAGTTTCTTTATCCATTTTTTTTTTCTTTTTGAGACAGAGTCTCACTCTTGCCCAAGCTAGAGTGCTGTGGCATCAGCCTAGCTCACAGCAACCTCCAACTCCTGGGCTCAAGCGATCCTCCTGCCTCAGCCTCCCAAGTAGCTGGGACTACAGACATGCACCACCATGCCCAGATAATTTTTTTCTATATATTTTCAGTTGTCTGGCTACTTTCTTTCTATTTGTAGTAGAGACTGGGTCTCGCTATTGCTCAGGCTGGCCTCGAACTCCTGACCTCACACGATCCTCCCGCCTTGGCCTCTCAGAGTGCTAGAATTATAGGCGTGAGCCACCACACCTGGCCCACAATACCTTAAAACCACAATATTATTGAAGCCACCATGCCTGGCCTTTCCATTGATTGTTGATGGACATCTGGGTTGTTTACACCTTTTGGGTGTTGTGAATAGTGCTGCAATGAACATGTGTGTATGTGTATTTGTCTGAGTATCTAATTCAGTTCTTTTGGGTATCTGTCTAGGAGTGGAATTGCCAGGTCATATGATAATTCTATGTTTAACTTTTTGAGGAACTACCAACGTGTTTTCCCCAGTAGCTACACTATTTTCCATTCCCACCAACCATATATGAGGATTCCAATATCTTCACATACCAACACTTACAATTTTCTGTTTTATTTTTATTATAGATATCCTAGTGGGTGTGCAGTGGTATCTCATTGTGGTTTTGATTTGCATTACCCTGGTTACTAATGATATTGATCATCTCTCCATGTGCTTCTTGGCCATTTGTATATCATATTTGGAGAAATATCTGTTCAAGTCTTTTGCCCCCCAAAAAAACAGTTTGCTTATCTTTTTTTTGTTGGGTTGTAAGAATTCTTTATATCCTATGGAAAGGGGAAAAAAAGAAAAAAGAAACTAAAAACCTCTCTCAGCCTTTGCAGATCTATGCTGGGATCCTCCAGTGCTTAGCCAGAGTGTTTACAGCCCTGCCTTAGCCTTCGCTTCCTGCTTGTGCTCAGCCTAGTGATTGGCAAGAGGTGAAAGCTTAGGGACTTGTCAGGCCTTTTCTGAGCATGCGTCCTACCCTGGGCATTGCACATTGCTTTCTAAATTCTTCAGTATATATGAATGCCTTTATTACCCAAAGAAATGTTCACCACCACTTTTCCACTCAAGCTCTGGCACATCTATTGTTTTCCTCCCTTGTAATCTTTTGCCCCAAGCGGGTGTGGGTTCTTCCTTTGCCTTGACAGTGTTTTCAAGAAATGTATTCTGAGTAAAGCAAAGACAAAGATCTGAGTCAACCCTCCTGTACCCTCTAGACATGTTAGAACAAACACAGGGCAGTCGCACTTAGCTTAACAATGAGGATACTTTCTGAGAATTGCATCCCCAGGCAGTTTTCTGGTGCAAACATCATAAATTGTATTTGCACAAACCTGGATGGCATAGCTTACTACACACCTAGGCTTTATGGGCTAACCTGTTGCTTCTAGGCTACAAAGTTGTACAGCATGTTACTGTACTGAATTTTGTAGGCAGTTATAACACAATGGTAAGTATTTGTGTATCTAAATGTATCTGAACATAGGAAATGTACAGTGAAAATAGTGTTATAATCTTATGGAAACAATGTCATCGTATATGACTGAAATGTCATTATGTAGCACATGACTGTACTTTGAGAATGGAGACTGCCTCAATGGCGATATCACCCGGAAAGCTCTTGATCTTGTCAGATCTTAGAAGCTAAGCGGGATCGGACCCAGTTAGTACTTGGGTGGGAGAATGGGGGCTGCTCTGTTCCCTCAGGAACCAGGACTCCATCCTGAGAACACAGGCTGCTGTCCTCAAGACTTCTGCAGTGCAGAAGGACATGGGGGCAAGGACAAGTGAAAATACCACTAAGCTCTCCTGCCATGTTCAAGTTGCCTTTTTCTTGATTCGGTGTTTGCTTGATTGGCATAAACCTTTGTTATCCAATATCAAAGGCCAAAATGACAACAGATGTAGTTAGAGATCTCAGTTGGCTTTATCTGCGATTCTAGAATCGGCAATGCTAACCAGGAAGGTGGGAAAATGGCTCAGTTTCAGTTTGGTGATGTGGAACTTTAGCATGAGTGACTCCATTTTGATTTTTAGTCTGGTCTGTTGAAGCCTAATGTAGAAATTTAAAACATTGGCCTCCTTTAATTTTTTTTTTTTTTTTTTTTTTTTGAGACAGAGTCTCACTGTGTTGCCCGGGCTAGAGTGCCGTGGCGTCATCCTAGCTCACAGCAACCTCAAACTCCTGGGCTCAAGCGATCCTCCTGCCTCAGCTTCCCAAGTAGCTGGGACTACAGGCATGCGCCACCATGCCTGGCTAATTTTTTTCTATATATTTTCAGTTGTCCGATTAATTTCTTTCTATTTTTAGTAGAGACGGGGTCTCGCTCTTGCTCAGGCTGGTCTCGAACTCCTGAGCTCAAACAATCCACCCACCTCGGCCTCCCAGAGAGCTAGGATTACAGGCGTGAGCCACCGCGCCCGGCTGTCCTCCTTTAATTTTTATTAAACACCACCAGAGTTTGAATAAAGTTGATTCTGACTTTTTTTGTTTGTTTATTTGTTTTTTGATGTTTCTACGAAGGAACGGGCCCTCGGAGCTACCTGTTCCACCATTCTTGCCGACCTCTGGTGACTCATGAATGGGTGATTCATGTTCCTTGATTAAACAAACAAAAACAAAAACTCTCCTCCCCAATTACTATTCAGCCAATATTTACTGAGCGTCTGATAGTGTGAATACAACAGACACTGACGGTCCACCTCCTCATGGAGCTGATATCCTAGCATAGGAGCAAGACAATACACAAGTTGAGCACTAAGGTGATTTCAGCTATTTATAGGCACCAAGAAGTCAATGCTAGGCTGGGCATGCTGGCTGATGCCTGGAATCCCAGCACTGTGGGAGGCTGAGACAGAAAGATCACTTGAGCCCAGGAGCTCGAGACCAGCCTGAGCAACATAGCAAGACCCCTTCTCTACAAAAAAATTAAAAGTTAACTGGGCATGGTGGTGCACACCTGTAGTCCCAGCTACTCGGGAAACTTAGGTAGGAGGATCACTTAAGCCCAGGAGTTTGAGGTTGCAGTGAGCTATGATTGTGCCAGTACAGTCCAGCCTGGGCGACAGAGCAAGATCCTGTCTCTAAAAAAAAAAAGGAAGAAAAAAGAAGAAGAAGTAGTAAATGCTAGGCAGTATAAGCAGTAGATGCTAATGGGGTGGCTAATTTAGCCTAGGTGGAGTCAGGGAAGGCTTCCCTGAGGAAGTGGCATTTGAGGTGAGACTCGAAGTAGCAGGGAGAGGACCCTATAAGAGAAAAGCCACATCACAGAGGGGCCCTGTTCCCTTTGTGATGTTGACCTAGAATCTTAGCCTGCTGGGCTCCTTACATCCATGAGGTGCTCACAGATGCCCTGAAATTATAACAGTAGATTCTGGCAGTGTGTGCTGGGCAGTCTCTGTTCACCCCGCCAGCCCCACTCTCTGCCCTGCGCCTGCCCTGCGCCCTGGGAGGCCAATATGTTCCCACCATGTCCACTTGGCCTTTCCCTCTTGCTCCCAGTTGAATTTGGCCCCGACAGGAGATCTGAGGGCTGGAGCAGGAGGAGGATGTGGAGGTGGTGATATATATTGCCTGGCTTCTGCCCTGTTGCTCTGCATCTCTCTACCAAAGCCTGCAACTGCAGCTCTCTTCAATGAGCTTCCTGACCCAGTAAGGCCAGGCCTGGGGTAGTAACAGCTCCCTGACCCCAGGGGGAATCGCCATTCCTGTTGGTTTCCCTTCACCCTGCCCATGACTCTTGAGGG
Source organism: Propithecus coquereli (assembly GCF_000956105.1). Taxonomy (NCBI): domain Eukaryota; kingdom Metazoa; phylum Chordata; class Mammalia; order Primates; family Indriidae; genus Propithecus; species Propithecus coquereli. Next base: position 2,121,302 of record NW_012140969.1, read on the forward strand.
CGCCATCTGTGTGATGCTTGACCACCTCAGGTATGCAGTTCCATTTTCCTGAGCAAAGGGCTCAGTGAATTCAAAATTCCAGGCTGTAGATCCCTGTAGCGTATTAAATAGCACCAGGATTGAGTCTTCGCATACATCCAAGGCCCTTCGTGAATACTGTTCCCTCTGTGTAGAATGCCCTTCCCCTCCCTCCTTCTCAGTCTCTGGAGTCAGATGTTACCTCCTCCCGGAAGCCTTCCCTGAACCTGTGGGATTAAGAGCTCCTCTCAGTGACTGCCACTACCACAGTGCTTCACCACCTGGACTCTCATTGTCTACTCGCCAGCTCTGTCCCTGAACTCTGAGCTCTGAGGGCATGAGCTGTTTGTACTCATCATGATACGCACTCAGCACAGTTCTGGGCCCTTGGGGAAACCCAGTAAACAGTTGATGCAAAAAACGAACCAGGAATCTCTCTTAATTCAGGCTCCTACACACCCAGCAACAGCCACAAAAATTGCCTGAATGGATGTTTTTTGGCTTTCAGGTCAGACAATTGAGAAATCTTTGTGATGTGCCAAGCCCTGGGGACACTGAAGGTGACAACACAGGCCCCATTCCTGCACTACTGGAGGAAGAAACCTGTCTTAAGAAATCATGAAGGGGCCAGGCATGGTGGCTCACACCTATAATCCCAGCACTTTGGAAGGCTGACGGGGTGGAGGATCACTTGAGGCCAGGAGTCCAAGACCAGCCTGGATAACATAGTGAGACCCCATCTCTACAAAAAAAAATTTAAATTAGCTGGGCGTGGTGTTGTGCACCTGTAGTCCCAGCTACTTGGGAGGCTGAGGCAGGAGGATCACTTGAGCCCAGGAGCTCGAGGCTGCAGTGAGCTGTGATGATGCCACTTCAAAAAAATTAATAAAAGATGAATCAAACTGATTAATCCCTAGCAAGACTAATAAGGAAAAAAGAGAATACACAACTTACTATTTTCAGGAATGAAAGAAGGGACATCACTACAGACCCTACGGACAGTAAAAGGATAATAAGGGAATATGAACAACTTTATACCAATAAATTCAACAACTTAGGTGAAATGGACAAATTCCTTGAAAATGCAAGCATGCTAATTGCAAGAAAGGAAAATTACAAGGCACTATGGGAGAATCCAGCAAGGAGATTTCTCTAAGTCCGGAGGGGCCTGGAAAGGTATCCTCGAAGTTATTATTACTTTTTTTTTTCTTGAGAGAGAGTCTTGCTCTGTTGCCCAGGCTACAGTGCTGTGGTGTCAGCCTAGCTCACAGCAACCTCAAACTCTTGGGCTCAAGCGATCCTTCTGCCTCAGCCTCCCAGGTAGCTGGGACTACAGGCATGTGCCACCATGCCGAGCTAATTTTTTCTATTTTTAGTAGAGGTGGGGTCTCGCTCTTGCTCAGGCTGGTCTTGAACTCCTGACTTCAAGCAGTCCTCCTGGCTCAGCCTCCCAGAGTACTAGGATTATAGGCGTGAGCCACTGCGCTGGGCTACAGAAGTGATATTTAAGCTGAGACCTGAAGGACAAGTAGGATTTGACCAGGTTGGTAGAATTTTGTCCCAGGCAAGGGAAATAGCACCATGCAAAGTCCTGGAGGCTGGAATGAGCTTTTTGTATCCAAAGAATAAAGTCCACTCTAATGACCCTTTTTGATGTTTGGTGATCACACACTATATCCTTCCCGGGTGTAAACCTCAAGGCCAACCTGCTTGGCTCAAAGAGAAATGTTTTAGAAAGACCAAAGCAAAACTCACTGGTAAGACGGAACCTTGGAAGTTTCTGGACTGTAAACAGGAGGCAATTTATTCTGCAAACTATATCATTTTCCTCAGTTCTGGAGCTAGTGTTTCCTTCAGCGGGCTGATGAGGCTTTTCTTCCCTGTAGCCTCACACTGGGAGTGCTCACGACCCACTAGGCACTGCATTTCATACCATGAGTTCTTATTTTGATTTTTTTTCAACATAGGGTCTGGCTCTGTCGCACAGGCTGGAATGCAGTGGCGTGACCATAGCTCACTGCAGCCTTGAACTTTTGGGCTCCATCCCATGAGTTCTTTAGATCTAATGCCCACTGCTATTAATATTAGCCCCATTCTGCAGAGCAGCAAGCTGAGGCTTCTAGAAAGCAAAGCCTTGTCTGAGGTTGCAGAGGCCAAGCCCTAACCACCGTGCCCTCCCACTCTCTGCCCTTCATTCCCTTCACTTTGGGCACTGGTTGGGCTGTGGTTTGTGATCTGGGTGTGGGTTTCCCAGACAGCCCGCTGTTGTCTCCTTTCCTCATGCCCAAGAGTCCTCTTGGGGAGATAGAAAAAAACAAACAAACACCCAACCGTTTCATCTGTTTTCTTCCCTCCGATTTGTAGAGGCACAGCCACGAGGCTGCAGAGAGGTGCCAGGGTCTGGTGTGCATTTGGGGAAGGGGTGGGGAGAGGAGAGAGTCCCTTTCGGTGCCCAAGTGTGTGTGTGTGTGTGTGTGTGTGTGTGTGTGTGTGCGCGCGTGCAACTTCCTGCCAGTGAGGAAACTCTGCGCTCGGATCAGCTTTGGTTCTCCTTTCCCCGATCTGGCCTCACAGGAGGAGTTGGCTGGCAGCCGTGGGCCCCTCTGGCCTTAGCCAGATTTCCTGGCCAAACCCGGGAGGAGAGATGCCCTGGACTGTCTTGCTTTTCGCAGCTGGTGAGTCTGACGCCGCCCCCACCCCCCTTGAGGACCCTCACCCTGCACCCCCCAGCTCCTGCCCACCTTGCTGCCCTGACCCCGGTGTTTGGGAATCGGGGGGGTGACGGGGGGTGCCCTTCCCAGGTGATGGAGGAAGCTGAGCCCAGGCGGGCGGATGGATTTGACCGGGAGCCTCGGAAACTCCCCGGGAGCATTGATTTTTCTTGTGAGGTTCCTCGCCGCCCGCCCCAAGTCAAGAATATCAGAAATATCATCACCCCGCTGTGCCCACGCCCGGTGACTCAGCCCTGCTTGGCCTCGGCAGGCTCCTACCTTGAGGGCTGGGGCAGCAGGAGGGTGGTGGCCACACAAGGGAAGGCTTGTGTAGACCTCACCTGGCCGGACGCTCTGCTCAGGAGCCTGCGGGCAGCTGGGGACAGAGTCTGGTCCCCAGGAGGAGGTTCCTCCTGCAGGAAGCTGTACTCCCAAATCCATATTGCCCAGCACAGCCTGGGAAAGAAGACAGAACCCCTCTGCCCTCTCCCCTCTAGCTTTCCCTCAGCCCCGCTCCCCTACCTCCTGCCACTCTGGCCGCCTCCTGGCTGCCCTGCGAACACCCCGTGCCCTTCCCATCCTCTGAGCCTTTGCGTGTGCTGTTCCCGCCGGCTGGAATGCTCTTTCCCAGCTCTTTGCATGGGTCCTTCTTGCTACGCAGGACTCGGCTCAGCTGTCACCTCTTCAGGGAAGCCTTCTGGGGCCACCTCAGCTAACTCAGGCTTCCTGTCACCTAGAACTTCTTGTCTTGGTCGGGCGCGGTGGCTCACGCCTGTAATCCTAGCACTCTGGGAGGCTGAGGCAGGAGGATTGCTTGAGGTCAGGAGTTCGAGACCAGCCTGAGCAAGGGTGAGACCCCCATCTCTACTAAAAATAGAAAAAAATTAGCCGGGCATGGTGGCACATGCCTGTAGTACCAGCTACTCGGGAGCCTGAGGCAGAAGGATCGCTTGAGCCCAGGAGTTTGAGGTTGCTGTGAGCTAGGCTGACGCCACGGCACTGTAGCCTGGGCAACAGAGCGAGACTCTGTCTCAATAAAAAAAAAAGAAAGAACTTCTTGTCTCCTCGAGACAGCATCACCTCCATGGGACAGGCATGGCTGTCCATTTGTCCCCATCACAGCTATGTCCCGAACACCTAGGACAGGGCCTGGCACGTGGTGTTGTTGATTAAAGTAATAAGACCGTAGTTGTGTGGCTATTTAATAACCATTGCTATTATTATAAAATGACACAAACACAGGGACCCCTCACCACGTGCCAGGCACTCAATGCCCTCAATGTTGCAGCAGGGAAAAGATCACTAGATTCCTGACGTACATAAAATCCAAGGCCCAGAGAGGGTGATCTACTTGCCCAAGGCCACACAGCCAGGCCAGCCTCCCCTTATTCTGCACCGCAGGCTGCTTGGCGATCCCAGCGCCGTCCATCCTGCTGGTGCCCCCACACCCGAGCAGCCAAGAGGACCCCATCCACATCTCATGCGTGGCCCCCGAGAGCTTCCCGGGGGCGAATTTCACACTGTACCGAGCGGGGCATGTGGTCCAGCTCCTGCAGGCCCCCGCAGACCACCGTGGGGTCACTTTCAACCTGAGTGGTGGCAGCAGCGAGGCTCCAGGGGGACCGTTCCACTGCCAGTATGGCGTGATGGGAGAGCACAGTGAGCCCCAACTGTCGGACCTCAGCGAGCCTGTGCACATCATCTTCCCAGGTAAGGACTGCCAGATGCTCGATTTTCTGATCCCAACCCTTTGCATGTGTGTCCCTTCCTCTTAGATGGAAGAGCCAGGAATAGCCAGGCTTACGACCTACCAGGACTTTCTTGCGTTTCCTTTTTCCATCCTCTCAGCCACCTCAAAAGGGGATTTGTTGGTTCACTGAATTGAAGTCAGCTCCCCTTGCTGCTTTCAGGTATGGCTGGATCCAGGTGCTCAAAGATGTCAGGAATCATTGGCCACCTCTCAGCTTTGCTTCCTTCTGTGTCTTATTCTGAGGCAGGCCTCCCCCTCGTGGTGGCAAAATTAGCGCCATGATTCTCCCCATTTTGCAGATAAGGAAACTGAGGCACAAAGGTTCAGACACTTGCCCAAGTGACTCAGCTAACAGGTAGCCCAGCTGGGATGCCATTGGCTGCTAGAGACCAAGCATTGAACCTCAGCACTATACTGCACTCTCCCCTCTCGGCCACATAAAATTTTTGAGCACCTACAGCCAGGTGTGGTAGCTACTCCTGTAATTCCAGCACTTTGGGAGGCTGAGGTGGGAGGATTGCTTGAGGCCAGGAGTTCAAGCCCAGCCTGGGCAATATAGTGAGACCCTATCTGTACAAAAATATTTAAAAAATTTGCCAGGCACAGTGGCTCAGGCTTGTAATCTGAGCACTTTGGGAGGCCTAGGAGGGAGGATTGCTCAAGCCCAGGAGTTCAAGGTTACAGTGAGCTATGACAGCCACGGCACCCCAGCATGGGTGACAGAGTGAGACCCTGTCTCTACAAAGAAGAAGCAGCACTAAATGGGTTGAGGAGAAGCCAGCACTGTGGGTGCCAGGGCAAGAGTGTTGCAGGCAGAGGAAATAGGCTGTGCAAAGGCCCTGAGGTTGGAGCATCCCTGAAGTGTCTGATGAACACGGAGGAGCCCCGTGTGACTCAAGTACAGTGAACAAGCAGGAAGATGGGGTGGAGACAAAAGCAGGGAGGTGACAAGGAGGATTGTGTTGGATCTTGTGGGCTGCAGCAAGGACGTCAGCTTTTCATCTGAGAGAGACAGGAGCCCCGGGAGGGCTGATGTCTTTTTCTGGTCTCCCAGGAGTGGAGGCTGGCCATGGGTTATAGGTCAGGAAGCAGGAGCCAGAAGCCTTCAGTGGCCCTCTGTGTTACCATCTACCTTCCCAATGCAAAGAGAACCTTGTTGGCAGCTGAGGCTTGCAGGCGGTGATAACAGAACAGTTCTGTGTCCTTCCAGGCCTCGAGTTCCTCTATCAAAGGCCCCTTTCTCTCACCTTGGCCTTGTGGTCTTGAAGTAAGGAGGAGACAACTGCCCCAAATGAATGAATGAACAAGGCCTAGCACTGTGAGAATACCAAGTGTCCGTCTTCTCCTTCCCCCTCCTGGCTTAGCTCCTGACCTCTACTTGGGTGAGGTCATCTCCTCTCTCTGCCGGGAGGGGAAGCTGAGTCCTTTGCAGAGAAGGAAACTCTGGCACTGTTACTCCCATGCCTCTGTGGTGACCTCTGTGTAGATCTCAGTGTCCACCATTTGGCTAGAGGCGGATGCCATCTGACCCACTGGAACCCAGGCTACAAGTCACTAAAAAATTGACTCAAGCTGGCTTCAGCAACGAAAAGGGATTTCTTGGTTCACTGAATTGAAGTCAGCTCACAGCGCTGACTTCAGGTATGGCTGGATGCAGGTGCTCAAAGATGCCAGGAATCCTTTGCCTACCTCTCAGTTCCGCATTCTTGTGTGTCTTATTCTCAAGCAGGCCCTCCCCCTTGTGGTGGCAAAATTGTGCCGGACAGCTTCAGATATGTCTCCTACCAGCTCTGCAATGCTAGCCAAAGAACTAAACCTCTTTTCCCAGTGGTCCAGCCAAAGTCCCAGAATTAGTTTTCATTGGCTCCGCTTGGACTACATGCTCATCTCTGAACCAATTACAATAGCCAGGGGGGAGGGAATATGCTAATTGGCCAGACACAAAGTTTGCTAAATCCCCAGGGTTTAGCTATATCCAAGCCACGCAGTTAGGGATAATGGGGGAAGAGCTGGCTCCTCAAAGGAGAGAAGACAGGTGTCCTACCCTCTCCCTGTCCCCGTCAGCTCCATAATCTGCCCACTTTCTCTTTTCCCATTTTCTTCTAGTGCCCACTTGGATCCTGGTGCTGTCCCTGAGCCTGGCTGGAACCTTCTTCCTCCTTGCGGGGTTGGTGACCCTTGCCGTGGTAGTCAGGAAAGGTAACAGCACGAAAAGAAAGCATGTCCCACGAGCTGTTGGTTTGTAACTTCTAGAACATGCAAATGTGCTCACACACCCATTTTTTTTTAGGAGCACAGAGGCAGATAGCATGAGGAGGTCTTACTCCAAAACTTAGTAGTAAGAACACCTTCCAGAAGAGACAAGAAAATTCCCTGATCTCCAGAAGAGAGCAGGGAAAATTGATACAGCCATTTATTTTTATTGTGGTAAAATATATTCTATGTAGCATGAAATTTACCACTTTAACCATCTTTAAGTGCGCAGCTCAATGGCATTAAATTCATTCACTCTGTTGTGCAACCATCACTACCCTCCGTCTCCAGAACTTTCCTATCTTCCCAAACTGAATCTCTGTCCCCATGAAACACTGACTCCCCCTTACCCCCTCCCTGGCCCCTGGCAACCCCTGAAATTAATATTTTTAAAGGAAAACAATTTTACCTGCTTGCACCTGTTTGAAGGTTTTACCAACACTCATTACTCCTGTAACTTAAAAAAGAAATGTTTGTAGTAGCTCTTGTGTCTAGTGGCAAATTTGCCAGGGGAGAGGGGAGGCTGGTTTGCAAATATATGAGAGGGGCCTCCAGGGGCTTCTTAGTCTTTTGACTTTAGAAAGTTGTGGGATTCAACCAGGACCAAAATCTAACAAGCGCTTGTTTGTTTTTTGTTCTAGTTAGAGTCAAAAATTTGCAGAGGAAAAGGTGAGACCCATTCCTGGAGGCTCTTGGAGGGTGGTTGGGGGACAGAGGACACTTTCCTGGCTGGGTGGGCAGTCCACCTCCAAACAGCACCCCCTGGTGGATGGGTCATGTAATAGAAACAGGTGGTGTCATTTATTAAGCACCTACTGTGTGCTGGGCGCTGCGCTGGGACACCCTGATGTTGGAGCTCACCTTATCCTCACAGCGGCCCTGGAAGCAGACACTGGAAACAGCCCCATTGTACAGATAAAGGGACTGAGGCTCAGTGCTGTCACCCAGGGACTGAGTGGCTGAGCCTTTTTTACGTCCCTTTGCCACTGGTTGCCAGAAATTGTTCCAATCATTCTAGATATCCAGGGTGGATTTCTGGCGATCTTCCTGAGGTTGTGTCATAGCCAGTGGCCCTGGGTCCTGGACACCAGAATGTCCCAACTGGCCCTGGCCTTAGTTTCTCCCCTCCGAGAGGTGGGTAAACACCCATCGAATCCCAGCGTCACCTGGCTGTGGGGCTCCTACAGGAGAATTTCCATCTCGTAGTCTTTTCTTCCACCTGGCTGAGAGGCTGTCGCACAGTGTGACACCTCTGCTAATCTGTGTCTTTCTCTTCCTGTTGCTTTCCCTGTGCGGGCACATTTTGGGGAGGATGGATGGGGAGTGAAGGCCAAATATATCAGGTCTGGTTTGGGGTCAGGGCTTTCCGGAATAAGCCTCCCGTCTCAAGGGGCAACTCCAGCACCCTGTCACTTTCTCCTGAATCCCTTTGCAGGGATCGAGAATCCTGCTGGGCCCAGATCAACTTCGCCAACACAGGTCTGTGTCTTTCCTGGCTGTACCCGGGCAAGATCACCACCTCGAACCTTCATCACTCGCTATCGGAACCTTTCCTGCAGCAGCTTGTTCCCCTTATGGCAAAATACACCCTCTCTATTACTTCCCCTTGGCTCCCACCTTCTCTCCTTGCCCCACCCCCTCCAGGAAGCCTTCCTAGACTCCCTGGACAGGGTTTGTGCTTGCTACTTCCATGCGCCAGCATCCCACCATTCTTCTCACCCCTCAGTGGAACCACAGTTAAGTATTCATTAGGTGTCGTGTTTAATACTCGCTCCGACCACTGGACAGCCACCCCATGGGGGAAGGACTCTGGCGTCTGTCTCTGGCCCCTTCCCCTGTCCGGCTTGCCTTCCAGATGTGTCATGCTGCTGGCTTCCACGAGGGGGCGCGAGGCAGCCAGGCCGGGATGTGCCATGCTCCCCTGCAGGGCAACCCCCACCCCCACCCCAGCAGAGAAAATCCATCCTCTGTACTTCATTTGCTGTTCGACACAAGCATTGAGCACCTACTGTGTGCTAAGATCTCGAAACGGGCCACACGTGGTGGCTC
>NW_012140969.1:2130542-2135678 GCF_000956105.1 Propithecus coquereli
CAGACCACGTCTGGGACAAGGCTGGTGGCCCCTGGAGGAAGTGATGTTTCAGCAGAGACCTGCAAGGGAGGCAGGGAGTAGCTGGGTGGGCGATCTAGCAACTGCGGGGAGCCTGGGGAGGGGGAGGAGCCGACAGGTGTTCCTTCTGGAAGGTGAGAGTTGAGATAAGGCACCCATTTGCCTGAGGGCAGCAAGAGGCCCCCAAAGGGGAGGTTTGGGCGGGAGAGAGACATGGTTCCATGTGTATATGTGAACAGTTCACCCTGCAGAATGGGCTGGAAGGGAGCAGAGAGGAGGATGCTGGGAGATGGTTCCCACCCCCTTCCCCTGGGACTGGGGGTAGGGAGCGGAGAGCAGGGAAGTTCAAACTGGCCCCAACCCTGGATTTTCTTTCTCTTTCTGTTTCAGACATGTCTTTTGACAACTCCCTGTTTGCCATCTCGGTAAGTGGTTCCTTTTCCTGGAACCGGTTTCCTACTGACTGTCCTAACTGCGGGAAGGAGGGCCCGCCACCAGGCTGGGTCAGTGTGCTGTCGCTGAGCTTGGGGGGCTAGGAAGAAGGCCAGAATCACTCAGCAGGGACTCCTTAGTGAGCCCAGAGTTGGCTCTGAAAAGCGCCCGGGGGCAGAGGATTGGAGGCGGCAACAGGCGGCCTCCCGGGGCTGCTTGCTGTCCTGGTCAGCACTGCCTTTGCGCCCAGGCAGGCCAACCCCTCCGAATGGTGACAGAGGATTCAGAGTGACCTGGTGGCCTCTTTGAGCTTGTTCATGGAGCCTCGTGACAATCTGCTGCATGCTGTGGTCCCGTCCTGGTACAAAGCAAAGTCTAGTTTTGTGTTCCGTCTCAAGGACTTCACTTAACTGTCCCACTGTGTTTCCATCTTGGGGTCTTAACGAACCTTCCCCCTTTTCGAGGGGTATTGTCCCCCAACGTCACACAGTGTCGAGGCAATTAAGCAATTGAGATGGGAGCCATGGAGGGTTCTGAGCGGAGGAGGGAGGCCACCCGATTCAGGTGCTCACGGGCGCCCTCTGGTGGCCTCTGCGGGGAGGACAGACGGGGGCCAAAGTGGCGGCTCCTCTGCGGGGCCGGGCGTGCGCCCCGGGGGTGGGTGGTTTGGTCCAGCGTGTTGTCAGGTCAGGGTAGATTCAGGGAATGGGAAACGCAGCACTATTTTGGGATCAATGAACGGGCCAAGGAGGAAGAGGGAGGGTCGGGGGCGGGGGGCGGGGGCGGGGACAGGCTTGGAGGGACAAGAACGCAGAGACTGCCACCGCAGCTGGTGGTGCCCGAGAGCAGATGGGGACATGGGTCTGGAGTTCCGGAGAGAGGTCAGTTCGGGAGATGAAGACTCAGAGCCACTGGGCTACAGATGGTGGGAAGGAAGGGGGCTTGGCACGCGCCGGTCAGACCTCAAATCCTGAGCGTGTAAGGACAACCCAGCGGGCAGGGCAAATTCTAAAACTTTCCATCGGCATCCGCACCGCTCAGGATACCAACCTGGTGATCACCCCCTCTGCTCCCCTTTTAAAGCATTTTATTTGTTTGTTGTTTTACTTTTTTTTTTCTTAAATTAGACATGGGGTCTCACTGGATTGCCCAGGCTGGACTCGAACCGCTGGGCTCAAGCGATCCCCCTGCCTCTGCCTTCCAAAGTGCTGAGATTACAGGCATGAGCCACCTCGCTGGGGCTCTAGTTTATTTTATTGTGGTAAAATACACATAACATAAAAATTTACTATCTTAACCATTTTTTCTTATTCCTGAGCACAGTGGACGTCCCCATCTTAAGCATTTTAAGTGTACAGTTCAGCGTCATTAAATATATTCATGTCGTTGTACAACCATCAGCACCATCCATTTCCAGAATTTTTCATCTTCCCAAAATAGAACTCTGTACTCATTAAACACTAACTCTTCCTTCCTCCTTCCCCCAGCCCCTGGGAACTCTCATTCTGCTTTCCGTGTCTGTGGATTTGCCTGTTCTGGACATTTCATATAAATGGAGTCACGCAACATTTGTCCTTGTGAGACTGGCCCTATTTCACTTAGCATAAAATATTTTCCTTTTTTTTTTCTTTTTCTTTTTTCGATTTTATAGATTGTTCTCTAGAGCAACACAAAATATCTTTAGTGTTCATCCATGTTCATCCAGGTGTCAGAATTTCCTTCCTTTTAGAGGCTAAATGATATTCCACTGTATAGACAGGCCGCATTTTGTTGAGACATTCATCTGTCGCTGGACACTTGGGTGGCGTCCACCTTTTGCCTATTGTGAATGGCACTGCGGTGAACACGGGTGTGTGAATATCTGAGTTTCTGCTTTCAGTTCTAGTTTCTCATCGAAGCGTTATACAAGCTGTGCTGTTGGTTGAGTCGATAATGAAATAGCTGACGTGTCTCTAGCTTTTACCATGCCCTGGCTGAGGGCCTGATATGCAACTTTATAACACCCTATGAGGTGGGACTGACGATTTTCTTTTTGCAAAGTAGGACACTAAGGATAGTAAATTGGCTTTATGAGGGTGGCTCAGCTAGGGAGAGGCAGGACTGTGAGTGGAACTCAGCCTGCTCTCGACCGCCTGGCTTCAGTTCTAGCAAAGTTCATCTCTCCTTGTCACTCTGTTGCCCAGGCTAGAGTGTGGTGGCATCATTATAGCTCACAGCAACCTCAAACTCCTGGGTTCAAGCAATCCTCTTGCCTCAGCCTCCTGAGTATCTGGGACTACAGATGCATACGCCACCACACCAGATAATTTTTCTTATTTTTTGTAGAGATGGGGTCTTGCTATGTTGCCCAGGCTGGTCTCAAACTCCTGGCCTCAAGTGATCCTCTTACCTCAGCCCTCGGAAGTGCTGGGATTATAGGCATGAGCCACTGCACTTGGCCCGGGGTAGACTTTTGAAGAAGGTTTTGAGGGAGCCCAGAGTGGGAGGCGAGAAGCAGATGATAGTAATGGCTATGTGCACTTAACATAGAGCTTCTGATGTACCAGTTGCTTTTTCTGTTTTTACTCCTTTAAGCCTCATAGCAATCCTAGTAGGTGGGTACTAAGATTATCCCCATTTTGCAGAAGGGGAAACCGAGGCACAGAGGGGTTAAGTCACTCAACTAAGGTCACACTGCCTGGAAGTGATGGAACTAGGATTTGAACCCAGGCTCTCTGATCCCCTACTCAGCAGAGAGAAGGGCAGGAGAATGGAAGCCAGGGCAGGTGTTTGTGGGTGTGGGAGGGGGACAGGACGAGACCTGATGGGCTAGGAGAGTCTCGGGCTCAGAAAGTGGGGACCCAGATCACCTGGTTCTCTCTTTTTTCTTGCATGGACAAAGAAATTGACTTCAGAAGAAGATTCAGCCACCCCGGATGCTCGGTCGGGCACCACTGTCATCCCTGGCGACTCTGGAGCCAGGAAGAGGCCCACCTCCACATCATCCTCGCCTGAGCCCCCTGAGTTCAGCACTTTCCGGGCCTGCTAGTGAGGCTGAGAATTGGGGCCCCCCTCCATCTCCCAGCCTTTCAGGGCCTGAGGTCCCTCCAGCTACTGCTGGGGGGCTCGGGCTGCTGCTTTCTCAGGGAATTGAATGAGGTGATGAACTGGACCCCTGGCCTCAAGACTTTCGTCACAGAGGAGTGGGAGAGGGGACATAGGCCGGCCTGGAGGCCGGACAGAAAGCAGGAAGACCCACTTTGGATTTTCAGCTCCTCAGGACCACCAGACAAGGAGATGTCAGGATCCCTTCCAGCCCCCCAGTGGGGCCATAAATAGTCCCCGCTCCCCAGTGGCACAAGATTGGGCACCTGCCCCTTCCCCACTGGGTTTTCTGAGCATAGGGTACCCCAGGGTGTTTTCTGTGTCTGCCCTGCTGACATGCCTAAGTTATTCATTGTAGCACGTGTCGATATATATTCCCAAGGCCTCTATGGAGTGTAACCCTTCAAGCCTGCCACCTCTGGGGTCCAGCTGTTGGATGGCTGGGCGGCGGGGGGACGTGCGTGAATTCACCGCGTTTGAGGTGCACCCCCCAACTGCAGTCGGGGAGGCGTTTGCGGAGGCCCGTGGGGGTGCGGGGAACAGGGAGCGGGGCAGTGCTCCGTGGGGTCTCTGCTAGGGCCCTTGCATTAGGGAGTACAGGAGGTGGAATGATGGTGACGTGGGGGCACAGGGACATTAAAGAGGAGTAAATGACATGCAGGGAAGAGTGAGAGCTGCTGTAGCTGGAAGTGGCCGAGAGCCCCTTTGGGCCCCCCAAAAGGGATGGGGCCCTTGAACAGTGGAGGGGGGACTCGGAGGGAAGATGGTGTGTGTGTGTTGGCAAAAGGGACACGGCTCGTCTGGACTCACTGTCAAGCCATCATTGGGGGAGGGGCGAGAAACTGGGGGATGGGGGCGTTAAGGGATGGGCTGAGGGGAGGGGTTGAGGATTTTTGTGTCCAAGGAAACAGTCAAGGGTAAGGGTGGAGAAGGGGCAGGAGGGACGGAGATGGTGCGGAATAGAAGAGGGGTGGTTGAGTGCTAAGGGAGGGGGATTTTGAACCGGATTCAGGTTGTTCTCAAAGGAGGGGCGGATCTCAAACTGCTTTAATAGCTGGGCGGGGCCACGGGCTGGGGGCGTGTTCTAAGCTCTGGCCACGCCCTTCTCTCAGGCCCTCCCCAGAACTGGGCGCCGCACAAAGCTAGTCCCAGTGGGAGGGAGCAGGGCAGGTATGGGGGCGTGGCCTCGCCCGGCTGGGCCCCGCCCCTCTGCCGGCCGCCTCACAAAGCCGGGCGGGGCCGGGGGCGGAGCCCGTCGTGAGGGGCGTGCCCGAGCCGCCGCAGTGTCCCGCAAGCCCGGAGATCTCTTCACAAAGCGCGGACGTTTGCGCGGGGCGGGGCCCAGGGCGTGTTCGCTCAGTCTAGCCCCGCCCCCGCCCTCTCCCGGCCACCGCGCCGCCTCACAAAGCGCGGCCGTTGCTGCGGCGCGGGGCAGGGGGCGGGGCCCAGGCCTCCCGGGGGCGTGTCCTCGCGGCCGAGCACCGCCCCCGACGCACGCTCCCGCCCCCGCCGTTCCGGGGCGGTGGAGTCACCTCACAAAGCGGCGACCGTTCTCGCGGGGCGGGGCCGGCCCTGCCCCCGGCGCGCTCGCTCCCTCCCCTC
>NW_012140969.1:2136358-2184185 GCF_000956105.1 Propithecus coquereli
CCGGTGGGAGGGAAGGAGGGCTGGGGTGCGCGAAGAGGTGGGAGTCTGGGGGCGGGTGTGGCCGCCTCGGCGGGGAGGAGGGAGGGGTGTGGGCGGCCCGTGGCCATCTCTGGGGACCCCCGGGAGGGCTAAGGACAGTTGGAAAGTGATTTCTAGTTTCGAGCGCCCGGGAGGACCGGGTTCCACCCAGCTGCCGGGCTTGGTGTGCAGGACCCCCGAGTGGGAAACTTCTAGACCTGGGGATCGGGCCGGTTCGGGGATGGTGCGAGTCACAGGAGGTGCTCCCTGTGGAAACGTGGAAGGATAGGGCCCCTTCCTGGTGCCGGGCTCCTAAGTAAGAGGTAACACGGCCACCTCCCTAGCCACGCCACGCTCCTCCTGTCTTCGTTTTGGGCATGAGAGAAGCTGGTTACATTTTCCAAAGCTGCTTTTCAAAACTGACATTTCAGTGGGGGGGGGGTCACAAATGTGCTTGCCAAGCCCCCTCCGAGTCTTTGTAGTTCATCCTTTTTCTTTCTCTTGTTACTCTTTCTTTTCTTATCTGCACTCTCAGATTCCTCGTGCACATTTTGCTATTCTGTTTCATTCGGCTTTGTCTCGCAGGGTTTCGTGCCTGATGCTCTAGGGAACCACTCAGGAGGCCTTTGCTGGCTTTGGCCCGTGTGAATGTTTGCCACTTTGGGAAGGGGGCTGATCCAAAAGGAAGCGTGGGGAGCAGTTGGTTCACATGGGGTTCTCCTGGCTCCTCGGCTTTGAAAACAGGAACTAAAGAAATTGTGGCTGTCACCCAAGTGTGATGCATCTTTTTCCTGGGGCAGATCTGGGGTCTTCATGGACCAGATGAGGGGACAGAAGAAGGGTATCTCAGGTGGGTTTCAGAGCTCAGGACACTTAAGTTCAGCAGGACCCCAGATCACAAGCAAGCCCATTCATTTGGCAGGCAGAACAAAGTAGGGCATCGTTTCTCAAACTGGGGTCCCAAGGTTTATTTATCCTTAGAGGAGTTCCAGGACAGTTGGGTTTTTTTTTTTTTTTAACATGAGCTGGATGGAAGATTTGGTATCTTTTTAAAAACAACTTTTAAAAAAAGAGTTTTAGAACAGTTTTAGATTTGTAGATTTCTAGGGAACATAGTACAGAGAGTTCCCATATACCCCACGTCCAATTTCCCGTGTTCTTATCATCTTACCCCTGGAAAATTTGTATATTTTGTGTTTGTGTTTTGTCGATAATCCTGAAAGCATTACTAGTTGTAAAGACTCTTCTCTTTTAAGAGGTAATTTGTATTGTTCACTTCAGCAGCATGTATACTAAAGTTGGAACAATACGGAGGTTAGCAATTTTTTTAATTAAAAAAAAGAGGTAATTTGTAACTGAAACTTTCTTAAAGAGGAGAATGCCCACATTTCTCAAACAGAGATCCTCAGTCTCAGATGATACATATTTTCAGGGGTCTGAAAGAATTTTTTTTTTTTTTTTTTTTGCCTTTATGCATAAGTAACTTTGGCTTGGGCTTAAGAGCATGGTTTCTGGAAGTGACCAAAGCTGGGTGTATTCATTTCCCAGGGCTCCCAAAACATATTACCACAAACTTAATGATTTAAAACAACATGAATGTTGTTCTATACATTTTCTCAGTTCGAGGCCAGAAGTCTGAAATCAAGGTGTCGACAGGGCCACGCTCCCTCCAGATGTCCGAGGGGAGAATCCTTCCTTCCCTCTTGCACATTCTAGTTGTTTCCTGGTTTATGGCAGCAAAGCTCCAATCTCTGTCTCTGTTTTCACTTTGTCTCACCCTAGTGTCTGCGTGTTTCTTCCGGTAAGGACATTAGACATTGGATTTAGGGCCCACTTGCATATCTAGGATGACCTCATCCCGAGATCCTTAACTGCATCTGCAAAGACCCTATTGCCAAATAAAATTCTGCACACAGATTCCAAGGGTCACAACTTGGACATACCTTTCTTGGGTCACACTACATGGGCTAGTCTTGTGTACTAGCAGGGGGCCTTTGTGTGTCAGTTTCCTCATCGGTAGAATGGGGGTGATGTCAGGATCACATGGCACGACAGGTTTGCTCAATAAATGAACACCTCTTTGGAGGTAACGCCTGCTCCCTAAGGGGCTGGCGATGGCCTCGGAGGTGGCTGGGTCAGTGCTCAGGGCGAGGCAGCATTTGTTCAGGAGCGTCCGGACAGAGTGGGAACAGAGGAGGAGTTGCTCGGGAATGTGCCGGGTGAGTGCAAAGTCCCGGGGCTGGGCTGTGGGGCTGCATGGGCCCAGATGTGAGGGCAGGGCCGGCCTGCTGGGCACGGAGTGTGGCGAAGAGTCTCCTGGGAAAGGTCTGAAACGGTCCAGCCACCGGAAGGAGGAGGGGGAATGTGGTAGCTGGGTGGACCAAGGGGGAGCTCCCCCTTACGACTGAGGGGTGCACCAGGCTGCTGGGGGCTTCAGCCCTTCTCTTGGGATGCACTTCCTTCCCCGACTTCACTGTTTTCCCACTGGGACCCTTCTGGCACCCGAACACTTTACCCAAGCAAGGTGTCAAGAGCACCCCACCCGTCCATCGTGAGGTTGGGTGTTTCGAGTCGCTTGTGCTTGCAGACTCCCGGGATTCGAACCTGTGTGTGGATGGGGACATAGAGAGGGCTGGCCAGGACACTCGTGCGAGTCCCCCAGTGCCTCACCTTTGGGAGGCAGAGCAGAGGCGTTTTCGGATGCTGGTGAGGGCCCTGAACGGGGAGTCCACCTGATGCTGGTCACCAGCTCTGTGGCCTTGAACTAGCCATTCCACCTCCCTGAGCCTGTTTCCTCACCTGTAGTGACACTTACCTACACACAGCCTCAGTTTCCTCCTCTGCAATGGGAATAATGTCACTTAAGGCCCAGGAACGTGGTTGAAGTCGATTGGGCAGCATGGAACAGCGTTTCCAGTGTGTAGCTGTCATTTGGAAAACAGTAAATGTTTTTACAGGTGTTAGGGATGGCGATGTCATTGGCATGGCATAGGGGTGAGCTGGCTTTTCTAGGAGGGGACCCCTTTATGCTGTGGGGCTGTCCAATGTCTTGTCCCCGTAGAGATGGGAGAAGGACCTTGCCAGATGTAACAGGGCCAGGAGAGGAACATAGGAAGTGGGACTTAAAACTCGGTCCTTAGCTGGGTGCGGTGGCTCACGCCTGTCATCCTAGCACTCTGGGAGGCCGAGGCGGGCAGATTGTTTGAGCTCAGGAGTTCGAGACCAGCCTGAGCAAGAGCGAGACCCCGTGTCTACTAAAAAAAATAAAAAGAAATTAGCTGGACAACTAAAAATATATAGAAAAAATTAGCCGGGCATGGTGGCGCGTGCCTGTAGTCCCAGCTACTAGGGAGGCTGAGGCAGTAGGATCGCTTGAGCCCAGGAGTTTGAGGTTGCTGTGAGCTAGGCTGACGCCACAGGCACTCAGTCTAGCTAGGGCAACAGAGTGAGACTCTGTCTCAAAAAAAAAAACAAAACTCGGTCCTTGACGTCTGTGTCTACACCCTCCAGTGGGAAAGATGACAGCTGCAAAAGGCCCCATCTCAGTCACTGCGCAGCAAACAGTAACCCTCCCCACCCCTTCTTGCCACGTGAAGTCACCCTGGCCTGTGTCCATGGGAGTTGCCAAATGACGACTACCAGAACCAGGCCATTTTCTCTGGGCGGGGTTGGGGGGACCCTTTGGCTGGGCTTCCCAGGGCTCGATGAAGCTTTGGCGTAGCCTCTGGAGTTCCCGGACACAGGCTGCTGTCCCCTTGAAAACAGGCAACTTCATGGGGAAACCCACTGTGGGGTGGCCAGGGAAGAGAGCAGAACAGACTCTCAGTTCCTCAGCCTAGTGGCATGCTTTCTGCAAATGACTGTGTCACTTTTCTTTCTTGGTCAGCACGAGTCAATGTGGCCGTTTCTCTAGACTCTCCTACCCCATTGGCTAAGAAGAGCCATGCAGCAGGGCGGGCTCTGTCAGGGGCTAGATTTCAGCTTGTGCGGGGCATGCCAGGGGACGGAAAGCCCCGAGAAAAAACCCTTGTCCAAAGAAGACAAAAACCAACCTGCTGTCACAGAATTGGGGGTCTTGTGACTTCCTTCTGTCGTCACCTGGGACCCCCCCTGACAGCCGGCGGTGGGAGGTACGGAAGAGTTTACGTGCTCTGCCTTTAGGACATTTCGGTGTCAAGCTGAAGTGACAATGGAGAAAGTTAGTAACACCAGAAGGGCGTTCGTGTTTCAGTGGTAACTGCAAGTTGCTAATGGCTGCTGTCATTTATTGAGCATTTACTGTGTACCAGGCTTTGCATAAACTTGTGTTGGAGGACTCAAATGCTTGACCTTTTGGGGCAGCTAGGGAGAGGACAGTGGTTTATATCAGGGCTTGTGGGCCAAATGGAGCCTACTGTTTTGTTTTGTTTTGTTTTTGAGAGACAGGGTCTCACTCTGTCAGCCCAGACTGGAGTGCAGTGACATGATCACAGCTCACAGCAACCTCCAACTCCCAGGCTCAAGAAGTCTTCCCACCTCAGCCTCCCAAGTATCTTGGACTACAGACACATACCACCACGCCCAGCTAATTTAAAAAAAAAAAATTGTAGAGATGGGGTCTTGCTGTGTTGTCCAGGCTGGTCTTGAACTCCTGGGCTCAAGCGATCCTCCTGCCTCAGCCTCCTGAGTAGCTGGGACTACAGACACATACCACCACGCCCAGCTAATTTAAAAAAAAAAAATTGTAGAGATGGGGTCTTGCTGTGTTGTCCAGGCTGGTCTTGAACTCCTGGGCTCAAGCGATCCTCCTGCCTTGGCCTCCCAAAGTGCCAGGATTATAGGTGTGAGCCAGTGTGCCAGGCCTGTGGGAAACTGGGCTCTAGCTAACTTTAAGAGAAACCAGAATCATTTCTTTTTCGACTGTAAAGTGTTCTGCTTGCTGAGGCCAAGTAGAGTAGACTTTCTAGATTGTGTGGGCTCATCGACATGCCAATTGGAGCCCTTGCTGTATGCCATGACTGGTCCTAAAAACGGTCCTCCGAGGTCAGAGATACCAATCCCATTTTGCTGGTGGAAAAACAGAGGTGAAAGGACTTAGCCCACCAAGTGACATGGCCAGCTGGCAGCAGAGCTGGCTCTGGCACTCAGGGCAGCTGGACGCCTGCCTTAACTGTTTGTGTAAGTGGTTCAGCAACAGAAAGATCATCAGCGTCCGGTTGATCTGTGCATAACAGAGACCCAAAGTAGCAGAGGCTTAAACAAGAGGGCATTAGATTTTTCATGCTCTTGTGCTAAAAGTGTGGATGGAGGTTGACGGGTGCCACAGTCTCCAGGGCTGGTGTGGAGGCTCCTGGAAGTCTTTGGACTCAGGTTTTCTGCCATTCCTAAGGTGAGGTCTTGTCTTCATGGTTCATTTTGGCTGCTGGAGTCCAGCCGTTACACCCTGGTTTCCAGACGGCAGGATTAAGGAGAAAGTGTGTAAAGATCACAGGCAACATCCGGGTCTGCCGGGGCAGGGAGAGGGATGCCTGCAGAGCTCGCAGAACGTAATGGAACAATTTCACCTTAGCCTGCTCCAGAAGCAGGTCAGAGCTCAGAAGTCATGTTCTGGAACAAAAGGTGAATTCTCTCCAGGGCATCAGGGACAAGATGGCAAAGGCCAGTGGTAGCGGGTGACTTGCCTGCAGGGTGTGTCACAGTTCACATCGATGTAGACGCCAGTATTTTCAAAACTGGGTGATTTCACATCAAATTCTGATTTTTCTGTCTGAAAAATTAGAAAGGCTGGCCACCCTGGGTCTACACGCCCTGAGGCTGAGCCAGATGGCAGTGCCACCTCCAGAGGGGGCACACGGCCCCAGTTGCCAGAGTTACCTCTCTGCTTACTCGCACTGATTTGTTTCTTCAAAGGAAGAAGCATTTTTCTGAACCCAGGTCTCTATTAGGTGTCTGTTACCCTCAGCCCAGGCCTTCATTAGGCCCCAGCCACGCCCTCCAGGTGGTTGAGTTTGAGCCCCTTGCTGAAGATACAGACGTGGGCGGAAAGTCTGGTGACCGGTCCCGGCCCTGCCCATTCATGCTGTGCCCGCCCCAGCCCCTCCCCTTCCTGGTCCTACCTAGGCCCCCTGCTCCTCATCTGCAATTGGGAAATCCAGAAGTTCTGAAACCCTAACTTATTTTTGCTACTCATTTGACAGCAAAATCAGACCTGACCCAAACTCATACGTTGGCAAAATGCGACCGAGCTACCATGTGGGGCTCTTACTAGTCTCTGTGCACCCAATTTAGCATGACTAGTCACCCATTTTGCTGCAAAGACCTGCTTGGTTACGGATGTTGCCGAGACTCCTGGAGTAATATGCATTATTTGTACTTTGTCACCTTTATAAAACTCAAAAAGTTCGTAATCCAAAACACACTGGACTCCACACCCTGCCAGGATGTACACAGGGACCCTCATGTGAGATTGTGATGGAATGTGGCCAGCTCCGTGAGCAGCCCCTGGTCACCAAGCGCTGGCTTTCCACATGGGGGTCTAGATGAGGCGGGTGGGCAGGGTCTTTGAACAGAAGCAGGAGCGTGGCGTGAACTCGCCAATGACTTTGACATGCCAGGCTTCAGACACCTCTCACCAGCTTGGATTTAGCAGGCGGGGAGGCTCAGGACACCTTTCATGGCAGGTGTGGTTTCTTTCTGCAGAAACCTGCTCGGTGTCTAGTACCTGCTGGAGAACCTGGGAGGGGTGAGTTTGCCAGGACATCCCAGGAAATAGCCACTTACGCCAGGCCAGAATGGAGGGAGAGATTTTGGCCACATCTGTCTGCTCTAGGTGGAGAGTTGAGGCCAGGAGCGGCCCTTCCATCACCTAGGAGAGCTAAGAATTCTTTTTTTAGAGACAGGATTTCACTCTGTCGCCCAGGCTGGAATGCAGTGATGTGGTCATAGCTCTCTGTAACCTTGAATTCTTGGGCTCAAATGATGCTTCTGCCCCAGCATTCTAGGTAGCTGGGACTATAGGCACGCGCCACCACGGCTGGATAATTTTTAAATTTTTTGTAGAGATGAGGTCTTGCTATGTTGGCCAGGCTGGTTTCGAACTTCTGGCCTCCCAAATGCTGGGGGGTTACAGGTGTGAGCCATTGGGCCCAGCAGAGCTAGGATTCTTAATCTGGTCTGTGGATGGCCCTTGGGGGCTCCCAGGAGCCCCTCAAAATTGAACACAGTTGCATAAGGGTAGAGGCAGAAGAGTCAGTGGCTGTGACCCCAGATGAGCCTCCAAAACAGAGTGACAGTGGCGCCTTCCTGGAGGCTGTCACAGAGGGGCGAGAACACACATAAAATGCTTTGCCCTGTGTGGCTGGCTCCAGGTAAGTGTCCGTACACTGGCCACCGTGTTGCTGTGTGGTCTTTGCACATTTTTCAGGGCACAGCCTCCCCTGATTTCACTCAGCTTCTCAGAGGGATCTGTGACCCTGAAAGGGTGACAGCCCCTGGACTCCCCTGACATCAGATTGGGGAGTGAATTGGCTGCTGGCTGGCTGGTGAAGGATGCGGGGGCAGGTGGGGGGAGCTTTGAGGGAGGAGGAGTCGGCGCTGTCTGCTGCTACAGAGGTCAGAGCGAGAGCCGAGGGCTGGTCACTGGATTTCTGAGGAGAGCACAGGCGACCTCAGAGAGCAGCCCCCTGGAGGGCTGAGGTGGGGAGGGGGTCCAGGCAGGTGGCAGGTCTGGGGTGGGGGTTCGGTGCAGTGGAGCTTCAGACAGAGAGGTGGGGAAGCCGACCTTTCCCAGCCCACCAAGACCCGCCCTTTCATTCATTCAGCCCGGGACACGCAGGGAGAGGGGACTCGCTGTCTCTTCTGTGCAGTAGCTGCCATTCGTCCGGCTTTAAACAGTCAGCAAAAATTCACTGAGCGTCTGCTGTGTGCCAGTTACTGTCTTAGGAGCTGGGGATATGGTGACACCCGAGATAAACACAGGGTTCCACATTTGCGGGCCTGGAAACATTGTGCGACAAGCGCTATGTCAGCAATGACTTGAGCTGGTTAGTTCGCAGTAGTGATCAATGCCTCGGAGAAAACCGCTACCCGAGGGGCTCAGGATGCTGGGGGAAGGTCTCTAATTGGGGCTGGGGGGCTGGTCAGGGAAGGCTTCCCTGGTTCTGGGGGTGGAGGGGTAGGGCATTAAAGCCACTGAGAAGAGCACAGCAGGGCTCAAGGCTAAGTGCTGATGGGGGCCATCTGTGACATCCTGTTGCTCACCATCCCCGTGACTGTGTGCCTCAGTTGCCTTAGCTGTCAAATGGAGATCTTGACAGCGGCTACCTTAGAAGGTTGTTGGGAATGGTGAGCCGATAGAACTAAGTGCTTAAAATAGCACGTGGCACAGCGGGAGGGAAGACCTGCTCTGGGAGTGAACTTGTGGCCAAGGGCAGCCTGGGCGAGTGGGGGAGGGGCAGCCCCAGCAAGGGGCAGGGCGGGAAGTGACACCTGAGATGGGGCGATCTTGTGGGCGAATGCTTCAGTCTCCCTGAATCCCAGCTGCCTTGTTGGTGAGGAGGGTTCATTGAGGGGCTTTGCTTGTGACAGGTGGCCTGGGCCAGGGTGACGTCCGTGCCTGGACCTCAGACACAGCCCCGCACATGTCCCCACTCCCAGTCTTGGGGAACAGAGAGAAGGCAGACAAGAAGCCCAATCTCCCCCCTGCTGGGGAAATGGCCCTAGGAGCACTGCCAAAGACAATGACACCTAAGGACCTTGGGGGAGAGGAGAGAGGCTGGCAGCTTGGTGGAAAAGCAGGGACTGCTGGGACGAGGGTGGGTGGGTGGGTGGCAGGGTCTTCAGGGGGTCTGCTGTCAGCCCTGCTGCTCTCCTGGGCCTGTCTCTCTCCGGCAGGGCCAGGCCAGGCCTGCTTGGCCTTCCCTGGCTGGCACCATCTTCCCTTCTCCCTCCTGGGCTGGGGCAGCCCCCTCTGGGTCCTGATCTGCAGCCGCTGGGGAGCCCTCCCTTGGCTTGACCTTGTGATCTTGACCAAGCGACTCTAGTTCATCTCTCTTCAGTTTCCTTCTGTCAGCGGAGGGGGTTTTGCGGATCGGCCCACACTCAGGTAGGGGAATCATTGGTCTCCTAAACCTGCTCTGTAGCCTGGAAGAGAAGATGTGTCCCCAGGCAGCCAGGCCTGGGAGCAGATCATGAAACCCCCAGAAGACAGGTAGAGACCGGAGGGGCACAGAGGGGCCTTGGCAATCCTGCCCTAGACTCTCCTTGTCCCCAGTGACTCAGGAGAGGGAGCCCCTTCCCCTCTGTGTGATTTATCTGTCCCAGAGGGTTCCCCTTCAGCCTCTGGACCTGCTCCAGGGACTTTGGGGACCAGCTTGGGGAGCTTCAGGATTCAGTCTCAGGGATGGTGCAGGGTGGGGCCCCATCCGCCTTGAGAAACCACAGCACCTGCCCTGCTGCTGTTGGCACTGCACACCTCTGACTTTTGGTTGAAGAATCTGGAGTCCCCTGTGCCTGGGGTCCCCAATGCCCGGGCCTCAGACAGGTCCGGGTCTGTGGCCTGTTAGGAACTGGGCCACACAGCAGGAGGTGGGTGGTGGGTGAGTGAGCGAAGCTTCATCTGTATATACAGCCGCTCCCCATCCCCATCACCGCATAAGCTCCGCCTCCTGTCAGATCAGCGGAGGCACTAGATTCTCGTAAGAGTGCGAACCCCACTGTAAACTGCGCACGCAAGGGATCCAGGTTGCAGCTCCTTGTGAGAATCTAATGCCTGATGAGCATTAGATGTTGTCCTACGCGACACACACTGTGTCGTAGCACACTCCATTAGTGCCATCAAAGGTGAGCAGAGGCGGTGATGCCAGCGCTGGGGAGCGGCCGCAAGTACAGATTGTCATTAGCAGAGAGGTTCGACACACAATAAATGTCGTGCGCTTGAATCATCCTGAAACCATCCCCCCACCCCCTGTCCGTGGAAAAATTGTCTTCCATGAAACCAGTCTCTGGTGCCATAAAGGTTGGGGACCACTGCCCTATGCCATCCCCTGCCACCTTTGGTCCCTGAAAACCAGATACACGAAGGAAATTGAGACCAGGCCTAACTCAGGCCTGAGGGAGTTGGGTTCCGAGATTCCCTCATGTGTCTGGTGGAGATTCTCTTTATTATTTACTGAGATTGTTATTTAGTCACCACACACAGGTGCCCAGGCCTTAGGTGTTCTGTTTGATGCGTTGGACAATTGTGTCCTGTGGCACTGCCATCCAAAGCCAGCTGCAGACCTTGTCGTCCCCTCTGAGTCGTTTTTTGTTCAGCTGGGCGGCCCCTTCTTCCCCATCTGCTGGTCCCTTGCTGCTGGGCGGGGCAGTCTTGGAAACAGGTCCAGACTGGTTTGGGGGGCTCCATCCCCCCCATTCCTGCTGGGGGAGCCCCCTTTTATTCTCTTTTTTGTCTGTCTCTTTAAAGCGATTCATTACCCACAGCCTTGGCAAGAGCCGGTCGGAGCTGTTTTTCTTTAAGATCGTTGGCAGGTTTTTTCTCCCGCTAATTGTGCTCCCGGGCCGGGGTTCCTGCGATCTCACTGGATGCCTTACACATGGAAGCGCGGGATGGCTTATGTATAGAAACCTGCCTGGCGACTGGGCACGGCGTGACTCCCGGGTAGCACCTCCCGGCCAGCAGCACCGCCACCAAAAGGCCTCTGGCCAATCAGTGCTCTAATGAGAAAGGGTTGCTCTTGTCGTCTCCCGCCCCCAGGGGGGCATGTGAATAAATAATCAAAGACAGATTGCGAGGCCTCTTGCAGACCCAAGAGGGACATCCTGGAGAATTTGCCACATTCTTCCTTGAGCGGGAAGGGAAGTCGAGGGCAGGTGGGGCTTTCAGATTTCTTTCCTGTGCCCCTGAGGGACCCTCGTGCATCTGAGTTCTCCAGCCCCCAGGTTGGGGGTGACAGGGTGCCTGGCTCTTACACCCGCCCTCCCCCCGCCTGTTGGTGCTGCCAGGCCCGACCGTAGCTAATGTGTGCTGGGTCCCAGTGACGTGCCAGGCGGGCCCTGTTCCAAGTGCTTTGCGTTCATTGACTGGTCTAACCATCAGCACAGCCCCGAAGGGGGGCCTGGAGGCACCATGGGGAGGGAGCCACGGCACACTCCCTCATTTTGATATAAACAAGGAAACTGAGGCACTGAAAGGTGGCAGAGTCGAGATTACGAACCCAGGTTTCGCCCTGAGGCCCCACTCAGCCCCCTCTCCCTGCCTCAGCCTCCTCCAAAAGTGTGCGCCACAAAAGTAGATTAAGCACCTGGCGTGGACGAGGTGCCCTCCCAAGGCTTGTCCCTCCTGCCCCTCTGGGCCTTGTCCTGTGTCACCACATTGGCCATGGTGGCCTTTTCCAGAGCTCACCAAAGCCAGGTTCCCCTCGTTCCTGCCTCATTGCTGATTTCCTCGCAATGTCAGGCGGTGTCTGCCCACCCCTGCCTGTGCCACATCTGGAGTCACACCTGGTGAGGCAGCTGCAGGGCCTGGGGCAGGCGGTGCCCCTCCTAACCCAAGCATCCTGCTCTCTGAGCCTTGGTGGGGCCATTTCAGGGCCCTTCCTGCAGCTTTGGGGCCCCAAGACCCTCTTTGGGGCCCCTGTTCCTCCTCTGGGCGGATGGTCAAACCTCTTTTCAAGATAGGCTCTAGGCAGGGACACCACCTGGGCTGCAGTCTTCCCCGCTGGGCATTCCCCACGGAGGCTGCCCCTGGTCCTTGGCTTGAGGCCCTTTGGCTGGCCTGAGGGCAGGCCCCCAGCTCAGAGCATGGAGGGTCCCAGCCTCCCCCGGTGCCAGCTGCCTGGGCTCCTCCTGCTGCTCCCTGGCACGCCTCATTCCAACCTGGCCTTCAGGCCTGTGGAAGTGTCCCCTCTGCAAAGGGCCTCCCCTGCCTGCCTGGTCCTTGCAGGGCGCTGCCGGCCCAGCCCCTGCCATGTGTCATAGGTCATGGAGTTGCCTTTGGACTAGCTGCCGGGACCCCAGGCTGAGCTGCTCAGAGCATGTCATCACCTTGTACTTTGGTTTCCCCTCTTGAAAATGGAGCTAAGGGTGACCTGGAGGGTGGCTGGGAGCATTAACCAAGATTCAGCATGGCAAACACTAAGGGTGTCGCTGGGTGTCCCATAAATCACAGCTTCAAAGTCTCAGCAGAGAAGAAAGGCCCGGCGAGCCGGCCGGGGCGTGGAGCAGGGGGCTGGCGCCCGCCTTGCCCCCTTTCCATAATTATCCTCTAAGCTCCGGCTCTCTGGGGCCGAGGAACCCCAGCTCACATCTGCTGTCCCTTTTGTAGCTCACAAAGCCCCGGGCAGGCAGCAGCAGCTGATTAGCATGGATGCAGGAGACATTTGCATGTAATAGCTCCCGACTGGGCCCCAAGTGTTCTTTCCAGAAAAGCCAAGCCCTTTGCTTTGTCTGGGCCGCCTTTTCTTGGGGTCTCCTTCCGCATACCCCACAACCGCACTCATGGTCAGAGGGGAAAGCCTTCACCCTTTGTGGCCCAGCTCTCTGAGGGGAGCCCCCCAAGCCTCTGACCTCCCGAAGCTACTGGATGATTTATGAGGTTTGGGTGTCCCCAGTGCAGGGTCCTTTCTCCAGCCTGAGGTCACCCCAGAGGTCACCCTGTTGGGCCAGCATTGAGCGGCCAGTTTCCTCACATCAGACCCTGCGGTGGGGGCTTGGGTGGGGAGCGGCCTTGGCCTTCCCAGGGTACCGATAGGAAACCTGGAGAACATCACTGTCCCCCACCCAGGTGGCCACCTCTCAAGCCTGCCCACACACCTCCCAGCGTCCTGTCACTGTGTGATTTCAGAGTTGTTTTCCGCCTCCTGGAAGCCTGTATTCTCAGCGACTCGTGAAGTAGATTTAACTTTTTGTCTTGGTGGGTCGCCCCGTAAATCGCCAACCTCAGAGCCCAGAGGGAGCCTTTTGGGCCGGCCGAGGTGGCTGTTTGTTCTCATGAGATATTTTCAAAAGAATGAAGGCAAATACGCCAATACCCACGCTCATCCCACTCTCATTTCAAGAAACAAAACGCTGAGGAATAAATGAAGGGCCTGCCCTCCCACAGCGCCCTCCTGGAGGCCACTGTACGTTGACTGGTGGTCGGCCCGAAATGGCCCGAACACCTAACCTGTAACCTGCAGAGCTTAAAATGAGGAATGTTCCCCAGCAGTGCTTGAAGCCGGTCCCTCTGTCAGCCACTCTTGGAGATGGCGGGAGGAGTGTGCTCTGCCTGGGGCTGGACACCCGAGTGACCTCCCATGGGGCTGGGTACCAGGGGTAGCCACCTGGGGGACAGGGCCTGATGCCTGGCCTGGGCCCAACATGGCCTTGTTTCCAGAATTCTCTCCAGGGCTCCTTCTCCACACTCTGCCTCTGGCCAGAACATGCTGGGGACAGGAGGACCAATAGTGGTATTTTGTGCCAACACTACCCTACTGTGTGCCCCGGGGGGTCTTAGGCTGGGCACAGGGCATGTTCATCCTTGTGACAACACTCTGAGCCATGCGTTACTTTATTTTTCCAGGCAATAAAGCTGACATGTAGGGAGGTGAAGGTCCCTTCTTCGCAGGTGGCAGAGCCGGGGTTCAAACCTAGAAGTGACTGAGCCCAGAGCTGGGGTTCTGGTACCTGCACCTGGCTGGGCAGGTGGCCCTCCCTGGGGCAGTGGGGGGAGGGGGCAGAGGGCTTTCCCAGGTGACCGCTGTCTGGAATGCAGGCCAGGGAGCCCTGCTGCCCTGGGGCTGGCCCAGCCACCTCCCACGTTGGTCACACCCACTGGGGACTGTTGGGTGGGTGCGGGGCTTGCTCTGGGAGATCCAGGCTTCAGAA
Organism: Propithecus coquereli; assembly: GCF_000956105.1. Classification (NCBI taxonomy): domain Eukaryota; kingdom Metazoa; phylum Chordata; class Mammalia; order Primates; family Indriidae; genus Propithecus; species Propithecus coquereli. The sequence continues at coordinate 2,150,219 of NW_012140969.1, forward strand.
AGCAGGGCTGTCCTCCAGTGTCCAGCTCGGTTCCAGCAAAGGCTCAAGGCAGGTCCCACTGCCCTTCCCCGTCCAGCAGGGTGTGAAAGGGCGAGTGTAGGGGGGCCCAGACAACCTCCCACCCCACCCCCAGCCTTCGGAGATGGCCTTTTGTCTGGTTATCTTTCATGTGCAGGGTAGAAATTCGAACCACTTGGAGGGTGTAACATGAAAAGTCAGTCTCTTCTTCCCTTCTGCTTGCGACCTTTGGTTTTTCAGGCGCACACCAGCATGCATAAATCTCTCCTCGGCCCCTCGGAGCTTCAAGTTATGCACATTTTCACACAAAGGAGGAGGAGGGTGCGGATTGAAAAGTATGACTCCCTTTGCAGAGGCAGTGCTGAAGTCATTTTATTGTGTTTCCAGGCAAGCCCTGGGAATGCCTGTGCGCTGCCCCTCCCCCCATCTTTGCGGTGCGGTGCGTACAGATCGGAATCTATTTCTTTTAAGTGGCTGCACATTCATTCATTCATTCATTCGATGGATATTTCGGTTCTCTGTTGCTTTGGAAGTGTCGCCCAGACATGGGCTGCCACACAGCCACCGTGCGCTCTGGGGCTCCTGGGTCTGGTGCTCTAGGGGAGGGCAGGGCTGGGCCTGAGGAGCCCAGGGTGACCTCCCAGTCCTCAGATACCCTGGGGCTGGGCAGAATGTGGTAGCAGCTGCTTCTCTGAGGACAGCGCTGGAGGATCCTTCTTAGGTTACGGCAGGAGAGGGCGACCAGGCTGGGTTAGGATTCCTGGCTTGGGATCCTCTTCCGAGACAGGCCCTGATCTGTCACTGATGCTGCCAACACCGGCTGCTCCCGTTTATTAAGCACTTACTACACTTGCCACTACCTCGTATCTTCACTGCAGGGAGGGCTTTTCATCCCCTTTTTACACCCATTTTACAGATGGGGCTCCTGAGGTCGGGGTGAAGGCAGACACTGGGTCCGAGGCTCTGACCTGGCACCGTTCCGGGGGAGTCCCCTGGGGCCAGCTGCCAGGCCCTCCACGTGGGTCATGTCATTTCACCCTTTGGGATGTGTCACCATCGCCATTGGACAGATGAGAAAACTAAGGCCAAGGCTAGAGAAGGGCAAGTTCGTCCCGGAAGCCAAGTCCTCCTCCGTGCCAGACCACGTCCTCCTTACCGTTACCCTTCTGGGCTTCCCTACTGGGTGATCCCAGAGTCACTCCTCCCTCTCTTGGGCACACAGGGGCAGAGGGGGAGCTTCTGGTGCCCACAGTTTGGAAACGAGGTCACAGCCGCCACTGCAGGGGCAGCGGGGCCTGGCTCGGGTGTCAGCTCCTCCCCGATCCGTCTGGAATCCGCATCGCACCCGGATCCGTGCGCATCAGCTTCCCTGCTTCCCTTCCTTCCGGCGCTTCCCACCAGCTCCTGTAATCGTGTCTCCTCGCTGCTCGGTGAGCGCTGTCTGCCTCCCACTGTCGACTCGGAGCGTGGGAAGGCAGGGCCTGGCTCTCTGGGGCACCGCCGGGTCCCCTGTGCCCGCGCCTGGCACACAGTGGAGCAGGCGGAGTGGAGAGGTGCCGGGCGGGTGGGCTTAGGAGAGCACCTTGGTTTTTCCCCGCCTGCAGGTGGGCATGGGCTGGGGGTCTCGTTTCTCTTTCTTGCCTAACTTTTCTCTTCCACTGTGGAATGTTTTGCCCTGGAAGGTGAACAGCCCCTGTTTTATTTGGCAGTAGAAGGCACTTTAATAAGAGGCCCAGCACTGGGACAAGTGTTTCTACAGCCCCTGTCCTCCTCCCCTCTCAAATCTGCCCAGATAAATAGCTTTAGTTATCCCTTTTTTGATGGCTGTAATAGTTTCCTTGCTGGAGAGACAAGAGCTTGAAATGGGGCCTTTCTCCCCCGCCACACCCGAGCTGGGGGTGGCTTTTCCATCTTGCTCCCCACCTCCTCGCGTTCGTCATCTGCCAGAGAACGTCCCCATTGGGGACCGGGGTGGAAGCTTCTGCAGGAGGAGACAGTTGAACTCCATGGTTCCCCTGACCTTGAGGGGCCCAAGGACCCTCTGCTTGTTCCATTGCTTTCTGGAAGCAAGGGGGCAGGGAAGGAGGACTGCAGTAACAGCAAGGGGTGTGGCTTCCCTAGCCAAGGCCACGCTCACGGTCAGGGGCAGGCCAGCATTCGGACCTGGGCACCTGGAGCTCCGCACCTGCTGCCACCTGTGCTCAGGGAAGTCACTCAGGTCAGCAACCTGTCGGGCAGGTGTTCAACAAGGAGCCTCTGCGTGGTGGGGCTTGTCGGGGAAGCGCTGGAGGACCTCTAGGAGGAGGTGACACAGAAGCAGGAGAGGAGGGGAGGGCGTTCCCACGTAAGGAGCTGCTGAGGCCAGAGAGAACCCGTGCGTGCCGTGGTCTTGCGGGGAGGGAGTGGTGGAGGCCAGCAGGGCTCGGCTAGGGTGGCGCAGGGGGGCTGCTGCTGGACTGTGGACACTGGCGGGAGCACGTGGCCCCATAAGGGGTTTGGATTTGTCCCGGAAGGTGCTCAGAAACCATGGGGAGTGCTCAGGTGAGACTGTGTCCGACACTGTGTAACTCGCAGGGGCACTGAGAGACGACTGAGGCATGACACGTCCCCCCTGGAGCCATCTGGTCTGAGTCTGCGGAGACAGGTCTCCCTACTCTTGTGAAGCCCTCCTGCGTGCTGGGCCCTGGCTTGCGCCCAGGGGTGCAGGGATGAACCGTCCACGCCCACCACTTTCCTCAATGTTTTCTTCAGTCCTGGGACCAGGAGTGCCTGTGCTTAGGGCCCCCCAGATACTGCTGCCCTGGGGAGCCAGCAAGGGTTGGACGTGCAGGGGGCTGATCCCAGTCTCCTCCCCAGGCTGGGTCAAGTGCCACCTCTCAGCTCCCACAGCGCCCACCTGGGGATTCCGACTCCTCTGGGAGGGGGAGCCCGTGGCTCCACTGCCCACTGTCCCATGAGCAAATAAGGAAGTGGTCAGTGAGCACGGGCTTTGCAAATAAAGTTTTATTGGCGCACAGCCATTGTCCCTCATTTACATATCGCACGCTGCAAGGCAGGACTGAGTCATTGTAGCGGCGATCGGACTGCCCACAAAGCTGAAAATATTTACCGTCTGGTAGAAAGTTACGGAGAAAGTTGGCAGAGCCCTGCTCTAGGAAGCACAGAGAAGTTGTGTGGCACGTTGGTGAGGAACAGGGACCCTCCCTCGCTGTGCGACCTTAAGCAAGATACTTAACCTCTCTGAGCAAATGAAGGCAGTAGTGACAGCAGATTACTCCCAAGGGTGATGTGAGGACATGGGGGTCCACATAAAGTGCCGGGACAGCATGGCCCCTAGAAAGTGCTGTCTCTCGTAGCTCCTGTGACATCCCATCCCCTGCAGGGTGTAGGCAGGGAACTGGGGGAGGGGGCCTGCTTCCTGGGGAGCGAGCGAGACAGGCTGCTTCAAAGGTGTGGCAGTTTTCATACCCGGTCAGGGATCTACCTGTGTGCCACCCACCCTGTGGGGTTGTGCTCCCGTGGCCCCATCAGCAGGACAGGCTGCAGTGTGGCAGACAAGCCAGTGGCACCAGGCTGTGCCCAGGGGCGGCCACTGGGTGCTCCCTGTCTTGGGAGCCTCGCTGGGCCTGTTCACGGCTCCGTTCTTTTACTGCAGGGGGAGGAAATCCCAGCTGTGGCCCAGCCTCGACTGGCACAACCGGCACAGCTGCCTGGCCTTGGTCGCAGCCCCTGCCTGCTGGCCCCTCTTCCTGTCCCCCACCTCTGCGGACCATGCGCACAAAGCCCCTGAAATGCACCTTTGTACGCGACAAGAGTGGATTGGTCTCCAGAGGCCGACACAGAGGGCCTGCTGCCTAGATAAAGAGACACCCTGAGGGGGCATGGTCGCTAGCCTGGGAGGCCACCAGGAGGTTTCCTGCTGGGCAGGGCCACATCTGTGGGGGACAGCGAATCACCGCAGCCTGATCCAGGGCCCTGTGGGTCCGGGGCCCCAAGGTTTCCTCTTGCTCTCCTGCTGGGCTGCCAGCCTGGCCTCAGGAGGCCGGGTGTGCATCCTCCGCCTGGCCACAGGTGACCCTTGGCCAGGTGTGCATTTGTCCCCTGGGCGCATCGTAGTGAGGGGAGTGGGGAGGAAGGGGGAAGAGGGAACAGCACGTGCAAAGGCCCAGAGCCTGATGTGTTTAGGGCCTGGGGGATTGAGTGTGGCCGTGTGAAGGGGCTGGGGAGGGGACAGGCTTGACAAATGAGGGTTATGGGTCACACAGGGCCTTGGCTGCCAGTCCCAGAGCTCGGAAGCTCTGACATCTCCTGGATGAAGATTTTTAAAAGGCATGGAGGAACACAGTCCTGCTTGTTGTTTGTTTTTCTTTTTCTTTTCTATTTTTTTTTTTTTTTCAGTTTGGTTTGTCAAATATTTCCCAGGTGTCTCCTATGTGCCAGGGACTGGCTTGGGGGCATAGCTGTGACTGTCAGAAAACACCGGCTCCTGTGACTATGCAGACCAGCTCGCCCTTAGCCCCGGCTGCCCTGGCCCAAGCCCCACCCCCCGCTGCATGCAGCCAGGCTTCCCTTTGGCCACAGGTCCCGTGGTCGCCTGCCCGGCGCCAGGTTGGAGAGGGGCGCCTGAGGCAATGGGTTGGGTTGCCAGGCTGCTTGGTAAACAGGCCCTCCCTGGGTCTACTTGCTAACGCCAGACACGGCTAACAGGTCTCCTTTATCTCCTGGCCCAGGAGGGATGTGGGCCTGGGCACTGTGCCAAGGCTTGTGTCCTTTCCTGGATATGGGGGCACCATGTCTTGAGTCCCCTGAGGGTGCAGCATGGCTGTGAACCTGATATGGTAGCCTGCCAGTCCCCTCCTGCTCCTGGGGTCAGGAGGTTCCTCCAGGCCCTGGCCCCTCAGGAGGGCCACACCTGGCTCCTGGCATGGGAGGGAGTCTGGCTGCACCCCAGGGTGTGGCTGGGGACCTGCCCCCCAAGGGCCTGGCCCAGTGAATATCCGGACTCGTTAACTGGGAACGTTTTACTTTTTCTATTGAGGTAAAATTCACATATAAATGGAGTCATACATCATGTGGCCTTTTGTGTCTGGCTTTTGTCCCTGAGCACGGTGTTTCTGAGATTCATGCACGTCATAGCATGTATCAGCGCTTCATCACTTTTTAAGGCTGAATAATATTTTCATTTTCTAGACATACCATATCTTGTTATTCATTTGTTAGTTGATGACATCATTTGGGTTGTGTTTTTACCCTTTGGCTATTATGAATATGTACTGCTATGAATATTTGCACATAAGTATTGGTTTGAGTCTCTGCTTTTTTACTTAATTTGTTTTTTAGAGACAGGGTCCCGCTCTGTCACTCAGGTTAGAGTGCAGTGGCGAGATCATAGCTCACAGCAACCTCGAACTCCCAGGCTCAAATGATCCTCCTGTCTCAGCCACATGAGTAGCTGGGACTACAGGTGTGCACCACCACGCCCAGTTAATGTTGTGTGTGTGTGTGGAGACGGGGTCTCCCTATGTTGCCCAGGATGGTGTGAAACTCCTGGGCTCAAGTGATCCTTCTGCCTTGGCATCCCAAAGTGCTGGGATTACAGGCGTGAGCTGCCAACGCCCAGCCCCAGTTTATTTTTTTCTTCTGTTGCTCATCCTCATGTCATACTTAGCAATCCATTGCCAAATCTAAGGTCACAAAGATTTACCTCTATGATTTTTTCCTAAGAGTTTTATAGTTTTACCTCTTATATTTAAGTCATTGATCCATTTTGAGTGTTCATCTATATATGGCGTGAGGTAGGGGTCCACCTTCATTCTTTTCCATGTGGCTGTCCTGCTGTCCCAGCAGCATTCCTTGAAGAGACTATTCTTTCCTTGTGGAATGTTCTTGGCCCCCTTGTGGGAAAGCAATTGACCATAAATGTAAGGGTTTATTTCTGGACTCTAATTCTGTTCCATTGATCCACATTCTGTTCTTTTGCCAGCACCACTACACTGTTTTCATTCCCGTGCTTTTGTAGTAAATTCTGAAACTGAGATGGGTGAATCCTCTAGGCTTTGTTCTTTTTCAAGATCATGTTGGCTATTCCGGGTGATTGGGAACGTTTTTGCCACATTTGCGCTCATGCTTCTCTCTGTAGTTGATTTTGTTGTTCTTCATTTGATGAGAACATTCAAAAGCAAGTGGCAGACATCATAAGAATTCACTCTAAATGTTGCTGCGTGTATGTTCTAAGAGCAAAGGCACTCTTCTACAAAACCACAATGCCATCGTCACATCCCAGTCATTTAAAGTTGTTGCATAAACACTCTGGACTCATATTTCCCCAGGCTGGAGTGCAGTGGCGCCATCGTAGCTCACTGTAGCCTCGAACTCCTGGGTTCAAGGGATCCTCCTGCCTTAGCCTCCCGAGTCGCTGGGACTATAGGCATGTGCCACAACACTAATTTTTCTAATTTTTTTAGAGAAGGGGTCTCACTCTTGCTCAGGTTGGTCTCGAACTCCTGGCCTCAAGTGAGCCTCCTGCCTCAGCCTCCCGAGTCGCTGGGATTAGGCATACGCCACTGCACCCAGCCTTCATAGCTTTTTAAAAATGTTTTTCGGCCGGGCGTGGGGGCTCACGCCTGTAATCCCAGCAGTCTGGGAGGCCGAGGCGGGAGGATCGCTTGAGCTCAGGAGTTCGAAACCAGCCTGAGCAAGAGCGAGAATCCGTCTCTATTAAAAATAGAAAGAAATTAGCTGGACAACTAAAAATATATATATAAAAAAATTAGCCCAGCATGGTGGCGCATGCCTGTAGTCCAAGCTACTTGGGAGGCTGAGGCAGAAGAATTGCTTAAGCCCAGGAGTTTGAGGTTGCTGTGAGCTAGGCTGATGCCACGGCACTCTAGCCCGGGCAACAGAGTGAGATCTGTCTCAAAAAAGAAAAAAAACGTTTTTCACTGGGCTCCAGCTCAGGGTCACACTTTGCATTTGATGGCTACTTCCCTTTCGTCTCTTGCTTTCTGGAATAGTTCCCAGCAGCGTTTGTCTTTTCTGACTTTGGCTGTTTTGAGGAGAGTGGGCTGGTTGCCTTGTAGACTGCTCCATGATCTACCATTGTCTGTTTCTGTCCCCTTATGGTGAGGCTAGGGTAGGCGTCTTTGCCTAGAAACCACACATACTCCGTGTCCGTCCTGCTGCAGCTCGGCAGGGGCTCAGCACCGCGTCAGGCGGTTCTGTTCCTGGTGACGCTCAGTTTCATCATTTGGCCGAGGCGGCAGGGAGTGCCGCATGCTCGTGCAATGAATGCCGAGTGACAGTCACCGTGAGAGCTTGGGATGCCATGCTTCCCGTACGCCGGTCCCGTGATGTGTCATGACTTGTTAGACTCCTGCCCCCACCGAGGGCCCCTTCTGATACCGAGAAACCCGTGGCTCCGAGAGGCTGTGTGACCTGCCTGTGCCACACCCTGAGCAGAAGGCGCAGGTGGGGCGTGAGCCCGGGCATGCTGGCTCCAGTGGCCACACTCGAAGTCACTACACCACACAGACCCAAGCAGGAAAGGGCTCAGCCAAAGGGAGCAGAGGTGACTTAGGCTCTGAAGCCTGTGAAGGCCAGTGACACCCCCCATGTGACATAGCAGGACCTGTGAATGGTGCCCGACTCCCTCAGTTGGTCCTGAGACTGGCTGCCGGCTTCCAGTGACCCTCTTGTCCCTGCTATAAGTGCCCTTTCCTCGCCTGTGTAGCACTGCGCAGTGGCCCTGTCTGCCCACCTCAGCCTGCATAGGGCCAGGACGCCTTCACCGTGTCCCCGTCTCAGCCCTGCTCACCCTGTGGACATCGTCCTGCCCCACTGGCTACTGAGCTCCTTGGGGACACAGGCTGTGTCCCTGCTGCCTGATGGGCCACCCCCTCGTCCTCAGTATGGGCCGGGAAGGCAGGGCACCCAGAGGCACTTCCAGGACGGTTTCGTGGCACCGAGGAAGAATCTGGGGGTGCCGAGAGGAGGGAGGGAGGGTGGCGGGGACACGGGCTCAAAGGAAGGCGGCTGGTGGGAGCCACCACTCACGTCAGCCTCTCTTCTCTCGCAGACGAAGATGTGTGCGTGTTCAAGTGCTCGGTGTCCCGAGAGACGGAGTGCAGCCGCGTGGGCAAGCAGTCCTTCATCATCACCCTGGGCTGCAACAGCGTCCTCATCCAGTTCGCCACCCCCAACGGTACGTGGCCGCCCGCGGTCCCGGTGACAAGCAGCCTGAGCACCCCAGCCACAGTGGGCGGGGTTCGTGGGGCCTGGCCAGATGGTGGCCCATACACCCCGGCGAATGCTCCGCTGCCATCAGCAATCATGTTCCCGTGTGCACATGTGTCCAGAGTCCATTCCCGCTGCCTGGAACAAACGCTGTGCCCTAATCTGCCCTCGCTCACTCCTTCGGGTCCTTCAGGGCTTGGCCCTTATGTCTCCTTCTCGGAGACACCTGTACTGACCACCTGGGCCCAGCCTTCCCAATAGCGGCCAATGCCTGGCCGGCTGTGACTGGATCACAGGAATGGGACAAGCAGGTCCCAGGGGCAGGCAGAGCTTGTCCTGGGCTCCGAGAGAAGCTGCTGGGGGTCCTAAGCACACCTGTGTGGGGACATAGGTGGACACACAAGATCCCCAAGGAGGGCTTGGGGGACTCAGAGGAGCGCAGCTTGGGGCTTGGGGCCGGGGAGGCAGTGGAGGCGGTGGGTGATGCCCTCCGCTGGAGACCGTTTGAAGGTCCCACCCCGGGGCGTGGTCACCAGACTGCTGAATTGGCCCCTACCTCCTGCCAGAGCATTTACCCTCCACAACCCATTTCTTTCTTTACGTACATAAATAATCCCAGTTCACTGTTCAGAAAAAGAAGTTAAGAACGCCACCACCAGGGACAGCCTTGAGTGTGGTATTATAAATCCCAGTAGTTTTTTCCTACTCTGTGACTATTTATATTTTAATATTTTTTCTTTCCATTCTATGAGTTTTTTAAAATTGCACTCACATCTACATAACCCGAAGTTGACCATTTTAACCCTTTCTGAGTGGGCAGTTCAGTGGTAGTGAGTACATTCACGTTGTTGTGTAACCATCACCACCATCTGCTTCCAGAACTTTCTCATCATCCTAAACTGTATTTAAATTTTTAAATTTTTTGTAGCGAGGGGTCTCACTGTGTTGCTCAGGCTGGTTGCAAACTCCTGGGAGCAAGTGATTCTCCTGCCTCAGCCTCCCCAGAGGCTGGGACTGCAGGCTCGAGCCACCACACCCGACTATTTTACTTATTTAAAGAGATTGTCTTATAATTACTGTTGTGCTGTTTTTTCTTTTTACTCAATGTGATTTAGCAGCCATAATTTTGTGTTAATAAATGTAGCTCATTTTAAAGGCATGCGTAACCGCGGCTTCCTGGGGCAGGGTGGTGCTCAGTTCCCCACTGTGCTCCTCTGTGTCCACGGGCTTCATCCTGTCCCCTCTTAGTGGACATTGAGAGGTCCACTGCCGTGCACACATGCTGCCCTGAGCTGCTGGGTGGGCATGGGCTTATTTGCCAGTTTTGACACCCGGGCCAGGGGGCGTGTGCTCGGGAAGGCCTTGCCCAGCTGCCCTTTGGCCAGGAAACCCCAGACCTGCTCCCATCAGACAGCGCAATGTGCGCGGTCACCTGCCACTACCTTGTGATAGTCACCAGGGGGCAGGCATGGCTGCCCTTGTTGTCTTTGAAATGTGAACACTGCATTGTTTTCTGGGAAAAAACATCACCAGCCACACACGTTCAAGGCAGAAAAGGCAGGGCGTGCAGCCCGACAGAAGGACAGTCACAGTTGTCCAGAACTCGCCCTCCCCAATGGCCACGTGCACTGGCCTCCTGGGGCAGGTAGCTGAACAACCCCCCCCGCCCCCCGCCGTGACCTGGCTTCCCTGTTCCAGATTTTTGTTCCTTCTACAACATCCTGAAAACCTGCCGGGGCCACACCCTGGAGCGGTCCGTGTTCAGCGAACGGACGGAGGAGTCCTCCGCGGTGCAGTACTTCCAGGTGGGTTGTGCCCACCCTCGGCCCAGCCGCGGCCCCCGGCAGCCCCCTTCCCACCCACCCGCAGGAGGCCGTGCAGCACAGGGCAGGCCCACCTGGGTTCCCGTCCTGGCTCTGCCCCCTACTAGCCGCGTAGCCTTGGGCAGGTTTCCTCCACTTGCTGGGCCTCAGTTTCCTCATCTGTGAAGCGGAGATGCAGGTGCCTGCTTAACAGGGTTGCTGGAAGGAGCTGAGCGCGGGCAAAGCTCAGGGCCACAGGCGTTTTGAATGACGGTAGAGCAGTTACAATGTCCTGAACAGTCCCCGCATGCCAGGCCCTGGTCTGAGCTCTCTGGCTTGCACAGAAGCGCTCGGACCCTCCCAACAACTCTAGGAGGTAAGTACTATTATTGTCCCCATTTTACAGATGAGAAAACTGAGGCTCAGAGAGGTTAAGTGACTTGCTCCAAGTCACACAGCTATTATGCAACAGAGCCAAGATGGGAAGCCAGGTCTGCCTGATGTCAAAGCCTGTGCCCCTGTCCAGGTGCCACGCTGCCTTCTGGTCGCCCGTTGTCTTACAGAGAGACCCCGCACCTCATCTGCCTGGCGCTCTGAGTTCTAGGGTTCTGTTCGATCTGCTCCTCTGCTTCTTTGGGGCCCCCAAGATGGGGCAGGTGGCCCCATGCAGGAACTCCGCCTGTGGCAAATCTTGAGTTCCCGTGGGCGGCTTCCAGGTCCAGGCAGCATCCAGCTGTGTCCTTCGGCCGCGGTGACAGTGGTGGTGTCCCCACTGGGGGCTGCCTTCTGGCTTCCTGCTCCCTCTCCCGGAGGTGTCAGCGGGGCCCAGTCAGAGGGCGCGCGGCCTCCCGAGGGAGGTTTGTGCCAGAGGTGGCCCTGCTCTGTCACAGAGCTGGCCTGGGCCTCGGCCGTCTGTCATGCCACGTGCCCTGTGCCATTGGTGTGTCTCTGTTCCAGTTTTATGGCTACCTGTCCCAGCAGCAGAACATGATGCAGGACTACGTGCGAACGGGCACCTACCAGCGCGCCATCCTGCAGAACCACACCGACTTCAAGGACAAGGTGAGTGGGTGCAGGAGTAGGGGCCCGAGGCCACTAGAGGTCCCCTGGAGAGCCTGAGGGACCAGCTCCACGCCTCCCTCCTTGCTTCTGTAGCCTCTATATTTTTTTTAAGAGACAAGGTCTCGCTCTGTCGCCCAGGCTAGAGTGCAGTGGCGCAGTCATAGATCACTGTAGCGCTGAACTCCTGGGCTCAAGCCATCCTTCTGCGTCAGCCTCCTGAGCAGCTGGGACTACAGGTGCAGCCACCACGCCCGACTAAATTTTTTCATTTTCTGTAGAGACAAGGTCTGGCTGTGTTGCCCAGTCTGGTCTTGAACTTCTGGCCTCAGCTGCTCCTCCCTCCTCAGCCTCTTCAGTAGCTGGGACTACAGGCGGGCGCCACCATGCCCAACTATCTATTTTATTTTTCATTGCTCTTTGATTTTATCTTTAATTTGTTCAGATTGCAAAAGTAAAAGCTCCTTAACGTTTAGATTCAACACGGCACATGCAACACAGGCACGAGAGGCCTGTCCCTGCCTTCTAATGCAGCCGCTGTCCGGCATAAGGTCTTTCTCCAGGTTTTCCCCGTGCAGACATGAGCAGCAATTTTAGAAGTTTATCGCTGAGTCCTTTTATTTAAAAAATGGAATTGGATTGCATTTCACATACTTTTCTGGAAAACACTTTTTTATCCCCGTAATGACATATCTTAGGACATACTATTTTTTTCCTCCCCAGCCTTAATGAGGTATGATTAACAAATAAAAATTGGCCGTGTTTAAGGTGGACGGCGGCGACGCTTGGATGTGTGTGCACGTTTGTGAGACGGGTACCGCAATTGAGGTCACATCCGTCACACAGCTACTTCTTCTGCGTGCGGTGAAAACACTGACGATCTCATCTCTTAGCAAATTTCGAGTATAGTCGAGCACTGCGTGACAACAGTTTGGTCAACGATGGACCGCGTATAGGACAGTGGTCCCGGAAGCTCGTGATACCGTATTTTTACTGTCCCTTTTCTATGTTTAGATATGTTCGGATACACACATATTTCCCGTTGTATTTCAGTCGCCTACAGCATTCAGTACGGTAATTTGCCGTACAGGTTGCAGCCTGGAAGCCACAGGGCCGTGGCACACAGCCTGGGCGTGCCGTAGGTTTGTGTGAGGGCACCACGACGATGGCACAGCGATGGAGTCACCTAACGGTGCATGTCTCAGCACCTAGCCCCATTGTTAAGTGACGCACGACTGTACACAGGACAGTAGTATTCACTCTATTCGCCAAGCTGGACATCAGGTCCCCAGAACATCTTGGGACATGCTCTTAAGTCATGTGCATATACTGGAATGTACCAGTCACTTCCCTGCCTCCTTTGAAAAGCTTTTTAATATTGCCAAATAATGGACAGTCCTAATTACAGGGAGGCAGAGGGAACAGTACACAAGTAGGAACTGATTTCCTTCTTATCCCGTTGCTCAGAGGTTTCCCTTTTGAACTCAGTGGGAGCTTGTGTTTTCCTTCGATATATCTTGGGGGCTCGCCACGTGGGTCCGTGTGGATCTGCCTCGTCCAGCGCCCGGGTCATGGCCCTCCGCATTGCTGGGCCTCCGGGCTCCAGGAAGGGGTTGTCCTGACACGTCAGCTGTCTGCTCTGGCCAGGCCAACCCCAGCTTCCTCCTGGCCACTGGCTCGAACATGCTGGAGCAGCGCTTGGGGCCTGGATGGGCCGTGCTGCTTTGGCAAGGTCCCTTTTTGCTCCCCCAGAACGGAGATCCGTTTCTTGGTTCATCCAGAGCTCTGAGGGGCACCCTAAGGCCCTCCCACCTGACACCAGCTTCCCTACCGGGCATTCACTATCCCAGAGCCATTCTTAGAAAGCTCATGCACATCGCCACCAGAAAACTGCGGCAGCAATCCCACAGATCCAGAACGCGGAGCGTTCTCCCCACCCTGGCCCGATCTCTGCCAAGTCAATGTCACGGGGCAGCACCCCTAGGGGGTGCCCAACCGGTTGAGGGGTTTGGGTGTCCCACCCACCCCAGCCAAGGCACTGCCTGCTTCTCTGGGCAGGAGTCAGCGTGGATGTGGGAAATGCTGCCACCAATGCCCCCCCGGGCCCCTTTCCTCCCCAACAGGGCCACAGACGCTCCAAAAGGACGCCTCTCAGCTGCCGGCCACGTGGGAGCTTGCCCCGGGCTCCTCCTCCCAGAGGACTGGCCCCTGGCTCGGTTGTCTTTAGTTCTCCCTTTATTTTGACCAAGCCGGAGAGTGAAGACAGGCCTGGGTGTGACGCCTGGTGACGCGCACATCCCTCATAATCACTGTCATCTCCTGGTGTCCTGCTCTTCCCCTCCCCCTCCTCCCTCAGATCGTTCTCGATGTTGGCTGTGGCTCCGGGATCCTGTCATTTTTCGCCGCCCAAGCTGGAGCAAGGAAGATCTATGCGGTGGAGGCCAGCACCATGGCCCAGCACGCCGAGGTCAGTGTCCCGCTGGTGGCCACCCAGCGTCACCCCCTCCCTCAGCACTGTGGCCACCTGGCCTGGGGAAGCCACCAGGAGACCCAACCCCTGGCCCGGGAGCCTGAGGACGTCACTTCTGTGCTTTGCTCTCTCCCTTGTCCCAACCGATTGGTCAGGGGAGGCAGGGGGCCCGAGGGCCCTGAGTCCTCTCCATGACTGACTGGTCACTCTTGGGGTCAGGGCAGTTGTCATTTTCCGTTTTTCTGTTTTTGGCCCTGAAACTAATTTGCAAGGTTCAAAATGTAAAAGCTGCAAACGTGCAAACAGGGAAAATGCTCCCCTGCCCGACCTTGGCTCCCCTCAGCCCAGCCCCCCTCATGAGCTATGTCCTCAAAATCCTTCTAGGGCTTTCCTGTGTCTGTGGAAGCGAGCGTCCGTCTCCCCCTGTGGAGGAGGCATGCCGCCGTCCTGCTCCCTGCTCTGCCCCTGTCCCTTGTGTGGGCCTGTCTGTAGGACAGATCCTAGCCTTGGGATCACTGGCTTGGGGTGCGTCTTTTGTGGCTTTGGTGGCTGTTGCAGAGTCTGCTTGTCCTCTCTCCGTGGCCATCAGTAGCTGTCCTTGCAGGGTGGGGGACCTGGGATGCCACCATGGGGCAGCCCCGAGACAGGGCTGGGCCGCAGTGAGCTCTCAACGAGCTGTGGCTGATCCTGGCTTTGGTTGGGACGCCTGTGAAGGAGGCAGAGAGGCACTTGGTGGCATGTGGGGACAAGGCCCTCCCTTGAGAGGAGGGTCTGGGGAGGGCCCCGTGGCAGGTAGGCTCTGGGAGCGTGCAAACCCTAACGGTCCGCCTGCCCACAGGTCTTGGTGAAGAGTAACAACCTGACCGACCGCATCGTGGTCATCCCCGGCAAGGTGGAGGAGGTCTCACTCCCCGAGCAGGTGGACATCATCATCTCGGAGCCCATGGGCTACATGCTCTTCAACGAGCGCATGCTTGAGAGCTACCTCCACGCCAAGAAGTACCTGAAGCCCAGCGGTGAGTGTCCCTGCTGGCATGCGGTGCCAGCAGGGCCGGCAGGGTGGCAACCTTCTCAGACGGCAGGCTGGGGCAGCTGCCAGGTAGGGGCATCAGCCGAGAGGCCAGTGCTGCACCACCAGGCAGGGCAGCCAGGGTCCTTTGGCCAAGCCCCCAGGCTGCTACTTAGTTGAGCTTTTGGTGGCTCAGTTCCCTGCTTGCCCGTGTCAGTGATCTGGGGTATGGAGGTTCTGGGCCTTTCTTCCGTCCCTACCCCTGTCCCACTCCAGCTGGCTGTGGCTTCAGGAACCCTGGGCCCCAAACAAGGCCAGACATCAGGTGCCCACCCACCCAGACAGAATGCGGAGGGGTCCCCCTCAGGCCCCCAGGGAGCCCCTGGGCAACATCCTTGTGTCCTGGTTCAATAGGACAGCTTCTGGCTGGGCCTGGGGATTGGGACAGATTCCGAGATCCCTGACAGGCCCTGCTCTCCTCAGAGTCCGGGAGGTGGGGCGGGTGTACGTGTGGAGGTGTATGGGGTGTGGGTGCACGTGCGAGTGCCGGGAGGCAGCTGTCTGGCGAGCCCGTCTGTCACCTCCTGTCCATGCCTCTGGGTACAAGCCTGTGAGTCACTGGGCAACTGTGTACATCTGCCTGTCTGTCACCGTGGGTCTCTGCTTGGTTCTGGGTACGTGTCTGTGTCTGAGTGTTCCCGTACGGGCATGGAGCTGGGGCACAGGAGTCCCGGCCAGGGTAGCAGCTGTGGGGCAGAGCGTGGGAAGCAGCAGGCTGGCGGGGCCCCAGCAGGCAGTAGTTCACTTGGTCTGTAGGAAAGTTCTCACTTGGGTCCTCTCACCATCCCTGGATCTAGGCCTCAGAGACCTGCCTCGGGCTCTGCTTCTGGAGGTGGGAGGTGGCTACCCCTTCCCACAGCTGTGTCCTGTGTCCTGGGTGTGAATGTGGGAGGTGGGGCTTCTGTCCAGCTCTGGAAGCTCTTTTGGGGATCAAAGGGAGCCCTTCCCCCAGCCATACGCCTCTGGGCCTACAGGAGCCAGAGGTGCTTTGGGCTGGGGACACTTTCCCATGGTACCCCCAGGTCCTCCGGAGCATGTGGCCCAGCACGTGGCCTCCAAGTCTGAGCTGAGTGTCTCCGCCTGCCCCCACAGACATGCAGCCCAGCATTTCTAGCCTCTGCTACAGGCTGGAGGGGGCAAGGAGGAGACAGAGTCCTGCTGGCACTTCAGACCCTCCCTTCCCCAGCTTGGAAGGGTTGGGGAAGGCCCACATCTGGTGGCCAGGTGTTCCCCAAGGGCAGGCGGGGCCTTGAAACCCTGACTCATCTCTGCTCGTTGAGTCACAGATGTTGGACCCTGTTCCTCCTCCTCTTTCAGGCCATGCGCCCAGACCAGGGTGGCCAAGCGGCCCACCCTGCTGGCCTGGTGTCTACCAGAGCCAGGGCAGTGCTGGTGCTGGGGATTCGGTTTCCCCCACCCAGCCTGTCACCTCAACTGAGGCCCGGTCTACCCCTCCCCGCAATCCGGAGCAACTTTGCTTTCCCCGGCTGCGTGTGCACGGACGACAGCACCTGAGAGGCACCACTTGCTTAGCTGTGAGGCCCTGGCAGGTCCCTTTCTGCGTCGCAGGCCTAGTAACGGGACATAAAGATAAGCCCACTCACCTCCCCAGGGCTCGATCAGATTTACTGAGGTGGCACAGGTTGAGTGGGCATCAGGGCAGATGTGGCACTCAGCAGCCCTGTGTCACATGGTTGCATAAACGAACGAATGAGAGTCTGGGAAAGCCCAAGGCCAGGGGTCTTGGGGCCCTCTGGAAGCTCTGCCAGGCCCTGCAGGATGCGCCACCTGACGCCAGCACCCCCCTGCCCCCACTCCCAGGAAACATGTTCCCTACCATTGGCGATGTCCACCTCGCACCCTTCACGGATGAACAGCTCTACATGGAGCAGTTCACCAAAGCCAACTTCTGGTGAGTGTGCCCTGGTGTCCTGCCTGGGCCCCATGGCCTGCCTTCTTAGGGACTGTCCCTAGCCACCCAGGGAGCCTCAACTCCTCTTGTTCTCCTCCTCCTTGGTAGGACCTAAAAGACTTGGGCTGCACGAGGGCCAGCTGGGAGAGAAGGCAGGGCTACCCCGCCTGCCTCTCCTGCCGCTGGTGACCTTGCCGTCGGGGTGGGGGCTTCCCGCAGGTACCAGCCATCCTTCCACGGAGTGGACCTGTCGGCCCTCCGAGGTGCCGCAGTGGACGAGTATTTCCGGCAGCCTGTAGTGGTGAGTTGGACACCCAGGACACTGTCACAGTTCTCAGTGGACGTGGCTCTCCTGTGTGTGATGGGAGGGGGTGTGGCCTTCATCCTCAGGCTTTGTCTGAGCTGGGTATGCGGCCTTGGGGCAGCCACTGCCCCGCTCAGCCCTCGCTTCTGCCCTGCACAGAGCTCTCTCACAGAGATGTTGGGACTAGAGTGGCAATACATGTAGAGCACTTGGCACATAGCAAGCAGACGGTATGTGCCAGCTGTTAGTAGATGAATTGATCCTTGGTGAACCATGTAGCTCCATAATCAAAAATCAAGGGTGTAAAAGAGAAACGCCTCCCTACCTCTGATCCCACCTGCACAGCTTCCCTTCCTGTAGGCAAGCGGCATTTCTTATCTTTCCAGAGGTTTGACACTTAAATGTACATATTGAAATATATGTATTTTTTTAACTGTTTTTCCTCACAAAATATAGCATAATCAACATGCTGTTCTGTCTTAATTTCTCTGTGGTCATGCAGCGTATGATTTCATTCCTTTGAAATTTGCTGAGATTTGCTTTAAGTTCAGTATGTGGTCTCTTTTGGTTAATGTTCTATGTGCACTTGAAAAAAATACATACTAATCACTTGCAGAGTGCAGTAATTAGGTCACATGTGTTAATCACATTGGTCACAGTTTCTCTACTTTTTTATCTGTTTTTCCTATCTATTACTGATCATAGACTTGTTGATTTTTCCATTTCATTATGATAACTTTTGCTTTATATATTTTGACATCGAGTTGTTAAGGACATACAGATTTAGGTTTATTATCTCTTCTGTTGGATTGATTCTTTTGTATTATAAAGTATCTCTTTTTGTCTCCAGTAGTACTTCTTGTCTTAAACTCTGTTTTCTTATAGTAATTCAGCTTCACTGGCATTCTTTTGCTTAATCTTTATACAGTCTATCTTTTTCTGTCCTCCTACTTTTAACTTGTTTGTGCCTTATTACTTAAGAGTTGTTTTTTGTAAGCAGCATATAATTGTGTTTGTTTTTTTAACAAGATTGAACTTTTTGTTTTTTAATTAGAACATTTAGACCATTTATATTTAATGTAATTACTGATCTGTATGGGTATAAATCTATCTAATCTTACTATTTTTCTACTTATCCTGTTTTTTCTTTATGTTTTTCTTGCCTTCCTGTTTAAAAATAATTTGTTTTATTATTCTATAAGAGCCCACCCATGTTTTTCACTAGTTTTGGGAGACTCTTGGACAGTATCTCTTTAAACACTATCTTTGCTCCATCCTATTTCTCCTTCTGGAATGCCGATTACATGTACAGTGGACCTTTTCACCATGTCTCAGATAATTCTTTTTTTTTTTTCTTAAGACATTGCAGTAAATGTATCATGTGATTCTTACACACTTTTCTGTCTTTTCCATCCATTTTTCTCTCATTACTTCCTTCATAATTTTTACTGCTCCATCATCCAATTGCAGTTCTATCTCGTGTCTAGTTTGTTTTCCTGACTCTTAATTTCAGTTACTGTAATTTTTCCAGTCTAGTTATACCAGTTCTCTATGAAATTCTCCATTTTTTTTATATCTTTTTTTTTCTTTAAATATTAGTTATAACTATCTGATCACTTTCAGTATCTGGAAGAGTGGTGGATGTGTTTCTCTTGGTTTCTAGTCTTGGTTTTGGGTCCTGGTCCTTTGGTCTTGTCTCTTAGTGTCCCTGACCATTGAAAGCCAAAATGACAAACTATAGAGGGTCTGGATGATGTTTTTCCTTCCAAGGATTTGTTTTTCCCAGGCAGTTAGCCATATGGACAGATCACCTTGGTCCTGTTAGGCATCTGAGATATTTTGAGGCTGCTTTTCAGACTCTATTTCGCTGGCCTACTTCCTGGCTTTTCTGTAGGGCAGCAGTTCTCAAACATTTTGGTCCCGGGACCCCTTTACAGTCTTAAATATTGAGGATCCTAAAGAGCTTTTCTTTACATGTATCTATTAATACGGTGTCAATACCTCTTGGTATTACAGACTAAAGCCAAGAAACTTAAAAATCAACTCATTTAAAAAAATAATAAACCTATTACATATTAACATAAGTAGCAATTTTTTATTTAAAAAATATTTCCCAGAAAAATTTTTTAATGAGAATATGACTTTTTATTTTTTTTTCTTTCTTAAGACAGGGTCTTGCTCTGTCTCCAGGGCTAGAGCGCGGTAGTGTCATCGTAGCTCACTGCAGCCTTAAACTCCTGGGTTGAAGCGATCCTCCTGCCTCAGCCTCCTGGGTAGCTGGGACTACAGGCACCTATCACCACACCTGGCTAATTTTTCTATTTTTAGCAGAGATGTGGTCTTGCTCAGGCTGGTCTTGAACTGCTGGCCTCAAGTGATCCTCCCACCTTGGCCTCCCAGAGTGCTAGGATTACAGGCCTGGGCCACCATGCAGGCCTGAGTAGTGGCATTATTAATGTGCACATATCTTTAATATCTGGCTTGATAGAAGATGGCCAGATTCTGCATCTTCAAACATCTTGGTATTATTATGAAAACAGGTTTGACCTTCAGGGCGAGGGGACCACAGTTTAGAACCGCTGCTTTAGGACACTGCCTTCAGTGTCTTAATGCAAGCCTGGTGGTTCGTGGGGCCCTCCTCCTAGCCTCTCCAGCACCAATATGCTGCCTGTTCCTCTCCTCGGTTTTCACGTCTCTTAGAAGCTTCTTTCTGCTTGGTTTTTTGGCTTCCAGCCCCCCACCCCCACACAGCCCAGGAATCGGCCACCGCTGGAAGCGCAGTTGCGTACACACCATCCACCTCACTTTTCTGCTTTTCCCTCTGCTTTAGCATCATGGTCCCTTGAGCCCTGAGCTCCCATTTGCTTTCCCCACCCAAGGAGGCCCCTGAAAGGCCAAGGGCTGTTTTCTGCCCTCCCTAAGGGGAAAGGGCAGAGGCCAAAAGGGCTCCCCCCTTGGCGCATGTCCCCTTCTCTCCAAGATCTCGGCTCCCAAAGTGCTGGCTGCTCTAGTTCCTCCCCAGTGCTTCCAACAACTGGTTTATTTTTTTTTCCTTTGTATTTGATTCAGCTCACATAGTTCATGGCAGGCAGCACCCAGTTTTGGTTTTTGTTTTTTTAAAGAGATGGTGTCTTGCTGGGCATGGTAGCTCCCACCTGTAATCCCAGCTACTCGGGAGGCTGAGGTGGGAGGATCACCTGAGCCCAGGAGTAGTTGGAGGCTGTCCAGCCTGGTGACAGAGCAAGTTCTCCATTTCTTAAAAAAAAAACCAAAAAAACAAAAAACAGAGAGAGAGAGATGATGAGGTCTCGCTCTGTTGCCCAGGCTGGGTTCGAACTCTTGGCCTCAAGGGATCCTCCTGCCTCAGCCTCTCAAGTAGCTGGGGCTATGGGCGTGTGTCACTGTACTTGGCTAACACCTCGTTCTTTAACTTGCTTTTTTTGTTAGCTTGCTTAGAGGTTTATCTTGGAGATCTTTCCCCATCCTCTTACAAAGAACCTCTTCATTGTTTCTCACATACACACGGTCTTTTACGGGTGGGCCGTCACTGGTTCAACTGGATGGTTTCCAGCATGTGGCTCCTCCAAACAGTCAGAAATTATCCATGTGAGACTTTTCATGTGCGTGTGTGTATCTAGAGATAACCCAAGAGTGTAACTGCCAAGTCTTTGATGCGGATGAACACTTGTCACTTTTTGAGCTGTCACCTGATTGCCCTCCCACCAGGTCACCCTCCCCTGTGCCAGGTCTGAGAAGGGCAAGCTGATTTTAGCCCAACGGCCTAGAGGCCATGGCCAGACCGAGACCCTGGGGAAGGGACAGGGCTCTCCCGTTCCACGCTGGCCCCTGCGCCAGAATCCAGGTCACACCTGTGGTCTCTCTCAGGACACATTTGACATCCGGATCCTGATGGCCAAGTCTGTCAAGTACACAGTGAACTTCTTAGAAGCCAAAGAAGGAGATTTGCACAGGTACCGGCACCCGCGCCCCATCCTGGGCCCAGCTCGGGCCGAAGGTCAAGGCCACCACTGGCTCCCACTGGCATCCTGCCGTCCCAGGGCAGGAGGGCAGGGGCCCCAGGCCTCTGCACTGGGTCCCCCTGTTCTGTCCCAGCAGCCACTGCCCTTTGCCTTCCAGGATAGAAATCCCATTCAAATTCCACATGCTGCATTCAGGGCTGGTCCACGGCCTGGCTTTCTGGTTTGACGTTGCTTTCATCGGCTCCATGTGAGTGCAGCAGAGCGGGCCGCGCTGCTCCCAGGGGCTCCTGCCAGGGGCTGTGACCCGGGCTGGGCTGGGGGTTGGGGGTGTGGGATGTGACTCTTCTCAGCTCCACTCTCCCTTCCAAAAGGGGCTGAGCGCTTGTCTTTGAGCAAGAGACTGTTGTGGGTGGGGCGTGTGTGTCTGCCCTGTTTTGAGTACTGTCCCTCGTGGGCCCTTGTCTTGTCTCTCAGCATGATGTGTCAGGGTGAGGCTGCACAGCCCTAGTGCACACACGTGTGTGCATGTGTGTGTGCCTGGGGCCGCCTGGGAGCCAGCCTGTCTCAGCTCCAAGGCCCCAGGGGGACCCATCACAGCGGGGCGGGCACTTGGGGAGAACTCAAGGTATACAGGGTGGTGGGTGACCCGAGTGGTGGCACTGGCTGAGTCAAGTGCATGCCTGTCCCTGCTTGACAGAATGACCGTGTGGTTGTCGACGGCCCCAACGGAGCCCCTGACCCACTGGTACCAGGTCCGGTGCCTGTTCCAGTCACCACTGTTCGCCAAGGCCGGGGACACGCTCTCAGGGACATGTCTGCTTATTGCCAACAAAAGGTGTGCGCTGTCGCCGGGGGCTGGGGGAGGCCGGTCCACCCGCCCACTGGCTCACGTCACCTCCCTCCTCTCCACAGACAGAGCTATGACATCAGTATTGTGGCCCAGGTAGACCAGACGGGCTCCAAATCCAGCAACCTCCTGGATCTGAAAAACCCCTTCTTCAGGTAGGAGGGGCCCTCAGCCCACTAGGGGGTGCTGCCCCCGGCCCTGCAGCCACCCCCACCCACCGCTGGCCTGCCATCCCCTGCCCACGGGTCTGTCTCTGCCACAGATACACAGGCACGACGCCCTCGCCCCCACCTGGCTCCCACTACACGTCTCCCTCCGAGAACATGTGGAACACGGGCAGCACCTACAACCTCAGCAGCGGCATGGCCGTGGCTGGTAAGTCAGCCCCACCATAGCGCCGGCCCACACAGGGGTGGGCACAGCCAGCAGCCCTTGGTGGCAGGCCTGGCCCCTCCTCTGCCCTGGGGTGTGCCTCTGGCACCCCCACACAGGACACTGACCTCTCCCCCGGTGCAGGGATGCCGACTGCCTACGACCTGAGCAGTGTTATCGCCGGCGGTTCCAGCGTGGGCCACAACAACTTGATTCCTTTAGGTGAGTGGCCCCCCAGGGGGGCGGCGACGGTGGTGCTCAGGGCTGGGAGGGGCCAGCGGCTGGCCAGGTCGGCCTGTGCTTGGTCCCTTCACCTCTTGCTCTTCCTCGGGGCTCTCGGCTGAGGCCCCGGATCCTCTCTGCCTCGCTCTGCTGCCTACGCCCATGGGCCGGGTGGCTGGGGGCGGTGACGCCGTCTCCCTTCCTTCCTTCCTCCCTCTCGCTACGCAGCCAACACGGGGATTGTCAATCACACCCACTCCCGGATGGGCTCCATAATGAGCACGGGGATTGTCCAAGGTAACGGCGGGTGGCAGGGGCGGGTCCCTCGGGGGCCCAAGCTAGCGCGTGTCGCTGTCCGTCTGTCTGGGCGCCAGCCTGCCCTGTTGCCTGCCCTCTCTCTCTCTGTCTCTGACTCTGCCGGGGGCCAGGCGGGCCGGGAACAGCGCTGGCCCCTCAGTGCCAATGCCCACCCCGCAGGGTCCTCCGGCGCCCAGGGCAGCGGCGGCGGCTCGAGCTCGCACTATGCAGTCAACAGCCAGTTCACCATGGGCGGCCCCGCCATCTCCATGGCCTCACCCATGTCCATCCCGACCAACACCATGCACTACGGGAGCTAGGGGCCCCGCCCCGCGGACTGACAGCACCAGGAAACCAAATGACGCCCCCGCCCACCCTGCCCCACCGGGCGGCTTTCCCCCTTGTACTGGAGGAGCCTGAACACCTGGTCACCGCCCTCTTTGCTATGGGAACTTGGACACTTTTTTTACACAGCGTTGCCGCCGCCCCCACCCCACCCCCACATCCCGGCCCTGAGCGCGTGTCGCTGCCATATTTTACACAAGATCATGTCGTGGGAGTCCTCGTCCCCCCTCCTGCCCTCTCCACCCTGCCCTGGGTTTGACATCTGCTGTAACAGGCGTGCCGGGGCCTGCCAGCTGCACCAGGGTGGCAGGGGTGGGGGGGCAGGGGAGCAGCTGCCCTGCGCGTCCCTCGGCACCTGCCCCTGGCCTGGCTCCAGAGGGAAAGCGGCCTGGCCGGGCGGGGCCTCCCCTTCGGCGACCAGGCCTTGGTCACAACGGGCGTGACATGCTGCTTTTTTTAGTTTTATTTTTTTACGAAAAGAACCAGTGTCAATCCACAGACCCTCTGAGAAGCCAGGCCGGCCGGGCCGAGCCAGCAGCCCCTCCCCCCAGACTCAGGGGCTCAGCGGCGAGGGGCGGCCCGCCGAGGCCCCCCCCACCAAAGGGTTCACCTCACACTTGAATGTACGACCCGCCCCACCGTCGGGAAGGCCTCCGTCCTCGGCCCCTGCCTCTTGCTGCTGTCCTGTCCCTGAGCCCCTGCACCCCACACCCAGAGCTAGAACAGGTGGCCGCAGGCCATGGGCCTGGAGGGAAGGTCACCGTCAGCCGCTTGGGGCAGACGCAGACACACCTCAAGGATCTGTCACGGAAGGCGTCCTTCTCCCTCGTAGCTAACGTTAGGCCTGTGCACTTCCCCTCCGTATGCGTAGATTGCTCCTGTCCCTACTACTACGATGGCATTTTGGCCCCTCCCAGACTGGGAAGGGACCTTGCAGGGACCTCTCCCTTTAAAAAAAAAAAAAAAAAAAAAAAAAAAAAACAAAATAAACAGCCGAGGAAATGCGTGTTTCAGCACAGGCAGTTTTCTTCTTCTGCTCCCCCGTTTCTAACACCCCAAACCCAGAGCTGGAGCTCAGGCCAGGCGCGGCCCGCAGCGCGCACCCAGGCACGACGGGCTCGGCCAGGCTGCCCCTCGGCCCTGCCTCCCACAGCGGGCGTCGAGTCACGTCAGGGAAAGCAGGCAGCCCCGCAGGCAGCCGAGGGGCGTGGGGGCCCCTGGCCCTGCTCTGGCGGAAGCACCCTGCTCAGCTGCCCCTCCCCCGCCTTTATATAAATTCTCTGAATCACCTTTGCATAGAAAATAAACGTGTTTGCTTTGTAAGAAAAGTCTGGAAAGTAGCAGAGTGATCTCGAAGTGTCAAGGGAGCCTTCAGTCATCGTTCGGGTGTGGCTGGCTGACAGACATGTCCCCTGAGGTTTTGCCTGGAAAAGAGAAACTCCCAGTAGCAGCCCCAGGACGTGTCACCTTGGAGGGCCGGGCGGGCAGCGCCCTCGCACAGCTGGAAGCGGCTCCTTACCTGCAGGACCAGCGCCTTCTTAGGAGGTGGCCAAGGACTGTGGCAGAGTGGGTGGCAGTGGTACGTTTGGGGGCAGAGGTGAAACTTGGGACATAGGCCCCAGGTGCTCCGGAGGCAGTGACTGGAAGAAATACAACTGGACGAGCCCTCCGGGGTCAGCAGCAGGGCCAGCCCACACCCCCACCCCCCACCACAGCCGGCAGCCCCGCCTGGGACACCCTAGACACGCACCTTACAGCCCAGGGCCAGGAGAGCGTGGAGCAGCACGACGGCAGACAGCAGCGCCGCAGCCACCAGCCTGGTGTCCTCGCGGACGACGGGCCAGAGGGTGAACACCAGCCCAGCGGCTGACAGGGCCAGGGCCAGCACCCCAAAAAGCCACTGCAGCCATGGCACAGGAATGAGCCACAGGACCTGGGGAGGACATGAGCAGCTGGTGACCACGCTGGGTGACCCCCACAGCACCCACCACCCACTCCTTGCTGGGCCACACTCACCACCATGGGAATGAAGACGAAGAGGGAGTAGCCGTAGACGCTCACGGTCTCCAGGAAGGTGTAGGGTCCCATGCGCTCCCGGACGCCCTTGCGCCACCACAGGAAGCCCCACAGCGCCAGTGGCACCAGCCACGCATAGCAGTAGATGGTGATCCCAGCCACGGTCACTGGGGGCAAGGCAGGCAGTCACGCCCTTTCCCTGGGAACCCTTGGCTCCCCCAGCCCTGCCGGGTGCTGGGCCTGCTTACCCTTGTGGAACTGGGGGCTATAGTGGATGGAGGGGTCCCTCCTCTGGGCCAGCACCAGTGTCAGGTTGCCGGTGACAGCCAGGACGAAGGCCAGCGTGGCGCAGATCCAGAAGGGGCCTGGGAAGAGGAGGGGCCGCTGAGGCTCCCAGGCCCAGCACTCCCAGGACAGTTGGACATGTCCCATCTCACCTGTGCTGGGACCACAGCCTCTTCCCAAGCCACACACCCAACTCGCCAGGTCACTGGTGACCTGGTGGCCAAATCCAGTGCCAGCTCTCCATTCATCATCCCCCTCGTGGAAACCCTCAGAACGTGGATTCAGGGTCGCATGCTCTTGGCCTTCGTCTCGCCTCACTGAGGGCAACCCCTCCACCCATGGCCTCCCCCTCCACTCCTCACCCTCCTCCCCTGTGTGTGTGCTCACTCCTGGCGTGCCGTCCTCCAACCCTGGGGCCTCTGCCCTGAACAGTAGGTTCAAGTTCAAGTTCTCACAGGGGCGTCTCCAACTCCACCGGCCACACTAGCTCTCTCAGAAGTAGCAACTCCATCCCTCTAGCAATCCTGGCAGAAATCCCATGAGCCATCCTCGGCTCCTCTCCTCCTAGTCCGCATCTACTCTGACAGCAAATCCGGTCCCTCCATGAATCCAGCCACCCACAGCCTGCCCCTACCATGGTCACCTCCACCCCATCTCCTGGCTTCTGCCCTCGAACCCCACGGTGGCCAGAGGAGCCCTGAGAACATATAATTAAGATCCCTTCTCACCACAGCGTGGGCGGCCCATGCAATCTGCCCCCTCATCTCTGCGAGCTCCCAGCAGCAGCTCACTCGGCTCCAGTGACACACCCACCCTTCAGTTCAGGAGAGTTCCCGCCACAGAGCTCATGTACTTCCTGGAACCGTCTTCCCCTAGGTCTCCCCCGCCTCTCCCCATGCCAACAAGGCTCGTTCCCTCGCCCTCCTCAGGGAGGCCTGCCCTGAAGCTCCTGCACAGAACAGCAAGGCCGCGCACCCTCTGAACCACTCTGCTGCTCTCTGGCCCCGCCACCTCTGCAGTCTGTCTCCATCTTCCTGAACAGAAGGTAAGTCACCTGGTCTCTGCCACTGACTGATTTGTTCTCTACTGAACACTGGGGCCTGGCACTCAACCCACATTTGTAAAGTGAATAATAAACTGAACTGAATGCACAACCTCACTCACCGTACAGATCTGGCCGATTCCGCAGATGGTGCCGGACAAAGTTGTGACCAGGCCGGGGCAGCAGTGAGCCTCTGATCCTGTCCAAGACCTGGGGGACAAGGCTGGGGTACAGGATGGGGCCTCCCATCCACGTTCTGTGTGCACGTCTGCTCATTCCACTCCTGCCTCTCCTGCTCCAAACCCTTCCTTGACTCCCCATCACCCTCAGGATAAAACCCAAACCCCAGCTCCTTAACATAGCTCGCAAGGCCCTTTGTGATCTGGCTTCTGCCTGCCTGTCGCCCACCTCACACTCTCCAGCCAGATCCAGCGCCAGGCAGCTTCTGGGACACTTCACATGCCTCCTCCTCACCTTTGGTCTTCTGCATATGCTGTTCCTGTGCCTGGAACATACTTCTGCTTCCCCTACTCTGCCCAGGGAAGCCTTCCTTCCCCTTTAGATCTCAGCGAATTCCTCATCTCCTCCAGGAGGCCTTTCCCTGAGCCACCAGATGGTGTGTGTCCCCTATTTTCCCACAGCCCTGGACACACCATAACCCTTAGTTATGGTCCCTTCTAACCGCCTGGGTGGGATCTTTTTTATCCCACGTAGCCATGCCCAGGTGAATGGTGGCTGAACCCCATGCGAGACTCCAAGCCCCATCTGCCCACTTCTGAGGCCTGACCTGTAAGGTGTCCACGTCAAAGAAGCTCTGATAGTAGCCAAAGGTCCAGAATCCAGGCTGTGGCTTCTGCTGCTCCTGTAGGAGCTGCACAGCACGGGCTTTCAGTGCCTGCCCTGACAGCCCGGATCAGCCCGGGGCTGGACAAGAGGCGGGGCACGGGGACTTAAGTGACTCACCGCTGCCTTGTCACTGTCCTCCTCCACCTCATCCTCGGCTCCATACCTGCCATCTGAGCCCACAGCCACAGCCACGTGCCCTTGTGGGGTCAGCTGACCACTTCTGCTTGTGGTGGCTGCATCTGGGGTCTCAGCCAGAAGATTAGTGGCTTCTTCAAATTCTATGGAGAGGGAATACGGGACGCTGGCATATTGTCGGGGTGGAAACAATTTGGCTTGGCCCACTGCTCATCTGGTGGGCTTCTGTGACGATTTCAGTGCTCTCCCCAGGCAGACATCCTCAGTTCGGGGGAATGGAGAGGAGGTCTGTTCCCTTTCCCTAACATGGGACTGCAATTTAGTTGGTCCTGGGATGGGGTCAAGGTCTGGGGACTAGAGGCTCGGGTTCGAGGTCTGAGTTCAGGACGGGAGCGGGGTTAGAGTTAGGGATGGGTGTCTCTCCCAGGGCGTCAGGGTTCACAGCCCACTGGGGTTCTGGTTGGAGGAGTTGGAAGCTGCATGGGAGGTTCTGGCGAGGGGCGGGAGTAGGAGCTCCGGCCACGTCTGGGCCGCACTCACCGTGGAAGGTCAGCTCGTCGGCCGCTGCCATGGTCGCTCAGGGGCGTCACCGCATCCCCCCTCTGAGAATCGAGGCCGAGCGGGCCCGCGCCCCTTCCGGAGCCTGTCCGTCAGCCCCGAGCCCTACCTGGCGGCTAATTGCGCCCACGGGGGCTTGCACTGGCCGCCCGGGCCCCACAGGTGTACTCCGCCCCCCTCACCTGAGTCCACCTGAGCCGGCGTGGCTAGGGCTCTCTACGCCTGCGCGGCCCGCCCACCAGCCAGACGCGACCCTGCTCGGACTGGACAGCAACATCCGGCGCCGTTCCTTTTTCTACTCTCTTCCGATGGGAAGCCACATCCGGTAAAGTTGGCGCGTGCGCAAAAGGCTCCCGGGCCTTTTACTTCGGGTATCAAGAGTTCCTTTTCGGAAAACGGACCCCAAGCCGATGGCGGCGGCCGCTCTGAAGAGACTTTGGTCCCGAAGCCGCGTAGAGGCGGGCAACGCGGCGGCAGCGAAACCGGGCGTGTGGGCTCGGTTGGGTGAGTAGTAGCGGAAGGTGGAGGGATGGGCGGCTGCTAGGGTCGGGCGGCTCTCACCGCGCTTCTCTCCCCTCAGGCGCCTGGGCCCGCGCGCTGCTCCGGGACTACGCCGAGGCCTGCAGGGACGCGGCGGCCGACGCTCGGGCCCGGCCGGGGCGCGCGGCGGTGTATGTAGGGCTGCTGGGCGGCGCGGCGGCCTGCTGCGCGCTGTCGCCGAGCGAGGCTGCCTTCGAGGAGGCGTTGCTCGACGCGTCGGGGACCCTCCTGCTGCTGGCGCCGGCCACGCGCAACCGCGACTCGGAAGCCTACGTGCAGCGGCTGCTGTGGCTGCGGGGCCGCGGCTGCCTCCGCCACGTGAACCTGGGGCTCTGCTCGCTCGTGTACGAGGCGCCCTTTGACGCCCAGACCAGCCTCTATCGAGCCCGCTGCCGCTACCTGCAGCCCCGCTGGACCGACTTCCCGCGCCGGATCTTGGATGTGGGCTTTGTGGGTCGCTGGTGGGTGCTGGGGGCCCGGATGCACGACTGCGACATCAACGACGAAGAGTTCCTCCACCTGCCGGCACACTTGCGCGTCGTCTGGCCCCACCAGCTGCACTCCGAGACCAATGAGCGGCTCTTCGATGAGAAGTACAAGCCCGTGGTGCTCACTGATGATCAGGTGGACCAAGCCCTGTGGGAGGAGCAGGTCTTGCAGAAGGAGAAGAAGGACAGGCTCGCCCTGAGCCAGGCCGACTCGCTGGTGCAGTCGGAGGTCCCGAAATGAGTTCAGGGCTCCGAGCCCTGGCAGACTGTTTGCCCGGGATTGTGCAATTGGTGTGAGTGAGCCCCACATGCAGAGGCACTGAGATAAGTTATGTGTAGAGTGTCATTTCACTAGGTTGTTACAAGTCTGGGAAGCCTTTCTCCCTTTCTCTTTGTTCCTTGTTAGCTGGTTAATTCAGAGCCTTCTTGACTTAGGAGTTGGGGAGAGCAGTGACTTGACCTTGTAATGTTTATCACTGCGAGAGCTAGTAATGAGCCTTTTACATAGTCCCTTTGTTTTTTCACTGGGCCTCACAGTCCCCATGACATTGGTCAGGTGACTCCCAAACTCTCCCACAACCTTTCAGATTTTTTAGAAATTTGAGCCGAAGTGTTTTTATTCTGTGATCTATTCTGTTTTTTATTTTTATACGTAACAATTTTTCCCAGACACGGCGGCGATATAATGAGACCCCATCTCTAAAAAAATTGAAAAATTAGCCGAGTGTAGTGGCATGCACCTGTAGTCCCAGCTACTCTAGAGGCTGAAGCAGGAGGATCGCTTTAGGCCAGGAGTTCAAGACCAACCTGGGCAACATAGGGAGACCCTGTTTCAAAAAAAATAAGTAACATTAAGACATCTTGTGTGTCCTTCACCCAACTTCCCCCAAATGGGAACACCTTAAATAACGAGTACTAAAGTAGGGAATTGACACTGGTGTGGCTATTTGGATGTTATGGGGAAATTTTTTGCAAAAACACCCTGGTTTTACTATAGCTATTGACGGTGATTGGAAGTGGCTTGGAAGGATAAAGAATTTTCTGATCTGTAAATTGACGTGGAATTATAGATTCTGTGTATGTTATACTTCAGTAAACCTACAACACAGAATGCCATGAAAAGGAATAAGTTAGTGTATGTGGTTGGTACTTACATGGGTAATGGCAGTCATACATTTAAAGCTAAAGTATTAAGGGAATGAAACTACCTCTGTCACCTCAGTGGCCTGTGGCTAGTTAATAAAACCAGGAGATGAAACAACCATCTTTGTTGTAATGTTTGTGTTTGTGTGTTTTGCCATTTTTAAGTTTTGGCACTTGGACCTTCCATTCATAATATGAATGCATTGAACTATGTGTTAATTTTTATACTCTTATTTGTGGGGCAGGGGAGTATCTTATAAGTCAGCATCTCCGTTTTACAGAGGAAAAACTGAGATTCAGAAAGTTTGTTATTTTTCCAAGGCTGTGGCAGACCCAAGATTCAAACTCTGTAACTCCCAACCCTGTGACTTAACCCTCAATCTGGTGGAACTATCTTTAATCCTAATATCTTTCCAGAAGTTATTAAATACTGCTGTCACGTGGCATAAGTAAAAATTAAATGTAGAAATAAATATATAAAAATAAATGCAATGAAAACAAAAGACTAACGATGGTAAATTCTAATCCTACACCATTACCTGCCAAAGTCTGTACCTAAATGCCACCCACATTGTTAGAGGAATATCAGCCAACTTCAAGGAAGGGTTTAGGACATGCTGGCTTCAAAGCGGGATTTGTTTCTGTGATGAGAAGTATTGAAAGAGGAGCCACGTGTTCATTGGCTGGAGTGCAGTGGCATGATCATTGCTCACTGCAGCTTCAATCTCTTGGGCTCAGCAATCCTCCTGCCTCAGCCTCCCGAGTAGCTGGGACTTTGAGTCAGTAATTAAATGCCACTGGTGACTTATAGCCAGGGTGTATTTTCCACACAAATTCTCTGAAGCTGCCAGAGCTGGGAAGCTGAGAGGCTGTTGGCAGGAATTGTGGCTTGGCTTTGGTCAGGCCTTTCCCAGAGGAGAGTCCTACTGTATTTTGGCCTTTGCCCTAGCAGTTCCAGCCTCCTGTGTCTATTGTAAGGCAAGAGAATGGGAGCTGTGATGGGGAAGGGGACTGGGTGGACCTGGTGCTGCGCATCTTGGGGTACAGTCTTCCTGTTCAGTGCTGAGCTCCCAGCACCCCACAGTGCTCAGCCCAGCGTGGGCCTCAGCACAGTTAAGAGAGTTGACGGATACCGCGTGTGTACGTTGTGGGTGGGAGCTGGGGTGGTCTTGGTGGAGAAGGGAAGTGGCCCTGCGGTCTCGGCCTTGCTCTCGAATCAGAAACAGCAAAGCGGTTTCATTGCCTACATTCCCGTAAGGACAATAGGATCTCGGGGAGAAATGGGCTTTTCAGTAGGGTTTGGGTCTGAGCTTTTACGCTGTTTAGCTTTGTGAGTGAAGTGACTTCTCCATGCCTCAGGTTTCTTCTCTGTAGTTAGGGTTGTTAGAAAAATTAGAAACCACACTACAGCACTTGGCTCATAGCAGGCGTTCACAGTCCGTGGTGTAGCTGTGTGGGGAAGAGTATGGCTCTGAATCCACACTGTGACCTTCCCACTTTCCTAGTTTACTGTGGAGGGGCCACTGCCCTGCCTACTGTCACGGGGGCCACCATGTGAGTAGGACTTAGCAAATGGTGGAGCCAAGGCGTGCTTGTCCCTCAGGACCACAAGACACTTGAATCTAATATAAACACTTTCAAATTTTCCCTTCTCACAAAAAAGAAATATATATATATTCTTTTTTTTTTTTTTGAGACAGAGTCTCACTGTGTTGCCCGGGCTAGAGTGCCGTGGCGTCAGCCTAGCTCACAGCAACCTCAAACTCCTGGGCTCAAGCGATCCTCCTGCCTCAGTCCCGAGTAGCTGGGACTACAGGCATGCGCCACCATGCCCGGCTAATTTTTTCTATATATTTTTAGTTGTCCAATTAATTTCTTTCTAATTTTAGTAGAGACGGGGTCTCGCTCTTGCTCAGGCTGGTTTCGAACTCCTGAGCTCAAACAATCCGCCCGCCTCGGCCTCCCAGAGAGCTAGGATTACAGGCGTGAGCCACCGCGCCCGGCCATATATATATTCTTGATTAGCTTTAATCCTTTCTGCTTTCAGGCCTGTCCAGGAGTCATCCTCCATCACGTCCTCAGTGTGGCAAGTATCCTTCCTGCTGTTGTGATTAGGAAGGCCAGCAGAGGGCACCAGAGACTCAATTTCGAGAACGGGGCTGGCTTCTCCTTAACCTTACTTAGCCCCCATGGGAATGGCTAGCCTCAGGTTCCTTCTGTCCGCGTGCAGCAGTGGGCAGAGGTCGTGCACTGCCACGTGCATCCCTTTACCACGCTTTAGAACTGGTCAGATGATGGCAGAAGTCGGGGCTGCTGGGAGGGGCCGCTTCCATCCCTAGAACCTGCGCCTTTACCTAATCAGCTGGCAGAGGAGGCTGTGAGTGGTTCTGTTTGGATGGGCAGTGCCATCCCCTGAGCAGACACCTCCAGGAACTCTCCTTCCTGGAGTTCTGGGAAGAGCAGGATCACCCAGTTTTGCTTGAGCCCAGGAGTTTGAGGCTGCAGTGAGCTACGATGATGCCACTGTGTCTTAAAAAAAGAAAAAGAAAAAAGAACGACTAGGCAGCCATTGTCACGGGTAGATGAGAGGCTTGGCACTGCCAGATTTTCCTAACCTTCAGGCACTGAGATATCATGCCAGTAATTACAGGAAATCCTTCTAAATTGCATTAAACACTTGTACTTAAACACACAATGATCTTTTAATCTCCCCTCCGAGATCGGGCTTATCCTCTCTGCCACTGAGCTAAGATGCTTTTAGGATTTTAACTGAGTTGTGTAGCACAGGGCTTTCTCACTAAATTCCCCAAGACATTCTCCTGCTCAGTTTGTACAAGCCGCAAAAGAGAGGCAACATAATGATTTTTTTCCTCCCTTGGGAATTAAAGTGCGTTGAGGAAGGTGCAGAGTCCTGAGCTGGGAGCAGTGTGGATTGATTCCATCAACATCTGCCCACGCCAGGTGAGGCCAAGCACTGTTAGATCCTGAACAAAACACTCTCCCAAAAATGGTGCCTACTAAGAGATTCCACCTATTTCAAACTCTAGAAAATGCAGTCTCATCTCGGGTGACAGCCAGACGTGCACACAGCCTCGGTGCAGGATGACACTGTCACATAAAGGACAGGACAGTTGGGTGGATGAGAACCAAGCTGTTTGACAACAGCGATCACTTCTGGATGGTGGGAGAATGGGTTAGTTAATATTTTCATTTTCTTTTTGTTCATCACTATCTCCTAAATACTTCACGTGGAATACAGCATTCTAGAATAAAAGTTCAATCAGTTGTGTGGTTTTTTGAGACAGTTTTGCTCTCTCACTCTCCCCTCTTCCCTCCCCAGAAAACAGTTGACCTGCTTGCTGTCACTCATGATGAGCTTGCATTTTCTAGAGTTTGAAACAGATGGAATTATCTAGGAAGTAGAACCCTTTCTGGCTTCTGTCACTCAGCATAATTGTGAGATTCAAGCTACATGCATGTTTCAACCATTCATTCCTTTTCATTGCTGGGTAGTATTCCACCCTATGGATACCCTCCAACGTGTTCATACATTCACCTGTTGGGAGATAATTTGCGTTGTTTCCACCCACCTTAGTCTCCTTGGGCGCTGAGCTCCATCTTCTCAGCTCAGTGGGTCTACGTGCTCTGGCTGTGTCCCTGTCCCCTGCAGCAAGACCTGGGAGCTTTCTTAACGCAGTCCTCCGGGTGCCCGGTAGTGCTTCCCTTGCACGTTTGGTTTCTCAGGAAACACTATTCCTCATTGCATGATGTCCGGTGTCTTGAAGACATTTTATCATATATTTTGCCCAATATGTATTTTGGGGTTGTGTTCGGTGGGAGATTAATCTGGTCCCTCTCACTCCTTCTTGGCTGGAGTGGAAGTCTCACCCCATCTGCACTGGAGCCCTCACCTGCCCTTCCAACTTCCATCCTGCCCAATCTACTAGGCATCCTCTATACTGCTGCCAGCCCTTTACATATTGAT
>NW_012140969.1:2185160-2188852 GCF_000956105.1 Propithecus coquereli
TACAATATCATATAGAATAGTTTGCCCTAAAAATTCTGTGTTTCTTTCACCTATTTGTCCCCCTCTTTCTCCCTCCTCCCTAACCTCTGGCAACTACCGGTCATTATATTGTCCCTATAGTTTTGCCTTTCCTATTACAGAATGTCATATGGGTGACATCATACGTACGTAGCTTTTTCAGATTGGCTTCTTTCAGGTAGCAAGATGACATTTAAGGTTCCTCCATGTCTTTTTGTGGCTTGATAGTTCATTTATTTTTATGGCAGAATGATGCCTGTCCCCTTGTCTGTATGTGCCCCAGTTTGTGTATCCACTCACCTACTGAAAGACATCTTGGTTACTTCAGAGCTGACTTGGCCAGTTTTGTTGGTGGCCTGGGAGGGGCTCAACGGGATGAGTCTGTGGCACGAGGTGAACACCAGAGGGCGCCAGAGCCCCCTCGTCTCTCCCAGGTGGGCGTGGCCCATTTCCCCACCTGCGCTAATCCGCTTTCCAGAACTAAGCTTGATGTGGTCTCTGCCATGAGCTAGGATGGATCTGGGAACCATTTGCGGGAAACATTAAGTTGGACCTGCTTCCTTTGGAGTGAAAACCAGGGTTTCATGACTAGATGCTTCGTTGGAATCGATGGCAGTTTTCTCGCTTCCACACGTACAGGACTTGTGCGGAACGGTGCGCTAGTATCTTTCCCCCAAGGAAGTGAATGGAGGTGCCAGCTGGATCGTCCGTCTCTAGGCTGAGCTTGGCGGTGGGGCGGCAGGGAGGCAAAGCTGCCCCAAGACCTGATTCCCTAGGAGGGCAATGCCCCCAGCCCCCTGCCCAAGGATCACGGGACCTGGTTGGATGAGAAATCAGGGGACGCAGCAGAAGGGGGCATTGCTTGGGAAACACGTTGCCGTACGGTGGTCTGAGGGACACACCTGGAGAGGACCCATTCCTCCCTGCGGTGACCCTGCTGAACAGCTGTTGCCAGCTGCAGATGGAGCTTCCCTGCCATGCGTACACAGAGCACCCAGATGGATTCATACACAAGTGTGACTGGCTACCCCAACCGTGCCCGGCCTCCCCTCACTCTGTATTGTCAGATAACGCTCTGTAAGGCAGGTATTTGCTCATGAATACTGGTTTCTTTATTTGTTTATTAAATTTTTTTTCTTAAGCGACAAAGTCTTGCTCTGTTGCCCTGGCTGGAGAGCAGTGGCGCGATCACAGCTCACTGCAGCCTCGAACATCTGGGCTCAAGGGTCCTCCTGCCTGAACCTCTTGAGGAGCTGTGACTACAGGTGTGTGCCACCACGCCTGGCTAATTTTGTTTTTTAAATCTTTTGTGGAGATGGGGTTCACTATATTGCCCAGGCTGGTCACGAATGGTTGATTTTTAAGAATATATTTACTAAGGTCTTAATAGCACAAATCTTATGCCTACATACGGGGGCTTTTTTAATATTTGAAACTTTAATTTTGAAATAAGTTTTGATTTAGAGAAAAGTAACTGAAGTACCTGTCTACCCTTCACCCAGCTTTACCTATTTTTTTTTTTTCTTTTCAGACAGGGACTCGCTCTGTCACCCAGGCTAGAGCGCGGTGGTATCATCACAGCTCACTGCAGCCTCCAACTCCTGGGCTGAGGCTTCTGCCTCAGCCTCCCGAGCAGCTGGGACTACAGGTGTAGCCACCACCCAAGCCTGGCCCCTAATGTTAACATATTGCATAATACGGTAGAATTATCTAAACCAGGAAATTAACACTAATTCAAAACCATTAGGTAATCTACAGTCCTTATTTGAATTTTGCCAGTTTTTCTGCTAATATTCTTTTTCTGGTCCTGGATCCAATTTAGAACACTATGTTGATTTAATTGTCCCATTTCCTTAGTCTTTTCTAATCTATTCCTTATTCTTTGAAGAATAGTGATTGGTTACTTTGTAGAATGTAGCACACCCTCCATTTGAGTATGTCTGATGTTTTCTCATGATTTGAAAAATTTTTATTTTTATTTTATTTTATGTTAGTATTTTGTTTTTTAAGAGATGGTATAACACTATGTTGCCCAGGTTGGCCTCGAACTCCTGGCCTCAAGTGGCCTCAAGTGATCTTCCCACCTCAGCCTCCTGAGTAGCTGGGACTATAGGCTCTCACCACTGTGCCCAGAAAAATAGGCTTTGAATTATTAATTCATGATAGGTGATTATACACTGAATCCTACAGAGGGAAAATTAGGCATTTAAAGCAATTTATGTGTTCCTGTGGAAACTGGAATGAAGTTGGAACTATTTTGCATTCCTCATTTCCTGGTCACTCTCTCATGTCTCTTTCGAAGGGAAATGACGTCAGCTCATATTGGTGATTCCAAATGACAGATCACAGTTCACTATAACCTCTAACTCTTGGTTTCAAGTGATCCCCGCCACCTCTGCCTCCCAAAGTGCTGGGATTATAGCCGAGAGCCACCACGAGTGGCCTAGATTGTATTTTTTAGATCAGTTGCAGGTTTACAGGAAAATTAAGCATTAAGGCTCGGCGTGGTGGCTCATGCCTATAATCCCAGCACTTTGGGAGGCCCACGGGGGAGGATCGCTTGAGCCCAGGAGTTCCAGGTTACTGTGAGCTATGATCATGCCACTGCACTCCAGCCTGGGCAATAGAATGAGACTCCCACCCCTATCTCTTAAAGAAAATAAAATAAAGTAAAATAAACAGGAAAGCAGAGTAAGGGGTGTTGGGAGAGCTCAGTGCTGGGGAAGGGGCTGTCATGCCAATTGGAGTAAAGCGTGAAGACTGAGAGGGAGGGGCTATGATGTGGGAAGAAAGAACAGCAAGGGCAAAGGCCCTGCGGCAGGACCGTGCCTGTCGGCTGCAGAGATGAGACCAGAGCGGCTGGAGTGAGTAGGGACTAGGGTAGGCGATGGTGGGGTTCCCTATGGGCCACCGTAAGGATGTACGCTTAGGTCCATATGGCTGCTGGCCTAAGAAAACTCCAGAGGCTCTGATTTCAGAAGCAAGACATATTGTTTTCACTCACCTTGCACTAGAAAAATAATGTATGGCTTCTTGCACTTCATTCTGTTGGAAATTTTACATAAAAAGAAAAATCTCAATCTGGACTTCTAGGGGAGACTGGCCGGGCACATCAGACAACTCTGCGATGTTTGGTAACACCACAACAAAGGGACCAGCAGATGATCGTTAGAAGGAAAACCTGCCATGAAACCATGGAAAGAATAGCTTTTCTTCTGAGTGAAGGCTCTTGGCAGTGACTGCCCGGTGTTCTCATTGACTCACTGCCTGGCGGGCGTTCTCCCAG
Organism: Propithecus coquereli; assembly: GCF_000956105.1. NCBI lineage: Eukaryota > Metazoa > Chordata > Mammalia > Primates > Indriidae > Propithecus > Propithecus coquereli. The sequence goes on from NW_012140969.1 coordinate 2,188,465, forward strand.
TCCTATTCTGTCGTGTGGGACTCCAAATTGATCTCAGAAGGGCCTACGATGAGGGTGCATGGCAGGGAGCTCCACGTCCCCTTGATTTAGAAACAGCCCATAAATACAGATGTCATGATCTTGATTAGATGCAGATGGTCTCTTGAACATCCCAGACAGAACAGATAAGCAATCCATTCTCAGTGGTCTGGGGCTGATTCTTCTCATTTGTCATGCCTCTCAGCCAGCCCCTGAAATGGGTCTTGAGGACCCAGGCAGGGCTCAGCAGTGGATAGCCAGATGGTCTGCATTTATTGCTGTTGATGACTTTTTAAAAAAATTGTGGTGGCCAGGCGTGGTGGCTCATGCCTGTCATCCTAGCACTCTGGGAGGCTGAGGCAGGAGGATC
>NW_012140969.1:2189482-2192422 GCF_000956105.1 Propithecus coquereli
ATGGGGTCTCGCTCTTGCTCAGGCTGGTTTCGAACTCCTGAGCTCAAACAATCCGCCTGCCTCGGCCTCCCAGAGTGCTAGTGCTAGGATTACAGGCGTCAGTCACCGCGCCCAGCCGCATTTTCCCTTTTTAAAAAATGTATTTATTTTTCAGAGACAGGGTCTCTCTCTGTTGCCCAGGGTGGAGTGCAGTGGTGCGAACACAGCTCACTGCAGGCTTGGATTCCTGGCCTCAAGTGATCCTCGTGCCTCAGCCTCCCAAAGTATCGGGATTACAGGTGTGAGCCACTGTGCCTGGCCTAAACGCATTTTCAACTTACGATATTTTCAATTTATAATGGATTTGTTGGGACGTAACCCCATGGTGAGTTGAGGAAGCTATGTATATACTAATATATGCACACATACATATACACAGTCACCCCTCAGTATCTTCGGGGAATTGGTTCCAGGACTTCCTGTGATACCAAAACCTGCAGATGCTCAAGTCCTGGATATAAAATTGTGTCATGTTGCATATAACCTTTGCATACTCTAAATCATCTCCACATTACTTATAATGCCTAATACAATGTAAATACTATGAAAGTAGTTGTTGTAGGGAATAATACAAGGAAAAAAGTCTGTACGTGTTTAGTATGGATGCAATTTTTTTCAAATTTTTCAATCTGTGGTTGGTTGGATCTCCAGATGTGGAACCCACATGTACAGACAGCCAACTGTACATATAAAACCCACTGTTGGCTGGGCTTGGCGACTCATGCCTGTAATCCCAGCACTTTGGGAGGCCTAGGCGGAAGGATTGCTGGAGGCCAGGAGTTCAAGACCAGCCTGAGCGAGAGCGAGACCCTGTCTCTACAAAAAATAGAAAGATTAGCTGGGCGTGGTGGCACATGCCTATAGTCCCAGATAGTCGGGAGGCTGAGGCAGGAGGATCACTTGAGCCCAGGAGTTTGAGGCTGCAGTGACCTATGATGACACGCCACTGCACTCCAGCCCAGGTGACATAGTGAGACCCTGTCTCAAAACAAACAAACAAACAAAAACTCCCAAACCCAAGAAACAACCCATTTTTGACAACTCTTTATGGAGGCCCAATGTGTCATAATTCAGATCTAGTACCTTAGAAGAGCTTAACAAATTCAACTTAAAATATACTGTAGTTAGAGTAAAACACCTACAAAACTTCTGACAAGCGTGGGCAGTTAGGTTTCCATCTGTAGTTGGTGGAAGTGGAATGCTTTAGTATAAACATAACGTGACATGCTGGTTATTTTCTGAATCGTGTTGTGAATAAAACCACAGCTGCCTGCTAAAGGAAATCTATCCCCCTGGGTTTCTGACTTGGAAGGACTACTTCATGTTTTCTGCACGGTACATCCCACTGCTAGGTTTGGGGAAATAACTATGTTGTGAGGCATGTATTTGAGGGCAATAGGTCATGTGTGATGAATAAATGCATGTTTGGTTAATAAATTAGTATTTTTTTTTTTTTGAGACAGCGTCTTTGCTCTGTTGCCCAGGCTAGAGTGCTGTAGTGTAAGCCTAGCTCACAGCAACCTCAAACTCCTAGGCTCAAGCGATCCTCCTGCCTCAGCCTCCCAAGTAGCTGGGATTATAGGCACATGCCACCACGCTCGGCAATTTTTTATACTTTTAGTAGAGATGGGGTTGCACTCTTGCTCAGGCTGGTCTCCAGCTCCTGACCTCAAGTGATCCTTTTGCCTCAGCCTCCAAGAGTGCTAAGATTAGAGGTGTGAGCCACCACGCTCGGCCATAAGTGATTTCATGTTCCAAAGATCGGAAGATATTACTGAAAAAGTATCCACCTTACAGTAGCAACTGAAGTGGATTTAGTTTACATGTTCAATGTAATGAACTTGGGTGAGCTTTTTATTTCAAGCCTCAGTGTTGAGTCATAGAACGGAATCCATTCTCTATGATGGTTCATTTTATGCGTCAACTTGACTAGGCTACAGTACCCAGTTGTTTGGTCAAACATCAGCCTAAATATTGCTGTTGTGCAGGTATTTTTTCAGATGTGATTAACATTTAAATCAGTTGATGCTGAGTAAGGCAGATGAGCTTGCATGTTGTGGGTGGGCTTTGCTCATTCAGTTCAAGGTCCTAAGAGCAAAGACTCAGTTTCCCAAAGAACAATTTCTTAAGACTGCAGCATAGAAATCCTGCCTGAGTTTCTAGCCTGCTGCCCTGTGGAATTCAGACTCAAGGCAGCCACATCAAGTCTTACCTGAATTTCCAGCCTGCTGGCTTGCCCTACAGATTAGGTTTTGGACTTGGCAGCCCCGGCAATCACATGAGTCAATTCCTTAAAATAAACCTCTAAGGCCAGGCGCAGTGGCTCACGCCTGTAATCCTAGCACTCTGGGAGGCTGAGGCGGGAGGATTGCTTGAGCCCAGGAGTTCAAATTTGCAATGAGCTATGATTGTGCCACTGCACTCCAGCATGGGTGACAGAGAGAGACTCTGTCTCAAAAATAAATAAATAAGCCTCTATAACTATTTATCTATGTCCTATTCATTCTGTTTCTCTAGAGAACCCTGGCTAACACATCCTTTGACTTAATGACATCACTAAAGAAGGCCACCATTCTTCAATGCGAAAAATATGAGAGACTCCCCTGTGATGTGGTGTCGGGTATACATACCACAATTTGTTTATCTGTTTACCTGTTAGTGGCCATTTAGCCTGTTTTCACCTTTTGGCTATTGTGAATAGTGCAGCAGCAATGAACATTTATTTACAAATATTTGCTTGAGTACCTGTTTTAAATTCTTTTGGATACATCCCTAGGATGTAGATGGTTTTTTATTTTTACTTTTATTTTGAGACAAGAGTCTCACTCTTTTGCCCAGGCTAGAGTGAGTGCCGTGGCGTCAGCCTAGCTCACAGCAACCTCAAACTCCTGGGCTGAAGCA
>NW_012140969.1:2192948-2218167 GCF_000956105.1 Propithecus coquereli
AGTGGAGTAGGAAAGGCCTGACAGGAGAAAGTTTAATGGAAATTAGAAAAGACCTAAATAAATGGAGAGATATACCATGTTCATGGACTGGAAGACTTCGTATTGTTAAGATGGTGATTTTGCTCAAGTTGATCTACTGATTCAGTGCAATCCCAATCAAAATCCCATCTTGTTTTTTGGTATAAAATGACAAGCTGAGTCTAAAATTTACACAGAAATGCAAAGGATCTAGAGTAGACAAAACAATTTGAAAAAAGAACAAAATTGGAGGACTACTTGAGCTGAAGACTTGTTATAAAATTACAGTAATCAAGGCAGTATAGTCTTGGCATAAAGGCAGACATTATAGATTGATGAGCAGGATGGAGTCCAAAAACAGACCCACACTTAAACAGCCAATTGATTTTTGACAAAAGTTTTAAGGGAATTCAATGGGGGAAGAGAACAGTCTAGAACAACTGCTGCTGGAACAACTGGATATCCCTATGGAAAGCAATGAACTTAATCCTTAGCTCATACCATATACAAAAATTAACTCCAAATGTATCACAGACCTAAATATAAGTGCTAAAAGGCATCAGTCTGTTTAAACAGGGATTCCAATACACAGACATCACTGGTCTACAGGATTGTTTTCCACAGGCATCCTCTATTTAAAACCAAAATAGGAGTTTTGTTTTTAAAGAGATAGGGTCTTGCTATGTTGCCCAGGCTGTACTTGAACTCCTGGGCTCAAGTGATCCTCCCGCCTCAGCCTCCCCAGTAGCTGGCACTACAGCATAGCCTCTCAAAGCCCTGGGGTTACAGACATGCGCCAATGCGCCTGGCCCAGGCAGTATATTTCTATAGTCTTAAAAAATATCTAGTACCTGGTGGAGGGGGGGCCCATGCCAGATGCTGTGTATTCACTATTGACTAAAATTGGCATTATCTTTGCCATTTAACTGAGGCGAGGAAGACAGAGATAAAGACTCTACTCCAGAAATGTGCAGGAAGGGCAAAGGAAGCAGTGATCAAACAGGAGGCAAGGCTGAGGTGGTGAGTCAGCTGAGCCCTGGAAAATGAGGAAGAGCACGCATGAGAGAAGCAGGGGTGGGAACCGTCCAGCCTGAGAAACCACACATGGTAGGACCTGACTTTGGGGAGCGCTTGTCCCGTTGGGGGAACGAAATATTTTAAAAACACAGAGAAGAAGCCGAGAGGCTCAAGGCCGTCAAACTTGGAGCAAGGCTGTCCCCGACAGTGCTTTCCTGTCTGTACTCAAACGTCGTCTTCGCAGCGAGGTTCCCTGGGTGCGAAACTTGAAATTTCCACAACCCTCTCCCCTCCACCCCGCCACGTCTTCTTCTCAAGACACTGATTTTACTTATTAATCGTGCTTCTCGTCCCCCTCCCTCACTAGATCGTGGGCTCCTCGGCGGCTAGGGCACAGTAGCAGGTCAGTAATTATTGGCTAAACGAATGAATGACACTCGGTTGGTTTTGCAGAAAAGGCGGTCACGATCGGGCGCCCGACTGGCCCCGCCGCCCCACGCCAGGCATCAAAGTGGTTCCCAGGCCCGCCCTTGGCCCGCGGGCAAACTTTGCCCAGTCCAGGCCCAGTCTGCCCGTCTTCCGCCCCCACGCACGGCCCCGGGTACCCACTGCCGAGCCTTGAAGCCCCTCGGCCATCCCTTCCCCACAGATCCCACGGCCACCCCGATCCCATCCCCCAATTGTCCCTCCGCCGCCGCCTCTGCAGTGGCACCCGCTCTGCGCATGCTCGGCGGCGTGAGGACGCGCGGCGTGCGAGACGAAGATGCCCATGCGCAGGCGCAAAGCCGCCGCAGACAGAGTGGGGAGAAGCGCCGGCTGCGCGTGCTTTCTATGGGCCACGCCCACCGCAGCTGAGGCCAGCGCGCACGCGCGCGGGCAGCGGAAGGGCGGGCGGGCGCGCGGGCGCGCGCACGAGGCCGGGCGGGCGGCGGAAGCTGGAGAGACTTTCCGCGGGCGTGGGGAGGAGAGCAGCGAGTGCGCGCGCAGCGGGGGCGCGGGCGGCGTGTGTTGTGGAGGGGCCTGGCCGAGGGGGACGGGAGCGCGCGCGAGGCTTCCCCTCGCTCGGCGGCGGCGGCGGCTTCTTTGTTTCGTGAGGAGAGGCGAGACGCACACTTTGCCCCCTGCCCCGCGCGGAGGGGCGGGGGAGGCGCTGTGAAGGCGACGGCACCGGCGGCTCCCGGTAAGGAACGCGGGCCGCGGGGGGAGCGCGGCACGAGGCTTGGGAGGACGGTTTGAATGGAGCCGTGGCGCCGAGGGGGGAGGGGGCCGCCGGCTCCCGGAGCGGGGCCGGGGTACGGTGGCGCCGGAGGGTCAAGAAGCCCGGCCGGCAGCCGCGCGCGCGGGGAAGGCCCTAGTGTAGCGAGGCCGCGGCGGCCACAGTATCTGCGGGTCGGCGGGGTCCGGGCCCGGGCCTCGTGGAGGCCGCGCGCCCCCTGCGCGCGCTCTCTCCGGGGTCGCCGGACAAAGCTGGGCCCCCCACCTCCCCAGGCGGGCCAGGAGTCCGGCCCCCAGTCGCCGACCGGGTGGCCGCGGCTGCAACAATAGGCAGGCGTCGGGGTTTTTCTGGCTACGTTGTAACGGGTCTTCGCCTTTTTGGCTAGGCTGCAATCGGGACTCAGTAGCAAAAACCCCAGCTATGTCCAGCGTCGCCCGGACACGAGCATTAGCAGCCCCCTTGGGTTAGCAGACTTGAAATTTTATTAAAAATCGCCTCATTCCAGATTGTCAAGGAAAGGTAAATGATTCCCCCAATTTCTTGCATTTAGTGACTTGAAATGTTTGACCCGAAGTGACGGGGTCGGCGTCTAGTGGGGGAGGACGGAGGAAACTGTTTGCTGTTGAAAGCGTTGTTTTTCTTTTGCATCCTTTTTCCTCCTCCCCCCAGTCGATCGGTTTTTCAGATTAAGGCTTTTATTTAAAACGCGGACATTTTAGGCGAGTGTTTTGTGCTGATCTTGAACATCCCAATCTTTTTTTTTGGTCAGTGACTCCTTGGGAAAAGTAGAATTGGAATAAGCAGAAGCGCCACTTCTCAGGAATTTGAAACAAGTTTTCAGTTTAGATTGACAGGCCGGATTCAAGTTTGATTCTTGGCGCTGTGAGCCCCTTAGCTGTGTGACCTTAGGCAAGTGGCTTAATCTCTCTGAATTTCTTAAGTTTCCTCGTTTGTGAAAGGGGTAATCTCACAAATGGAGTTGGTGAGAGCCTGTAAAATGGTTCCTGGCTAATGGGAAGGACTATTGTTATTGTCTGGTCCAATCTCCTCCTTCCTTGTTCAGCTAATATTTGTTGCGACCCTACTGGGTGTTGGGTGGTTGGGGGTTGGATGCCTCAGGTACCTCTCCAGTCTTGTGGGGGAACTGGTGGTAAATGTGGGGACAGATCCCTTTGGCCTGCCATTGAATCCTCACAACCTGCATTGTGAGGAGGACACAGTGCATGGGCAGGGATCCGTGAGAGGCAGAGATCAGGGAGGCTTCAGAAGAGGGCGCCTTCGCTCAGAGGATGCGCAGGCTTTATTTTGACTTTGCCTGGCCTCCTTGGACCAGTCATTATTTCTGTCTGCCACACTTGCACATCGACCTGGTCCTTTCCTGTGTAGCTTTCACCCCCAGTGCCATCAGAGCAGGGGCTGTGTCTACCTGGTTTGCTGCAGCATACCCTGGGCCTGGCACATAGTAGATCCGTAGTGAACATTTGTGGAATGAATGAGGAGGGTCCTTGGAAGGATGGTCTATGTAAAGTGCTTGGTAAGGGACTGGGAGTGGGTTGTAAAGCCACACGTGTTAGTTGCTGTTGTTGGGTTTTTTTTGTTGTTGTTGTTTTTGAGACAGGGTCTTGCTCTGTCGCTCAGGCTAGAGTGCAGTGGTATCATTATAGCTCATTGCAGCCTTGAGCTCCTAGGCACAAGCGATCCTCCTGCCTCGGCCTCCCGAGTAGCTGGGACTACAGGTGCATGCTACCATGCCCGGCTAATTTTTCCATTTTTCGTAGAGATGGGGTCTCAGTCTTGCTCAGGCTGGTCTTGAACTCCTGGCCTCAAGCAATCTTCCCGCCTCAATCCTCCTGCCTCTGCCTCCCAAAGTGCTAGTGTTACAGGCGTGAGCACCCGGCCTCTTGTTGGTTTTTGAACTTTCCAGGTCATTGTTTCCCCGAAGCTCAGTTGCCCTCCCCAACCCCTCTGCCCCCATAAAGGGTGGCTCGGTGGTTAGTATGGGGTGATGGTGAGGAGTCCTCCTTTCTGGAATCAGACCCCCTAGATTCACCCTCAGCTCTCTAAATTCTAGCTTGACCTCAAGCAAAGCACTTCCCAGGAGGGCTCCCCACTTGTGAAACAGGTAGGACGAGGATGCTACCTCACATGGTTCTTGTGAGGGTTGAATGCGGTAACATGGGAAGCTGCTTAACACACTGCCGCACTTGGCACCCAGGTGCGCTCTTGATTTGTTAGAGTTAAAATTGTTTATTTTATTCATTTGTAATTTTTGTAAATCAACTATTTAAAAAACTAAAGTCATTATTTAGAGTCATCCTATATCCCAAGAACCCCAGGTTTGATATGCTGCTTATATGTATTTTTCTAATTTTCACTAAAATCAATGGGTGCATAATTAGGAAAGCATTCAGTGTCCCTACATATGCCATCTGAAATCATTTTGTGTCCAGCCCTTTAGAAGATTTTTGATCTTGTAGGTTTTTGAACCGGGGTGGTGACGTCATCAGAGGTGTGGTACAGGGCAGTGCGGTGGTCGCCAAACTTTTTCTGTCAGTGAAAAGCACCCCAGCACATATGCGTATTTATTTACAAATTATTTACGTACCATTGGCACTCCTTGTGGACTCTCAAAACATTGGGCAGTAACCCTGGACCAGTTCCATGTCTTAGCCATTTATTAGACATGGGAGAGGAGTAGGGACTAGTGTTTAGGGTAAATGTCTGATGAGAACTTTGTGCCAGTAAGCTGAGGTCCAGGGATATTTTCTTTCCCACCAGGGGCCCGCAAGTTCAACCGCCTGGTTTTGACCTCTGGCTTTGTCACTCACCTTCCCTTAGTCATCATGGATGCGGTGGCACGGAGGGGCCCATTCACGTTGACTATAGACAGAACACAACGTGAATGGCGCCCCCTGGAGTTGTGCAAGAAGTGACCCAGCCACTCATTCAACATTTATGTTGTGAACACGCGTGCACTGAGCGCCTGCCATGAGCCAGGCACTGCTCCGGGAGCTGGGCATTCACTGGGGACCTGGAAGACAAGGGCTCTGTTCTCATTAGCTCACAGCCGGCTCCTGCTTGCAAAGGGCACAGTAATAGTACCCAGCTTGTGGGATTGTTACAAGAATGAAACAACAACCAAATGACAAACGCGAAGTGCGCAGAACAGTGCCGGGCACGTGGTGCTAAACAATTGGCAGCTATTGTCATTTATTAGGATTCTTACAACATCCTGGGGTATGACACAGATAATATATTTTTTCCTCCTGTAATGGTTCTGTGTGTGTTTGCAAAGTGAGAGCAAAGGAATCAGTTTCTCCATTTTGTCCTCAATAGAGTCACATGATGCTTAATGACAGGGCCGTGTTCTGAGAAATTTGTTGGGAGATTATTTCATCGTTGCGTGAACATCCCAGAGTGTTCTTACACAAACCTAGGTGATGCAGCCTCCTGCCCACCTGGGCTACAATGTGTGGCCTTTTGTTCACAGGCCACAAACATGTGCGGCATGTTACTGTATTGAGTACTGTAGGCCGTTGGAACACAGTGGAATTTGTGTATGCAGTCTTAGGAACGGTACAGTAAAAATACAGTACCATAATCCTGTGGGTCCACCGTCCTGTACGTAGTCCACTGTTGGGCAGAACGTTGTTGTGGAAAATGATGCTTTGCAATTTCACCGTAAGACTTTGCAAACGGGAGAGTGTGTTTGGTGGCCTGGCTTTTTAGAAATAGCAAGTGTTCATTTTCCGTTTCACATAGTTGCTTATAACTTGGAGTATTGGAACACGCAGGAGAGAGGTGAAGTTTTAAAAACAAATCAGAGCGAAAGGGATGTGCTACACCTATGAAAGGGAAACGTAACAGCTGCTGCAATCCTGGGGGGACATCTGAGAGGGAATGAGTCCGAATCGAGTCTGAGGCCAAGCTGAGCTGCAGTTGCCACTGACCTTGTAGGTGTCACCCCTAAGGAGAAGTGCTGGGCTCGTGAGTGTGACCGGTGATTTCTCGCTTGAAGTGTTCTGTTAACTGCATGCTGATGTACTGATTTTGGCCTCGACTCTTCTTCTTATATGGGAAAGGGCCTTGAGGGAAGCGCCAGGTGTAGCAGGGTTGCTGGGAGATCCATGAGGTCCCTCCAGTTCCCTCAGGAAGGGGCTGTCTTTAGAAAACAGGTAAATGCTAGCAAGGTGTGAACCAGTGCTGGCCACTTCCTGTCTTTTAAGCACCAGACTGGTTTCTTTTTGTCTTTTGTTTTTGTTGTTTTTTTGAGACAGGGTCTCGCTCTGTTGCCTGGGCTAGAGGGCAGTGGCGTCATCACAGTTCACTGTAACCTTGAACCCCTGGGCTCCAGTGATCCTCCTGCCTCAGCCTCCCTAGTAGCTGGGACTACAGGTGTGTGCCACCATGCCTGGCTTAGTTTTTTATTTTTTGTAGAGGCAGGGTCTTGCTGTGCTGCCAAGGCTGGTCTCGAACTCCTGGCCTCAAGCGATCCCCCCACCTTGGCCTTCCAAAGTGTTGGGATTACAGGCGTGAACTACCTGCCGGCTTCCCAGACTTGTTTCTAGAACTTCGATTTGGAACTTGGTTACCTTGCTAAAGAGGCATGTCTTCATTTTTGTGTGCGGACAGTTGTCCCTGGGAACAGTCTTAAGTTTTGCTCTGTGTGAAGTTCACCAGCCGTGAGTGTCACAAAGCAGGATGGGCCCTATTTTTAACAGTGATGGACTTAAAATGGCTCTTTGAGGTGGTTATTTAATTTTATATTTTGTTTTTGTAGAAATGGGGTCTCACTGTGTTGCCTGGGCTGGCCTTGCACTCCCGGGCTCAACTGATCCTCCCACCTCAGCCTCCTGAGTAGCTGGGACTTCAGGCGTGCACCACTGCGCCTGGCTTTTTGTAGTGCTTTAGTTCTCCTTTCGCTGGCAGGTCACGCCCCACTGGCCCAGGAAGCAGGTGGCTGGCGTGACAGTTGCCTCCTCACTTGTTTCAGTGGGAAACTTGAGTGAGAGGCTCTGATGTGTGCCACCCAGTAAAGCGGCACAGTGGCTGGTCTCATTATGCCCAGGGGAGCTGATACCGGCCCTAACGGTGGTCCGAATGGGATTCCTACACAGGGCGGGCTACAGGGGCACCGACCGGCCTTGCCCACCTCCCTAGAACGTCTGGATGTTCTGCCCGTTGGAGTGGTTCTCGTTGCTTCCACTTGCCGCCTTTCCTTGACCTTCAAGGCTCCCGTCCTATACTTTTTTCCTTCCTAATAGAGGTAGGGTCTCACTGTGTCGCCCAGGCTAGAGTGCAGTGGCGTCATCATAGCTCTGCAGCCTGAAACTCCTGGGCTTAGGTGATCCTCCTGCCTCAGCTTCCTCAAGGCCTGTGACCGCCGCGCCCCCCGCCATCTGCTGCCACTCTCCCACCTTCTGAGGTATGATAGGAAATATATTTGGTCTTTGTGTGTCCCTGTCCGGAGTGATAGGACTGTCTTTCGTTGGTCACACCTGAGTTTCTGCTTATGAGGTGAGTTAGGGTGGGGCTCCTAGGTCACTCAGGACGGGGCTGGTCACCAGGAAGACCAAGTGATTCCAGAGTGGCCTGCCTGGACAGGGCGGGGAGCTCTGCATGCCACCTCCCCCCATACCTTGTGCTGTGTGTCTCTTCCATCTGGTGGTCCCTGAGTCCCTCTCCTTTATAATACACCAGTAATGGTAAATAAAGCGCCTTCCTTAGTTCTGCAAACTGCTTTAGCACGTTAGTCAAAACTGATGAGGGGGTTGTGGGAACTCCTGTTTTGTATGGCTTGTTGGTCAGAAGTCCCAGAGCTGGGACTTGCAGTTGGCGTCTGAAGTGGCGGCAGTCTTGTGGGACAGAGCTCTTAACTTGTGGGCTCTGGCACCAACTCAGGCTGGAGTTTGGAGAGTTGGGGAATTGCTGGGTGTGGGAAAAACCCACACATCTGGTCTGGGAAGTGTTCCGTGTTGTGAGAGTATCGTAGGAGAAAACTTTGTTTTTCTGTGAGCTAGTGTCAGAGGTGACGTGTGAGTGCAGAGAAACAAAGTGCGTTTCCCACTCTCTGCTCCAGCCACACTGGCTGACTTGCTGTGCCTGGGAATATGCCACGAGTAGTTGCACCCCAGGGCCTTTGCACTTGTGGTCCTTCTCTCTGGAGACCACCCAGGCCACGGCATTCAGAGTGCCTCCCATCTGTTAACCCTGTGAGCTCTGATTATTTTTTTACAGCACTTCACCCTCTATGTGACGTTGTGTCGTATTTATTTGCATGCTTCTCTGTTAACTTGGTTGTCTGCTCCACCAGGCAAGAACTTTGTTGTTCCCTGACAGACACACCCTGTGTCTGGAGCCCCACTTGGCACAGTCAGCGCTCGGCTGGTATTTGGGGAGTGGTCGTCAGTAAGTCCTCTACTGGGGTGGCTGGGACGGCCTATCACGAGTGACACTGGGCAGGTATGCATCTCCGTGCCCATGCTCGGCCTTTGTGAGCTCCTGTCATGGAGACTTCTCTCCTGCCTTTTCTACATGACATCAGTCATTGTGCTCAGGCTTGAGCATGCAGCAGGCAACACAACAGACCCAGCCTGGGTCGTGACATCCATCCAGTGGGCCTTGATCAACCTTTTTTTTTTTTTTTTTTTGGTATTTTGTATTTTTATTTTTTCAGAGACAAGGTCTTGCTGTGGTGTAAGCCTGCTAGAGTGCAGTGGCGTGATCACAGCTCACTGCTGCCTCGAACTCCTGGCCTCAAGCAATCCTCCTACCTCAGCCTCCCAAGTAGCTGGGACTACAGGTGTAGCCACCATGCCTGGCTAGGTTTTTTTTTTTTTTTGGAGACAGAATCTCCCTCTGTCGCCCAAGCTAGAGTGCTGTGGTGTCAGCCTAGCTCACAGCAACCTCAGACTCCTGGGCTCAAGTGATCCTCCTGCCTCAGCCTTCTGAGTAGCTGGGACTACAGGTGTGCACCACCACACCTGTCTAATTTTTTTTTTCTATTTTTGCTAGAGACAGGGTCTCGTTCTTGTTCAGGCTGGTCTTGAACTCCTGACCTCAAGTGATCCTCCCACCTCGGCCTCCCATAGTGCTAAGATTACAGGTGTATGCCACTGTGCCCGACCCCAGCTAGGGTTTTATTTTTTAATTGTTTTTTTGTAGAGATGAGATCTTGCCATATTGCCCAGGCTGGTCTTGAACTCCTGACCTCAAGTATCCTCCCGCGTTTTGGCCTCCCAAAGTGCTGGGATTACAGGCATGAGCACAGCTCTTGGTCAGCCTTACCAAAAAAAGTACATATACACACACACATACATAGGCCATGGGTGTTTCACAGGGAGCATGGGTCAGGACAGATTTGTGAAACCTATTGCAGTTGCTTGATGTGTTCATGCTGTGTTACATTGTCATGGTGGATCATTGTTAAAAGTTTGAAAAACATCCATCTAATAGGGTAGCGTTCTGGATCTTGCACTGTAGACACTACATCTTCCTACCGGATTGCAGAGAGCTCCCTTGGGGCAGAAGGCATCCTGGTTGTCCGTAGGTCCTTTGGTGCCTTGTAGATGGATGGGTAGGTGCTCTTAAGGGGTGTTCCAGTGACTAAAAAAGCGAAGTGATCCCAATAAAATGGTGTGTGATTCCTGGTGCTGACAGTACTACTTGGTAACAATTTGGCCTATCTATCTTGTAGGTAGAACCGAGAGAACATTGTCATTTATCATCAGGACCTGACTTTTTAGTTTCTGAAACGTATTGCCTTTTAAATGTAGGGCAGGGTTTTGCTGCTTAATTATATCACAGGGAAAATGCCACAAAACCATCAGCATTGGGGAGCACGGTCGCTCTCAGGAATAAGCCATTTCCCCTCGATCCCTAAGACCACAGGACTCTCATAAACAAGAGAGTCCCACGCCATCAGATCTGATGGGGAAGGTTTGCTTACAGACTGTTGGGGGGAAAAAATCTCGTGTTGCAGTTCACATGTGATAAATGGGCAGGTTTTGCTGAAGCCGTCCTGCCCGAGCACCTGTCATTACTTGACTCTGGCGTCGTATCTGCTGATCAAATGTGTCTGGGGACAAATTTTCCCAAGCTCAGAGAACAAATCAGATATCCTAGGGCCGAACTTAAATATAATGCTGGATCTCAGGCTCCAGGTGGAAACTCCCCGCTCCCCATAATCCCAGCAAGGTCTCTCTGGGGTCCGATTGCCTGTGAGCAGCTTGCCCTGCCTGGGGCTGGTCACCACAGCCCGTTTTTATTCATAAGACAAAAGCTAAGAGTGGCTTGAAAGAAGAGACCAGACCTCTGATCGTCGAGTAGCCTGGCTCCACATTTGAACGTCAGTACGTTTCTATTTTAGATGACAATTTTGGTGAAGCTGAAAGTAATGAAAATAATGCAGCCCTCGGGTCCTTTCATCTTTCTCTTTTATTGCCACAAAGGCATTTCCCGGGCATCTTTTCTGGGTATTTATTTCATTGGTATTTTTCTGACCTAGGTTATTTTTGCATAAAAATTTTTTTTTAAAAAAAATCTGAATATAAAAGTAATAGATAGTTATTGTGAAAAAACATAAGCAAAAACAAAAAACGCCCGGCATCTATGATATGGAAAGTGTAAATTCGCCATCGCAGGGCTGTGCTGATGGCAGTTTCGTGCCTGTTTGCTTTGGCCTGGCTTCTGTGTGTGGGTTAACGTCTGTGTGTTGTTCTTTTTAGCAAAGCGGGGCTTGGGCCAGGCCCACCTTGCTTTGTCACTACCTTGATTCGTTTTGGACCATCCTCCGTGTCCGTGTGTGCACAGTTACCTCTTTTTTTTTCCCCCCCCAATGGTGCCAAGATTTCTGCATCGTGGATTGTGTCGGGGTTCTGATTGCTGGGCGGTTGGGGAGCTTCCCAGAGAAATTGAGGCATTGTGGCCAAGTCACTTCCAGACCCTTTGGCCCTGGGCACCTGGGGGCCTGTTTTCATCTCATGGCCTCCTGGGCATGGACTGAATGTCTTAGCTTTCAGCCGTTAGGCTCTTGCCCACAGTAAGTATTTTGACTTCCCGTCATTCCTTCTGGCCTCCTGCCTGGATTCCCGGGCTCTGTTCCCTCCTTGTGGCCCCAAAAGGACCCAGTCTATCCAAGGGCCACACACGTCTGGATTTGGTTCCTGACACGTGCTGGCTGTTCTCAGCCCTGGGTCCCCTCGTCCTTTGCTTTTCTTATCTGCTTCCCTGTGACCTGGTTTGCGATGAATTTCAGTGCTGCATGAAGTCGCCCTTTTAGTGACTTGTCATAGAGGGCCCCATGCATGAATCCAGGTGGTACCGTGTAAGCCACCTGAGACCCTAGAGGCCTTAGAGATGACCTTGGGCACCCAAGGAATGTGCTGAAAGTGTCACATTGTTAGTTTCCTGTATGCACAGGGCAGGGATGTTTGGTGAAGGGGGAAGAAGGATGGGAGGGGGTGTTCCCTGCCCTCAGACCCCGCCTCTCTTCTGAAATTCCCAGCCAAGCTTGTTGGGCCCTCCTATGTCAGCGTCTCACTGGAGCAAGGTGGCACCTGGCCCCACACCCTCTGCAGCTCTCAGCGAGGCCCGGGCCACCTCAGCCCCTCAGGAAGGGACAGCTGGCCAGGAGCAGTTAGATGAGGGCTAAGAACACCACATTTGTGACAGCGGAGCCAGGAGGGAGAAGAAACGTTTGCAGTAGCCCAATTCCGTACCCGCTGATCGCCTGGGTGTGTGTGTCGCTGTCGACAGTGCATCCTTGTTTGTACCTAGGGGCTGCCTCGTGCAGCCTCTGCTTCCCGAAAGGGGAAGCCAGTGTGTTCCTGACTGCTGCTGGGCAGGGCCATTCCTCCAGGCTCATGCTGGGGGGAGGCGACATTTAGGAAGTGAGCTCTCCAGAGTGATCGCTTGATACGTGACTCAGTTTACTGATCTGTGTGCAGGGAAAGGAGCCCTGCTTCCTGGCTTTGATGGGAGGACTTTGTGACCGTCCTAGTGTAGTACCTGAGAAGCACTAAGCTACTGCTCAGTAAACCTGGCAGAGGAGAGGGGTTCCTTGAGGGAGGCATCGGTTAGCTCATTCCTGCTGCCTGTAACCTCTGAGGGAGACACTGGTCTCTGCTCCGGCCCACAGAGGAGGAAACAGAGTCCCAGGGAGTTTATCCAGCAAAGTCACAGAGTCCACGTTCGGGGTCTGGGCTGCATGGCAGTGAGTTCCAGTGCGACCTTGGCCTTGTGACCTCAGCTCTTCCACTGACCTGCTGTGTGGTCTGTGCGGCTCAAGATCCCCTCTGTCGGTGGGGACAGTGCTGGTCCCTGTCCTAGTGTGGCAGTGAGGGTCCAGTGGGTGAATCTGGTGCGTTACCACCAAGGGGGCCCATCTGCCTGCTTCCCCTCTCTGGCGGGGTCTTCCCTTACCCGTGATTTCCTTGTGACTGAGACGTCCCTCAGCAGTTGTAAGTCTTTTGGAGGTGAAGGGAAGTCACCGTCCTTCTGGATTTGGAATTATCCCCTCCCTTCCTGTATCTTAGTGGCCTTGAGGTAGACAAAGATTTCTTAGAGGCCGGGTGCGGTGGCTCACGCCTGTAATCCTAGCTCTCTGGGAGGCTGAGGCGGGCAGATTGTTTGAGCTCAGGAGTTCGAAACCAGCCTGAGCAAGAGCAAGACCCCGTCTCTACTAAAAATAGAAAGAAATTAATTGGACAACTAAAAATATATAGAAAAAATTAGCCGGGCATGGTGGCGCATGCCTGTAGTCCCAGCTACTCGGGAGGCTGAGGCAGGAGGATCGCTTGAGCCCAGGAGTTTGAGGTTGCTGTGAGCTAGGATGACGCCACGGCACTCTAGCCCAGGCAGCACAGTGAGACTCTGTCTCAAAAAAAAAAAAAAAAAGATTTCTTAAATAGGACCCTAAAAACATTAACCATCAAAGAACAATCTTGATAGATTGGCCATCATTAAAATTAAGAACTTCTCTTCATCACGGGACTCCATTAAAGTGCAAAGGCGTCCAGGTATGGTGGCTCACACCTCTAATCCAGCACTTTGGAGGCCGAGGTGGGAGGATTACTTGAGCCCAGGAATTTGAGACCAGCCTGGGCATCATAGCAAGACCCCATCTCTATAAAAATAAAATTAGCTGGGTGTGGTGACATGTACCTGAGGCAGGAGGGTCGCTTGAGCCCAGGAGTTGGAGGTAGCAGTGAGCTAAGATTGTGCTACTACACTCTAGCCTGGCTGACAGAGCGAGACCCCATCTCTAAAAAAAAAATAAAAAGAGTGCAAAGGCAGGTCACAGACTGGGAGAAGGGAATTGCAATCACATATCCTTGATAAAATATTAGCAGAAACTTCACCACTTTGTAAAAGTGGATGTCTAGAAGATAGGAAGCATACAGAAAGGTGCTCAACGCCATTAGTCACAAGGGAAATGCAAATGAAAGCCATGAGTTGCGATTATACATTTACCAGAATGATTAGAAATTATAAAGACTGACAGCAGCGTGTGTTGGTGTGGATGAGGAGCAACTGGAATGCTCTCCTCCTGTTTGGGGGTGGGGCAGCGTGTGGAGATTGAACAACCATTTCGGAAAACTGGCGATCTCTACCGAAGCTAAATTTATGCCTTCCTGTGACCACCAGTTCTGCCCTTGGACACCCAAGGAAAATGAGTGTCTGTGTCCCCCAAGTACTGTTGCTCAAAGCAGCTTGATGTGTGCTGGCCAAAATCTGGTGGCACAATGGCTGTGCAAACAAGAACGGACAAAAAGAACTTGACCGTCATATTCAGCGACAAGGATGACTCTCCCAGACATAATGATTAGCAAAACAATCCTGTGTGATTCTCTTTTTAGCTGAAGTTTAGTTACAAGTGAAAGTGATTTGCAGTAATAGTCAAAATGGTGTTTCCCTGGGAGGGTGGTACGCCTGGGCAGGGCCTGAGGGCACCTTCTGGAAGGTCGGAAGTGCTATGTCCAATCTGGGATTCCTCAAGTTGCTTACCTACGATGCTATGACCAGGACACCTGCAACTCAATGAAAGTCAATAAGATCCAAAGCCACTTTCCTCAGGATTAAACTGAGGACCACAGAGCCGCCCCCCTGTCCTTTCTCCACTGCAATGCTGTAGGTCAGCCAGCGCTTGTGCAAACACGGCAGTACTCAGCATGGTTTTGCGTAGTACCTGCACCACCACCTGTTACTGTAACTCCGCGCATGCGTGAGCTTTCAGTCCAGAAGTGAGCTTGCTGACAGTGGCCCTGCATACTTTTCCTCGTCACCATAGCCTTACGCTTCAGAGGTGGCAGCTGTGGGAGCAGATGCTATTTTAAAAGCCTCTTGTGGCCGGACATAGTGGCTCATACCTGTACTAATCCTAGCACTCTGGGAGGCTGAGGCAGGAAGATTGCTTGAGCCCAGGGGTTCGAGACCAGCCTGAGCAAGAGTGAGACCCTGTCTCTACAGAAAGTAGAAAAATTAGCTGAGTGTGATGGTGGTGCACCTGCAGTCCCAGCTACGCAGGAGGCTGAGGCGGGAGGATCACTTGAGCCCAGGAATGTGAGGTTGCAGTGAGCCATGATGACGTCATTGCGCTCCAGCCCAGGTGACAGAGTGAGACTCTGTCTCAAAAAAAAAAAAAAGCCTCTCGTGAAACCCTGTGCTTCTCAAAAGCAGACTTGCCACGTTTGGACATAAAATCTCTCTTGAGGCAGCATCTTCAATGAGCCTGTGTGTCATGATGAAGTTGGCACTGCAGTGAGTCAAGGCCTTTCCTGGAGGCCGTGACAGCATCCCATGATCCGATGGGAAGAAGTCCTGAGCTTAAGTGTAGAGTATGAGGAGCAGAGCTGTAATTTCAGAGTCGCCTCCCAGTGTGCACTCGCTGGCCTGTCTGCCCTGGAGAGGGAGAAGATGATTTGCCCGAGATGGCCTGTGTTGTATTTGCTGTCGATTTCAGTTTGCTGGACTCAGAACGCAGACCCACATGTGAGGAAGAAGCTGTCGGCCAGCGAAAGACGCAGTGTCTGTGAAGTATGTGGCTTTCTTGTCCTTTTTCCTACCTCACTGCAGCTCTGTGGGCCTCAAAGAAGGACCATGCGGGGAACGAAGGGCCCAGAGGGGAGCGCCAAGGAGCTGGTGTCCTCCACCTTGCCCCGGCCATCGCCCTCGTGCTTGGCTTCCCGTCTAGCGTGTGACTGCAGGTGCATCCTCCCTGCAGACAAACCCCCAGGCCAGAGGCTGCAGACTCCAGAATCAGCATCTTAGTGAAGTTATTGAGGGGCAGAGACTGCTGTCGCGGGGCAGAGGCTGGGCGGCATGTCAGAATCCACCAGGATCCTGATTCTGTAGCAGAATGTGTGACTATTCACATAGAGCAGAATCAAGCCAGTTTTGCTTCCACGTGAGTTTATCTCCCACTTATTTATTTAGAGACAGGGTCTTAACTATGCCGCCCAGGCTGGAGTACAGTAGTGTCATTATAGCTCACAGCAACCTCAAATTCTTGGGCTCAAGTGATCCTCCTGCCTCAGCCTCCTGAGTAGCTGGGACTACAGGTGCACACCACCACACCTGGCTAATTTTTTAATTTTTTTTGTAGAGACCAGGTCTCGCCATGTTGCTCAGGCTGATCTCAAATTCCCGGCCTCCCAGAGTGCTGGGATTACAGGTGTGAGCCACCCTGCCCGGCTGTTCAAATTTATTTTTTTTTTAAAAGTTTGGTTTTTCCTGAGCTTGTTGGGTTTTGGATTTGTGGGAAAGGGATTGGTGAGCTGGAGACACGAGACATGACTTCTGCAGCGCCCTTGTCAGGTTTACCTGAGGTCTGGCACCAAGGCTCTGGAGCTTTGGAGATAACTGGGGGCGGCTAGAGGTCAGAGAGACGTGTTCTCAGTGTGACACGTTCAGGTTTATTCACGCCGGGGCCTGGCGTCTCAGGATCGGTGCAGCGCCAGCTCTGGCCCCTGCCCTGCTGAGGAATCTGGTCCTCTCTCTGATTAGCCAGAGCCTGGAATGAAGTAGTAGTTTTGGGTTTTTGATCTAGTATCTGAGAAAATACCCCTACCTTTCAAAGTAAAAAAAAAAATTTTTTTTTTCCTCCAAGAGATTAAAGATGTTCCTGTCCTTCCTGTAAAATTTATTCTCAGAACCAGAAGTACACAGGAGAGTTGAGGGGTAAAGAGATTCATTCCAAAAGTCCACAGAAACAAATCCTAGATTTGTGACATGCCCAACAAGAGAGGGGCTATTAGAAAACACAGGGCAAGGACGTGCAGTGGAGCCATTAGAATTTGTGTGTCAGAGATTATTAAGTGATAAAAATGGTCATAGGTACGATTATGTGAAGGAACGATCACCTGGGGTGTGCTGAGAAATTCCATGGAGTGTGTGTGTGTGTGTGTGTGTGTGTGTGTGTGTGTGGAATAGCCTAGAACGGAGGTGGGGTCCCAGTGGCTCCACCAGGGCAGCTCTGCACCCTGCATGGCTGGACACGTGGCCGGGCCTGCTCCATCCTCAGGGCCCTGTGGACCCCTGGGAGCCTCCCAGCCTTCTCTCCTGCAGACGTCCCATCTTTCTGGGAGGGGACAGGAGACCAGGGTTTCTTCTTGCCCTCTGCAGGGGCAATTAGTGCTTAGCCTCTGTGTCGGCTGGGATTTGGGTGACTTTAAGGTTCTGTATTCTTTTTGTGTTTTCCAGATATCAGCCATGAGATTGTATCACTCCGTGATCAGGAGAGAGGTTAATGAAAGAGAATGTTATCTAAGGTCCTGTCCTAGTCCATTTGGGCTGCTGTAACAGATTAGCTTAGACTGGTGTCTTGTAAACAACAGGTTTATTCCTCATAGTTCTGGAGGCTGCAGAGTCCCAAGATCAAGGTGCCAATAGATTCGGGGTCTGGTGTAGGCCTGCTTCCTTATAGACAGCATCTTTTCACTGTGTCCTCATGTAGTGCCATGGCACCAGCCTAGCTCACAGCAACGTCCAACTCCTGGGCTCAAGCCATCCTCCTGCCTCAGCCTCCCCAGTAGCTGGGACTACAGGCACTTGCCACCACACCTGGCTAATTTCTTTCTATTTTTAATAGAGATGGGGTCTTGCTCTTGCTCAGGCTAGTCTTGAACTCCTAACCTCAAGTGATCCTCCCACCTCGGCCTCCCAGAGTGCTAGGATTACAGGCGTGAGCCACTGCGCCTGGCCTTAACATATGAATTTTAGTGGGGGCACAAATATTCAGACCATAGGAGCCCATATAACTATACAACAGAGTAAGGGTTACCTGAAATTTGAACACGTACTATAGAAAGCATTTATGAAGTTCATCAGTCCATGGACCTATTACAGCAGGCATAATTTACTAACATAATTGCATGTAGTTTCTTAGCTGAGTTTTGGATGTTGTAGAGGCCTGGGTCATAATTCTGGGTATCAGTTTTTTTACTTTGCAGCAATATTTGTCAAACTTGAAACATTTGAATATCCTTCTCGAAGTGTTTGAGATATCAGAGTGCCATTATTTGCGTGATATTTTTCTTTAAATGACCCTACGTTTTAAATTTAAATTCCTTTATTTTATTTTATTTTGTTTTGTTTTGTTTTGTTTTTATGTTTTTGTGGAGACAGGGTCTGACTGTATTGCTCAGGCTGGCCTGAAACTCCTGGCCCAAGTGATCCTCCTGCCTCAGCCTCCCAAGGCGCTGGGATTACAGGTGTGAGCCACCGTACCCTGCCTAATTCATTTATTTTAAAGGAAACTTGGTTTTACTGCCTTCAATGGAAAACCGGTGTCACTTGCCATAAGTGTTTGTTTTTAT
Organism: Propithecus coquereli; assembly: GCF_000956105.1. NCBI lineage: Eukaryota > Metazoa > Chordata > Mammalia > Primates > Indriidae > Propithecus > Propithecus coquereli. The sequence goes on from NW_012140969.1 coordinate 2,211,015, forward strand.
TGACTTTGTGAAGTTCCAGTCTGAGGCTGACAAGTTGTGGTGTTCTCTCTCTTTTGTTAAATGAGAAGATCACATACTGAAGCGGTGTGAAGGGTAGACTCGCACCCGCCTTAGATGTTCTCTTTGCTGTGATCAGAAAGGTGGCAAGAGAAGCTGAAGGCTCTGGTGAGGCAGCGTGACCCGTGTTTTCTCTTTGTCCCCACCTTCCTGGGTGGACTGTGATCTCATTTGTGTGCCTGGGACGGATCACTTTTTCTGAGAGCAATTGCAGAGAAAAGATTTCGGTGGCAGGGGTCAAAGGCACTGGCTCCCCATTGATGGACGATTCTGTTGTGACTATGTGGTCTACTTTTGCCGTCCCCAAGGTGCCTAGCCATTGGCCACGACCCCCAGACTGACCAGGACTTCCTTCCGGCAGGAGACCACTGTCCACAGCTCCTGTGAAGATGTCCACTCCAGATCCACCCCTGGGCGGAACTCCTCGGCCGGGACCTTCCCCGGGCCCAGGCCCCTCGCCTGGAGCCATGCTGGGTCCTAGCCCGGGTCCCTCACCCGGCTCTGCCCACAGCATGATGGGGCCCAGCCCGGGGCCACCCTCAGCAGGACACCCCATCCAGACCCAGGGGCCTGGAGGGTACCCTCAGGACAACATGCACCAGATGCACAAGGTAGGGAGCCCCGTGCCCCTGTGCCTGCGTCCCTTGCTGTAGGCCGGGTTCCTTGCTGCTCGCACTCCTGCCCTGTGGCCATAGGCAGCCTCTGGACAGAGGGCCAGAGGGGAATGCCCTCTAGTCGGAGGTGACCTGCCTCGGCTCAGACATCCACCCTGGGGCCCACCGCTGTGAACATGGGGATCAGGTGTAGAGGACCCCCAGCCTGCCCTGGTCACATGGCCCGGCCTGAGCCAGGAGTGGAGAGCAGGACATCCCACCCCCCTGCCAGCCAGCAGCCGCACCACCGTCTCATGCTCCCTTGTTCTCTGCATGGGACATTTGGGAACATCCATCTGAAGTTTTCTTTCATTAATAAAGAAAAGCCTCCTGACCCTTAAAGAAGGCTTAAGGCACATGGTCTCCTGTATGTCCAGCTCACCTGTGTAGCTCACGGAGCCGAGCAGTGGCCACCCTTTCTCCTCATTCAGTGGGGTGCTCCAGGGCCTAGGTGACTGTGTTCTGGAGGCCAGGGGACAATTGGACTAGGAGTTCAGACAGACCACTCTGATTTATAGTTTCTGAGAAGAGGGTCCTGCGATCTTCATTATCTGTGGTCAGTCTCCTGGTGAAGATGACTCGGCTACACCTGCTCCCTGACCGGGGCCTGTCACGTTGTGTCTTTTCCCTGTGGGATTTTGGCTGTCTCGTGACATGTCCTCCCCTGATCTAGGTCCCTGGTCCAGTTGTCCCTCTGCCTCCAGACCACAGTCTCCTGGGTGGTCACCTTCCAGTGGGTGGCATGCATTTTGTGTGTCGGCGTTGGGTGGCCGTTCTCAGTGACATTGAACTTATCTTGGAGGTGCCGCTCCCTCCTCCTGTTCCCACTTTCTGACCCTGCCTTGTCCTTGCCCCTGTCCTAGCCAATGGAGTCCATGCACGAGAAGGGCATGCCGGATGACCCGCGCTACAACCAGATGAAGGGCATGGGCATGCGGTCGGGGGGCCACGCGGGCATGGGGCCGCCCCCCAGCCCCATGGACCAGCACTCCCAAGGTACAGTTCTGCATCCCTTCTTGTCTTGTGTCTGCCACACCCCAGGAGGTCCTGGGACCATTTCCCTCCTCTGTGCCCCAACAGATGGATTCAGGGAGGACCTAGGACAGTTGAGCCAGGTGGGCAGCCCTGTCTCTGGCGGGCTCGGCTGCTGCTCCATTCTGGCCCTGTCTTCTCAAGCAGCCCCAGGAGAGTGAGCGCTGGTGGGACAGGCTGGGTTTGGCATGGTGGGTCCACTGGGCAGCAGCCAAGGAGCTTACTAGAAATGCACATTCTTAGGGCCCAGGACTCTGCCTTAACAAGCCCTGCAGGTGGCCCTTCTGTACAGGGACAGTTGAGAAGTGAAGTGGTAGATGACTTGCCAGGCCCTTCTGCCAGCAGGAGTGGGAAGCTCAGGGGCGCCACAGGGAATGGAAACGAGTGGAGGGGCTCGGCCGCCCTGGGCACGTGCACCCTGCCCATATGCAGGCAGGAGGGCAGGCCCGGGGGACCCAGATTTCATGTACTGGCTCTCGGCATCAACCAGTGGCACCTGACTGAAACGTGGGTGACACCAGGTCGGCCATGCAGGCCGCTGGGCCGAGGTGACCTGAGTGTGTGCCCTCTGGGTGCCTCTTGTTTGATTCTCAAGAGTGAAGTCAGGGTAGGGGCTGGTGTAGGTGCATCAGAAAAGGTCTCTATCTTAAAAGTCACAGATGTGTGCTGTTGAGTGACCAAAGGGCTGGCCTTTCTCTGCAGGTTACCCCTCACCCCTGGGTGGCTCCGAGCATGCCTCCAGTCCGGTTCCAGCCAGCGGCCCGTCCTCGGGCCCCCAGATGTCATCTGGGCCAGGAGGGGCCCCACTGGATGGCACCGACCCCCAGGCATTGGGGCAGCAGAACCGGGGCCCGACCCCGTTTAACCAGAACCAGCTGCACCAGCTGAGAGCTCAGATCATGGCATATAAGATGCTGGCCAGGGGGCAGCCCCTCCCCGACCACCTGCAGATGGCTGTGCAGGGAAAGCGGCCAATGCCCGGGATGCAGCAGCAGATGCCAACACTACCTCCACCCTCGGTGTCCGCAACTGGACCCGGTCCCGGCCCTGGCCCTGGCCCTGGCCCAGGTCCGGGACCAGCACCTCCAAATTACAGCAGGCCTCACGGTAAAGTCTGTGCACCCACGTCCCCTCTTTGGGATTGCATGGGGCCTGCCCAGCACTTCCGGGTGCTCAGGTTGGCGGGTGGCTGTCCTGATAGATGCTGTTTCTCCACCTCCCTTCCTCCCAGGCCCACACTCAGGGGCCCGTTGATGAGTGTGTCCCCTGGAGCCAGGGCTGCCCGTGGGGGCGGGTGCAGGTATGAACACAGGATGCATGTTATTCTCTCTTATTGGTTACTCCCTGTGTGTAGGTATGGGAGGGCCCAACATGCCTCCCCCAGGACCCTCAGGCGTGCCCCCTGGGATGCCAGGCCAGCCTCCCGGAGGGCCTCCCAAGCCCTGGCCTGAAGGTAAGTTCCCTTCTCTCTTGGTCTTGCATCTGACTCCCCGTCGTGGACTTGGGCTGTGTAGGCCTTGGGAAGAGCCGGGTCAGAGAGAAAGGGACAGTCAGCCCGACCCAAAGCCAGTAGTTTTCCTGTGGCCTTCTCTGGGTCTCCTCTATCCCAGGTTAGTTCCCAAAGGCTTGGTTTTGGTTCCATCTTCTCTGATGACGCGTGGCCTTCGCCCAGGCTGTGGCCCTCTGTGCACGTAGTTGCTCAGGAAGAACCTCAGGCTCGCTCTGTTTGGGGCGAGGCAGTGCATGGAAGGGGCTTGTTTGTGGCCGCCTCAGAGCCTGAGATGCAGCGCTGGGCATTGAAGAGTGAATCGCTTCAGTTGGATTCAGCTGGAGCTGTAGGAGAGGGAAGACAGGACAATGCTGCTCCGTGAGCCCCAGCGCAGGACAAAGCCCACGGTCGCCATGTGGCTGAGTGTCCCTTCCAGGCAGCTGACTTCGCTCAGTGGAGGCCGTGTGGGACGGGGCTGAGGCTGAGGTCTCCAGTAGGTTCTAGCCCTGAGGCAGGAGACCCCTGAGTGAGAGGCAGTGTGGCAGCTGCCCGAGAGGTGGGGGAGGGGAGGGGTTTTGCTGTCCCCATGGCAGGGAGGAGCCCAGGAGAGTTTTCATTTCCACTCTGGAACAGGCCCAAGAGCTCAACACGGGCCCTGCCGCTTGCCTCCCACCAGGGCCCATGGCAAATGCTGCTGCCCCCACCAGCACCCCTCAGAAGCTGATCCCTCCGCAGCCAACGGGCCGCCCTTCACCTGCACCCCCCGCCGTCCCGCCTGCCGCGTCACCCGTGATGCCACCCCAGACACAGTCCCCGGGTCAGCCGGCCCAGCCCGCCCCCATGGTGCCGCTGCACCAGAAGCAGAGCCGCATCACTCCCATCCAGAAGCCAAGGGGCCTCGACCCCGTGGAGATCCTGCAGGAGCGGGAGTACAGGTGAGGGGGCGCCGCCTCGCAGGGAGATTCTGTGTGTGCGCGTGCAGACGGCCACGGGGAGCTCTGCTTCCCCACGAGTACATGCCCTGCGCGCTGTTCCACCGTAGCCACGGGTCTTAGAGATCGCCTCCTCTCTGGCCACAAAGACCCTTCCTGTTCATTTCCTGGATGGCACAGTATTCTGTCTAGTGGCTTTCCGGTCATCCAGGCCCCTGGCTCCATGACGTTGGGTCATTTCTGATCTCTCCATTGAGATGATTCCATAGTGAATACACCTGCAGAGCTCTGATGTCACACCTGTGCATGTGTGTCAGAATCAGACCTGAAAGAGGCATTGTCGGGGTCCAGGGGATGTGCACTGGGAAATTTCGTAGATTCTGCAAAACTGCCCACCACAGAGATTGCAGGGAAACACGCAAGAATGGAAGTTCCTGTTTTTATGAAGAAACAGGTTTTCTCCAACTTTGGTTTTATCAGCACTCAAAAAAGCAACACGGCAAGCTTTGTGGTGGTCCCTTGTCAAACGTCGGTGGTCTGTTTCCCACACGGCAGTTTGAAGTCTCTTTACAACTAACTTACATCTATTCATGGCTTAAAACCTGCCTTTGGTTTCCCATTATCTGTCCAGTGAATGTTCCTTTCTGTCCAGCTCTGCCCAACACTTGGTCCTCACCTACCTCACTCTCCTTGTTTCTATTTGTTTAACAAGGTAGGCTCGCTCGTGCCCCAGGACCTTTGCACAAGCTGTGCATGGCTCCTTCTGGTCATTCTGGCCTCATTGCTGAGGTTACCTTTCCTCGTCACCTCCAGCCCCTCCTCAAAGCACTTACTACTCTCTGGAATTGCAGTAGATATTTAATTTTTATTTATTTATTTATTTATTTTAAGACAGTGTCACTCTGTCACCCAGGGTGGAGAGCTCCATGAGTGACAAACGGCCTTGTTAGTCTTGTTCAGTGCTCAGGCTCCACGCCCAAAATGGTCCCTGGCACACAGTAGGTGCTCAGGAAGTACGTGTGGGAAGACTGAGTAGGGGGTTGTCCCATGGAACCTTCAGACCGAGCATGGAGGGTTGCTCTGAGGCACACGGGCTAAGGAGATTCCCACGCTGCGTGTCCCATCCATGCCAGCGCTGGCACGGATGAAGTGTCACGAGCCAGCCCCGGCCCATCAGGAATCTCGTGTGCTGTGTCCCTGAGCCAGGTCCTAAGGAGCGTGGCCCTCCAAGCTGCCTCCCTTGGCTCCGCGTTGCTCCTGCCGTCCTCTTTTGAGGCATCGTCTGTCTCATGAACAGCGTCACCATCCCTCAAGGGATGGCTTCCTTCTTCTGCATTCCTAGCTTTAAAGCACAAGACCGGGTGGGCTCTGCACACAGACGAGCCCTCTCACCGCCCGCCCCTCTCCCTGTCTTTGCTTCCCAGGCTGCAGGCTCGCATCGCGCACCGAATTCAGGAACTTGAAAACCTTCCCGGGTCCCTGGCCGGGGATTTGCGAACCAAAGCGACCATTGAGCTCAAGGCCCTCAGGCTGCTGAACTTCCAGAGGCAGGTGGGCTCAGGCGCACGGCCGCTGCTTTGGGAACAGGGCCTTCCCGCAGTGCTGGGGCTTAGATTCCAAGAACCTCTTCTCGGCCTGTTATTAAACAAATGGATGCAGATGGCGAAAAAGCCACCGCGCCCATCCCCAGGCCTTTGCTCCCTGTCCCTCCTTCCTCTCATGTTCTGCACAGGAGTGGGCACGTGGGCCATTCACAGATTGAATAGTGTGTCTTTCCTTCCCTAAGGTGGCAGAAGCAGGAGACTCACATGGGTCTATTTCTGAAGGTGCGATGCTTTTGAATGACCCGTAAGAAATTGTGTGTGTGGCTGAGGTGAGGCAGGCTGGAGGCCTGGGGTATGAGAGGACCCAGCTTCTGGGTGTCCAGGAGCTGTCACCTCTTGACGTGTGCTCACCTGGCCCCTGAGCACCTCCCAGACACATGGACTCGGTGCTTAAGACACTTACAAGGGCTCCTTAGGAAGCAACAGCGCTCTGCGGAGCATGCGACATGTCACTGCGGACGCCACAAAGCTGCACAGCACCAGCCTGTCCTCTCCTTCCCTCCAGCTGCGCCAGGAGGTGGTGGTGTGCATGCGCAGGGACACAGCCCTCGAGACGGCGCTCAACGCCAAGGCCTACAAGCGCAGCAAGCGGCAGTCGCTACGTGAGGCCCGCATCACCGAGAAGCTGGAGAAACAGCAGAAGATCGAGCAGGAGCGCAAGCGCCGGCAGAAGCACCAGGTGCGTCCCCGCGGCCTGCACACCTGGCCGCCCGCTGAGTCCCGGCTCCCTTGCCACCACGGCGCTGTGTTTATTTCGTTTCTAAACACGCCGCTTGTCTGTCTTTTTTGTTGATTATGATAACAGTATTCTAGACACTGAGCGTATGCCGGTGGCCAAAACTAAACTGGAGGAAGACAGGCAGCAATAATCCCACGTGTGACACGCTGGGAAGGTGCTAGGTGTAAAGAAACACAAGCTGGGATAGAGAAGATGGAGCTGTTGTAGACACGTGGCGGGGGGAGTTCTGTCTGGGGCGGTGACATCTGAGCAGAGACCCGAGAGATGGGCCATGTGGGTTATGTGGGCAAAGTGGGCAAAGAGCTTTCCAGGCAGAGGGCACTGGATTGTGCCCGTGTCTTCCATGGAAAGCAAGGATCCCTGCAGCCAGAGTGGCAGGGAGAGCTGGAGGAGGCGACAGCAGGGCAGTGGCGGGACAGGTCCTGTAGTGCCCTGTGGGCTCCAGGGAGGATTGGGCTTTTGCTCTGAGTCAGGTGGGAGCCATGGAGGGTTCCACGCAAAGAAGGGACTCAGACTTTCACAGGATAAGTCAAGGAGACCAGAATCTGTACATCTAAAGGCAAATAGGATTCGGGGATAATTCTGTTTCTTTTTTGGTCATTTATAGTTTCTAAGGCTTTTCTACAATTTATGTCTTTTTAAAATAA
>NW_012140969.1:2218972-2282459 GCF_000956105.1 Propithecus coquereli
GAAAAAATTAGCCGGGCATGGTGACGCATGCCTGTAGTCCCAGCTACTTGGGAGGCTGAGGCAGTAGGATCGCTTGAACCCAGGAGTTTGAGGTTGTTGTGAGCTAGGCTGACGCCACGGCACTCACTCTAGCCCGGGCAACAGAGTGAGACTCTGTCTCAAAAAAAAAAAAAATAGACACTGGGATGGGCTTTCTTAGCTTGGATTTTTTTGGGTTCCATCTTGGATGTTTCCTTAAAATAAATTCCTAGCAGTGAAATAACTTGGTTGGAGGGAGTGTTTTTGAAATACTTCATGTCTAGTGCGAGGCTGGCCCTGGCAAGGTCAGCTGCCCTGCACACTCACCTGGGTGCACAAGGGTCTTCCTCACCCCAGGTTGCCAGCACTGAGTTTTCTCAACACGGAGAGGAAGTCCGAGCAGTGTCCCTCTAGTGCTTTGATTATATTCTCTTGTTTCTGAACAAGCTGCCTTTAAATTTTGTCTCGGGGGTTGGGGGATGTTACAGTGACTTCTGCATAGTCAGTCTTCTCTTCTGCGTGTGTCGCTGCAGGAATACCTCAATAGCATTCTTCAGCATGCCAAGGATTTCAAAGAATACCATAGATCAGTCACAGGCAAAATCCAGAAGCTCACCAAGGCAGTGGCCACGTACCACGCCAACACGGAGCGGGAACAGAAGAAAGAAAACGAAAGAATCGAGAAGGAGAGAATGCGGAGGCTCATGGTAAGGTTCTCGCCGCTTGATTTTGGCCCCTTCCTGTGCGCACTGGGTGTGGCAGGCACCAGGTGTTGGTCACCCAGGGTTATGCTAGGGCCTGTGCGGCTCGGAGTTGGAGGTGAGGTTGGGGAAGGAACAGGCTGGCATTTGGGAGTCAGAGTCCTGGGCTTAGACCTTGGTCTGTCTGACTGTCAGAGTGACCATCAGAGTGACCTCGTGACCCCGTGCAGCTAGCTGGCCACTCTGTCTTCCCTGGGAAGTGGAAATGGTGTCCCTTCCCTGGGCTCCTGAGAGAGCCATGAGAGTGCAATGCAGACTGCCCGCCTCCCAGCCCAGAGTAAATGTTTCTGATCCTTTACTCATGAATGAGTTGCTGATGGGGCAGATAGTGTCAGCCTGCTCTGTGCCTGGCACTGCCATGTGTACAGGGGACATAGCTGGGAACAGGACACAGTCCCTGCCCTTACGGGGCTGGTGCTTGTGCTTGAGGGACGGGTACTTGAGTGAAACAAACAAGCTAGTTTTGGATGGTGACAAGTGCAGTGAAGAGGGGAACTGCCTAGGTTGTGGGGGAGGCAGGGGTGCTATGAGAAGGCCTTGGAACAGAGGCCCAAAGGGAGGGTGTGGCCAACGAATACAGAGATAGGGAGGCCCCAGGGAGAGAGGAAACCAGGGCAAGGGGGCCGATAGCCAAATGCAAAGTACAGCAAGTGGCCTCAGGTCCCTGGGACATTGTGGTGCAAGGCAGGAGGTGTGGCCAGAGAGCTGGCCCAATGGCAGGTCGTGTGGGACCTTGGGGGCCATTGCAAGACTGGATTTAATTCTGAACATTGAGGCCATCCCAGGAGGGTTTCAACTGCGGGATGGCGTGATCTCATCTACTCATGGAGAGGTGGGAGTGATGTGGCTTAGACCAGGTAGAGAGAAGAGTTTGGATTTGGGGTGTGTTTGGTGGACAGAGAGGATGGGACATGCTGATCGCCTCTGGAAATGGCTCCTGGCAGGACTGTGTCTGCCTAGCAGGTGCCCTTGGGGTCTAGTATTCGGTAATAGTTACCAAAGGAGGCGTCACTGCTGGTCGAAGGGGTGATAGCACAGTGTGGGTGTGAGCTAAGCGCTCCCTAAATGTGCCTCTGGTCGTGGGTTAGCAATAACCCACCGTGGGGCCCTGCCCTGGGCTTGCGTGCCTGGGTCGCTGACAGACGCGCATGTCTCGCGAACAAGTGCCATAACCCCCACGCTCTCGTAGGCTGAAGACGAGGAGGGCTACCGCAAGCTCATCGACCAGAAGAAGGACAAGCGCCTGGCCTACCTCTTGCAGCAGACGGACGAATACGTGGCTAACCTCACGGAGCTGGTGCGGCAGCACAAGGCCGCCCAGGTCGCCAAGGAGAAGAAGAAGAAAAAGAAAAAGAAGGTGGGCCGGGGCCTGGCCGAGCTCGGTGGGCCTGGAGGGTGGGAGCGCCTGTCTTTGCGTGGGTGGCCTCTGCCTGCCAGGGCAGGGCCTGACCGTGCCTCTCTTTCCTTCTAGAAGGCAGAAAACGCAGAGGGACAGACGCCTGCAATCGGGCCGGATGGTGAGGTGAGGAAGCGGGGGTTTCTTGTGGAAATGCAGGCCCAGCCCTATGGTCGGGTCTGTACCACACTTTAAGCTTCTTGTCAAATTGCAAACACTCTGCATGATGCGGGTGAGAATCCCAGTGTGTCCCCAACACCCATCCTATCTCCTCCATCCCACACATGGAGTGTGTCTCCTTCCAGACCTTTCTCTATGCATGTACCACATTACTTACATTTAAGTTTCTACTTTATCGTAATTCCAGACTTATAGTGGAGGTGCAGGAACAGTCTAGAGGCTTCCTGTGTACGCTTCACCCCAGATTCCCCATTTTCACGTGTGTGTTTTTCCTGAACCCTTAGCAGGATGCAGACGAGACAGCCCTTACCTGCATGTATTTCAGTGCGCACTACCCCAGGACAAGGTCGTTGTCTTCTGTACTGTACCACGATGATCGGTGCAGAAAGTGAACACAGATGCAATACTGGTGTCCAGTCTCCAGGCCTTTCTGTTAAGGTTGTGCCAGTTGTACCTCTGGTGTCCTTCACAGCAACAGAAACCCCCAGGTCCCATCCAGTGGAGGTCCCTTTGGTCTGCTTTGATCTTCAACGGCTTCCCATTTTTTCTTTGCCCTTTAAGACCTTGAACATTCTCTGAAGAGCATGGGCCCGGTCTTTTATCCAGTGGCCCTCAGTGTGGGTTTGTCTGATGTTTCCCGGTGCTTAGATTCAGGCTATGTGTTTTAGGCCGGAAGACCCCAGTGTTGTGACCCTGTGTTCTCCATGCCTCCCATCGGGAGTGTGTGGCGGAGGTTTGTGAAGTCGTTGGTGACCATGACCCTGATCCCTTGGTGACTGCCAAGGGCACTCCACTGTAAAGTTACAGTTTTTCCTTTTGTAATCATTAAGTACCTTGCGGGGAGAGACTCGAGACTATGTGGCTATATTGTAACTCCTCAAAATTCCAGTGGTTTAGCATCCATTGGTTCTGTTTGCCTGTGTGAGTTTTGGCTATAATGGTTACAAAATGGTGATTCTTAGTCCAGTGTTTCTTCTGCATGGATTTAGTTGGCTTCCTATAGTAGGAAAAGTTTTTTTTCTTTCCTGTTTGGCCTGGCGTAGACTCACAGATTCTTATTTGCTTGAATGGATCATAATCGTTTACTGTTATTCATATTTGTTTTGGTTATTTAGTTTTGGCCAGTAGAAGCCCCTTCACATTGGCTCCTGTGTCCTTTTGACATGTGCCTGTCATCCTTGGGGCACTTCTTTCCTTACCAGAATCTTCTGTTTTTCCTGCCAGGCCCTGGAATTAGCCATTTCGCCAAGGAGTGCTGTTTCTTTTTATTAGAGAGGATATTTAGAAACCAAGATCTGACTTTGGGTGGGCTCATTGCTGCTGGGCTGTCACTACTTCTAGGCACTTGCAGCAGCCAGCTGTAGGAAACAGATGTGTGCACACATACACAACTGCATTGCTGTTTATATACATTCAAAATCTTGAGGTCACACTTATGCCTCCCATTCTAATCCAATGCTAGAGGGTTATTTCTATCCCCACCCATTCCATAATTCTAAAATCACGATTAGCCATGATACGTTCACTTACTCGTTCAGTTCTAGAATGCACAGAAGGTACATTCCACATTGTTACCCGATATCCCTTGTGAAGACCCTCCTAGCCACAGTTTGGTGTCTGCACTAACCAACCCCCTTGTAGAGGGCTCACTGTCCTGCGTGCCTGTCCTTTCCTCCCATCACTGTGATTTGTACACTTACATGGTAGATGTATAAAAAGATGGGGAAATAAAAAGCATTTTTGGCTGGGCGCAGTGGCTCATACCTATATTGCTAGCACTCTGGGAGGCCAAGGCGGGAGGATCGCTTGAGCTCACAAGTTCAAGACCAGCCTGAGGAAGAATGAGACCCCGTTTCTACTAAAAATAGAAAAATTAGCCAAGCGTCGTGGCGTGCACCTATAGTCCTGGCTACTCAAGAGGCTGAAGCAGGAGGATGGCTTGAGCCCAGGAGTTTGAGGTTGCCATGAGCTATGATATGCCACTGTACTCCAGCCTGGGGCAAAGACAGAGTGAGACTCTGTCTCAATAAAACAAAAATAAAAATAAAAAGCATTTTCTGTACCACTTCTCAACCCTTTTTGTTTCTTCCAAGAGAGAAACCACAAGAACTGTTGCGGTGTTTGTTCTAGAACTATGTGTGTGTCACTGGATGTTTTGCTTTTCCTGCCTAGTGTCATATCTCAGACATCTTTCCAAGTTAGCTTTTGTCCATTTACCTTGTTCTTTCTAAAGTCCCCACAGTACAGGTGGCCATTGCTTGCTTATTCGAATTACTGAATTCTTGTAGAAAAAGTTTAGGTGAGTACGTGAACCATGCTGTCTCCCAAGCACACACGTTGATCCTGGTTGTCTTCTTTATACGCTTCTGGAAATTTATGGAACTGTTTGGTTCAGTCAAGACATAGCTAGATGGTTTTCATTTAGTGGGTGGTTTGGGCAACTTTCCATTTTAAGCCAGTTCATTTTTTTATGTTGTGTATTGAAATTTAGTTCTCAGTCAAATCGATAGCTATTTAGGTTGCTTCCAGAGATACTGCAGAGAGCAGCTCCTATGTGTCACATTTGTTTGGCTCTTACCCTCTTGGTGGGTAGCTCAGTTGTTTCCTTGTGTGCTGTCGTGCACGTTCTTGTAGTGAGCATCCTTGTACATCAGGTGTCGGGCTGCCATTACAAAAGACCATCAACTGGGTGGCTTAAAAATTTCTTACAGTTCCAGGGGCTGAGAGTCCAAGATCAAGGTGCCAACTGGGCTTGTTCCTGGTGAGGACTGTCTTCCTGGCTTATTGATGGCTGCCATGCTCACATGGGGGAGAGAGAGACACTAGTGTCTTGTGTTTTGTTGTTGTTGTTTGATATAGGGTCTCATTATATTGCCCAGGTTGCCCCGAACTCCTGAGCTCAGGTGATCCTCCTGCCTCATCCTCCCTAGTAGCTGGGATTCCCACTACAAACGTGAGCCAGTGAGCCACCACACCCAGCTTGGTGTCTCTTCTTATAAGGACACTAATTCCATTATGAGAGCCCCACCCGCACGACCTCATCTAACCTCAATTACTGCCCAAAGGCCCCAACTCCAAATACTGACATTGCGAGTTGGGGCGTCAACATATGAATTTTGCGGGTATGAAATTCAATGTATAGCAGATGCACCCTTTTTCCTATACACTGGATTCCCAGAAGTAAATGATTCTGGTGATTAATTCAAATACTTATTGCAGGTGATTTTATTTAAAATGGGATATTGAATTCTTTTTAGAATGTGTGCTGGCATTTTACTATAGTACAAAGCCTTCTGCCTAAGGCCATTCAGAAGACTGAAGAAAAAATTCATATAGTGGGAGGATCACTTGAGCCCAGGAGTTGGAGGCTGCTGTGAGCTATGATTTTGCCTGAGAATAGCCATTGCACTCCAGCCTGGACAATGTAGTGAGACCCTGTCTCCCAAAAAGGAAAAAAAGAGTAGGGATGCCCAAGTCTTACCCCAGAGCAGTTCGATCACAATACCTCTGCCCTGGTGGATCCCAGGGAGGATGCAGGGTGGAAAGTCCCCGGTTGAGGCAGCCTGCAGAGCCCATTCTTGGGGCAGGGGTTGCTGTCACCCTCCACAGTGCACTACTCTGAGAGTGAGCTTTTAACCTGCGGAGACTAAGATTGCTGCACTGTGTGGACAGTGTTGACGGCGCAGCATTTTTGGAGGTAGGTATCATAAGTTCTTGGAAGATGGAAACCAAGGTTTAAACCAAGAACTTCATCTTCTTCCCGGAGGTTTTCTCTGGGAAATATGAAAGCACCAATTAAGCGGGGAGAGGGAATGTTCATTCAAAATTGATATCTCAGTAGGAAGAATTCTATATTTGTTGCTCAGAGAAAGTTCTTTTATTTTTCACACATTCCAGTTAATTATTTAACAAGAAAGAAGGAGGACCCTCGATGAGGTCTGCAAATACAGTAGATGTGGAGAAAAAAAATCAAGGGCCAAAAGAATGTGGGTGGTAGAGCTGTCTGGGTAAAAAAGAGGGAAGGAACAGAAGTGATGAAGTCCCTGTTCCTTCTGCGTGGGTTTGATCTGGAAGGACGCGCGAGAGACTAACGCCAGCGGACGCCTGTGAAGGGACAAACTGTCGGGCTGGGTGCAGGGGTAGGGAGAGAGCGCGCACGTTGCTCTGTACGGCCTATTTGAAAATTGAAACATATATGTCAGTTACCTCGAAGAAACAACTGTCATGTAGCCAGGACTGATGGGTTATAGCTTTCTACTGAATTATTGAATATACGGTTAACCCATTTTCACTACCACTGGCCATGCTTGTGAGCCATTTTCTGGGCGTGCAGTTGGGCGGGCACTTCCCAAGTTGGCCATGGTTAGCCCTGTTCTCCCTGAGTGCCTGGGGTGTGGAGACGCCAGAAGCTCAAGTCACACGGGTAACTTTTTGCAGCCTCTGGACGAGACCAGCCAGATGAGTGACCTCCCTGTGAAAGTGATCCACGTGGAGAGTGGCAAGATCCTCACAGGCACAGATGCCCCCAAAGCAGGGCAGCTGGAGGCTTGGCTGGAGATGAACCCGGGGTGAGTTGGGCCTGGCGTTGCAGGTGCAGCTGGGATCCGGGGTGACAGCTGGGGCTGATGTTGCTTGCATTCGGATACCAGGCTGGCTTGCTAGGGAAGGTGAGTCCTGCTGTTCTGAGCAGACTTGTCTTCAAGACCTAACATTTCTTCTAGGTACGAGGTGGCTCCGAGATCGGATAGTGAAGAAAGTGGCTCAGAAGAAGAGGATGAGGTAAGAGTCCGTTTCCTGCTTCCAAGGCCCTCAATGCTCAGTAGCGGTGACTTCCACCCCCTGTGCATCCATCACCCTGGGCACTGTGACCTTCTCCTGCTCTGGCTGAATGTCACGCAGAGCAGGCGGCAGCCAAGGTCTCAGGCCTGGCTGAATTTGGAGCTTTAGAGCTACGCTGTCCAGTGGGGCAGCTTCTAGCCACACTTGACTGGTTCCATTTGAAATCAAATGAATCAGATTAAATTCATTTCCTTGGTCACGTTAGCTGCACTTCCAGTGTTCAGCATCCCTCCTCCGTGAATGATCTGCTTCATTTGTCTACTCCTGAACAGTTGTGTTTGTTGACTATGAGTATTTATTCACTTCACTGTATTTATCCCTGGCCTGAAACCAGCTCTGTGTTCACTGACCTCTTTGCTTTGCTTTGTCTTGTTTTACCCCTTCCAACTTGAGAGTTGCCATTTTCCTCTTTGGGTTATCTGGAACCCACTTGGTGTAGTGCACGAGGGGAAGCTCTAACTTTGCGCTACGTGGATTGGCATCCCACTTCATCCATCCCCTTCCCATCAACTTGGGGTGTTTGCAAAGATAGTTTTTCTGTCCACTGGAGTCTTTGAGTGTCGCCCCCCCCCCCCCCCGGTTCAGTTTCTTTCTAACCGTCTAATGATGTGTTGGCTGGTAACATTTTGTTGTAATTTTTTAACAGCTTTGTTATTAAGGCATAATTCACTTACCCTCAAATGCACCCTGTGGAAGTGCATAATTCAGTATTTTTGATGTAGAGTTGTGCGATCATCACACACCAGCTTTGTCACCCCAGAACACTCCCTCCTGCCCATTTACGATTGGTGCCTGCTCCCTCCCCCAGCCCCAGGGAACCCCTGATCTGCATCCTGTCTGTAGATTTACCATCTGTGGACATTTCCTAGCAATAGAGTCATACATAACATGTGGTCTTTTGCATCGGATTCCTTTTTGTTTAGCATGTTTTTGAGGTTCTTCCATGTTGTATGTATGGAGAATTTGTCCCTTTTTTTGCTGAGTCCTGTTACATTGCGCGGGTAGAACACATTTTGTTTCTCCATTCACCAATTGATGGGCACTTGTGTTTCCATTTTTTGCTATTATGAGTAATGTTGCTGTGAACATTTAGAACACATCTGTGTGTGGACATGTGTTTTCACTTCTATTGGGTGTGGCATTGCTGGGTCATGTGGTAAGTTTGTTTCCCTTTTTAAGTCACTGCCAAATGGTTTTCTAAAGTGACTGTACCATTTCACAGGTTCCAGTTTCCCCATAGCCTCACCAACACTTGGTATTGTCTGTCCTTTTGATACAGCGGTTCTAGTGGGTGTGTGGTGGTGTGCCACTGGGGTTTTAATTTGCATTTTCCTAGTAACTCGTGCTGCTGAACAGCTTTTCATGTGCGCGTACACAGCATTCATGTATCTTCGGTGAAAATCTGTTCACCTGTACTGCCTACTTTTTAACTGGGTTGTCATCTTACTGAGTTGTTAATGTCCTTTATATATTTTATTTTATTTTATTTTTTGAGACAGAGTCTCACTCTTTTGCCCGGGCTAGAGTGCCGTGACGTCATCCTAGCTCACAGCAACCTCAAACTCCTGGGCTCAAGCGATCCTACTGCCTCAGCCTCCCGAGTAGCTGGGACTACAGGCATGCGCCACCATGCCCGGCTAATTTTTTCTATATATTTTTAGTTGTCCAGTTAATTTCTTTCTATTTTTAGTAGAGATGGGGTCTCGCTCTTGCTCAGGCTGGTTTCGAACTCCTGAGCTCAAACAATCCGCCCGCCTTGGCCTCCCAGAGTGCTAGGATTACAGGCATGAGCCCCTGCGCCCGGCTCCTTTATATATTTTAGATACACATCTTCGATCCAGTGTATAATTTGGAAACATCGTCTCCCAGTGTGATTGCCTTTTCATTTTCTTGATGGTTTCTTTTGAAATGCAAAAGTTTTTAATTGTGATGAAATCCAATTTATCATTTTTTTTCCTTTTATGGATTGTGATGTCAATGTTTCAGTTAAGAACTATTTGCCTAACCCAAGATCACAAAGCCTTTCTCCTATATTTTCTTCTAGAAGTTTTATAGTGTAAACTCTTAGATTTAGGGTCATATTTGAGTTGATTTTTGAGTGTAGTCCGAGGTACAGGTCTAAGTTTATTTTTTGTATATGAACATCTGATTTACTCAGCACCATTTGATGAAAGATAGCGCCCCCCCCCGTTGATTAAATTAGTCTTGCTGTCTTTGTGGGAGATGAATTGACTATAAATGAAAGGGTTTATTTCTGACTCAGTTTTGTTTTGTCATCTGTACATCTCCCCTTTGCTAGTAGCACGCGATCTTTATTGTCGTTTTGTGGTAAGTGTTGACGTCAGGTAGTGTTAATTCTCTTTGTTCTTTTTCAAACTTATTTTTGTCTATTCTAGATCCTTTGCATTTTGATAAACATTTTAGGATCAGCTCATCAGTTATTACAAAAAGGCTAGCTGGGATTTTGACTGGGATTGCGTTGAATCTATAGATCAAATTGAGAAGACTTGCTGCCTTAACCACATTGAGTCTTCTAACCCATGGATATGGAATATCTTTCCATTCGTTTAGATCATCTTTAATTTCTCTTAGCAATGCTTTTTATTTTTCATTGTACCGTTTTTGTACTTTCATTAAATTTATTACTTTATTTTTCCATGCTATCGTGAATGGAATGGTCTTAGTTTTTGGATTGTTCGTTGCTATTACATAGAAATACAGTCAATGTTTGCATATTGATCTTGTGTCCTGCAAACCAGCTGAATTCATTTATCACTACTGATAGGTGCCAGGTTTTTTTGGTAAATTCATAAGGATTTTCACATGCAGGATGATGTCATCTGTGAATAAAGAGTTTTACTTCTTTTTTTTCTATCTGTATGTCTTTCATTTCTTCTTTTGGCCTTATTGCTCTAACTAGATCTTCCTATACAATGTTGAATAAAAGTGGTGAGAGCCAGCCTGGCGCGGTGGCTCACGCCTGTAATCCCAGCACTCCGGAAGGCAGAGGTGGGAGACAGATGTTTACTAAGTCTTTGTCTCTTGTGACATTTCTTGCTTTAAAATCTGTTGCGTCTCACATTAGTGTAGTCACTCCAGCTCTCTTGAGGTCATTGTTGGCCTGGTGTATCTTCTTCCGGTCTTTTGCTTTAAACATACCTGTTTCTTTGAATCTAAAACAGCATAGCTGGATTTTACTTTTTTGTCGAGTATGACTGTGACTGTTCTTTGAGACCATTCACATTTAATGTAATTTCTGATATGATTGGGTTTACATTTGCTATTTTTTTCTATACGTCTCCTACTTTTGTTCCTGTGTTCCTCCTTTACTGCCACCTTCATGTTAAAAAAATGTTGGTGTACTGTTGTATTTCTTCTGTAGATATTTTTATTTTTACTCCACTTTTTAAAAAATTTCTTTGTAGTTGCTGTTGGGATTACAATATGTGTTTTAATTTATCACAGTGTGCACAAGATTAATGCTGACCAAATTCTGGTAAAGTATAGAAATTTTCCTTGAATGTCGTTCCATTCCCTCCCCCTTCGTTTATACTGTTATTATTGTCACCTGTATTACCTCTACATATGTTATAAACCCTTCAGTACAGTCTCATAATGACTTATACATTCTTAAGACTTTTAAAGATGTTAGAGAAAAAAAGTAAGGGAACATATTTAGATTATTAAGTATGAAATGTCCGATTTCCTTAAATACTAAGTCTGGCAGTTGATATCTCTGACACTTCTTGTTTTATTTTTATTCTGAAGGTACATCCTTAGTTTTTCAAACACATGTTTTGGCTTGTGATTATCTTTCAAATTTTTCTTTAAAGCAATTTTTGTGAAACCATGGATCAGTCAAAAATTCATGTTATTTTGTAATATGAGTTCCGTCATGCAACCAGTGCAGTGTAGACAGCTCGAAATATCAACAAAGTGTTTGGGAAGGATGTGGCCAATGATTGCACAGTACATCGATGGTTTGAGAAGTTCTGTTCTGGTGATTTTAATCTTGAAAATGAGCCATGTGGGCGACCTAAGACCAAGGTGGATAATGATGAGCTGAAAGCTGTAGTGGAAGTGAATCTATCTCAACCTAATTAGCAAAGTTTGACGTTAGTATTCCAACAATATTGGACCATTTGAAACAAATGGGCAAGGTAAAGAGACTGGATAGATGGATACCACGTGAATTAAACAAGTATCAGAAATCTTCTCAAAACTTGTCTTTCTTTGCTGTCACGACATAAAGGTGAACCATTTCTACACCGTATTGTTACATGGGATGAAAAATAGATTCTTTTTGAAAATTGCAAGCGTTTGGCACAATGGTTGGATAAAGATGAAGTGCCGAAACACAGTCCAGAACCGAATATTCATCAAAAAAAAGCTAATGGTGTCTGGTGGTCCAGCACTGGTATTATCCACTACAGCTTCATGAAACCTGGTCAATCAATTACAATGGTTGTCTGATGCAACCAGTTGGACAAAATGAAGAGGATGCTTGTGATGAAGCAGCCGACATTGGTCAGTAGAGACAGGCCAATCCTCTTGCAAAATAATACTCAACCACATGTCGCACAAACAACGCTGCTCAAACTACAGAGGCTGGACTTGGAAACTCTCTGTCATCCACTGTATTCACCAGACCTTGCACCAACTGACTACCACTTCTTCCAGGCTTTGGACCACTTCTTGCAAGGAAAAATATTTAATTCTCAACAAGCTGTGGAAAATGCCTTTCATGATTTTATCGCCACTTGTTCTCCAGGCTTCTCTGCTGCTGGCATAAACGAGCTACCCCTAAGATGGCAAAACTGTATCGATAGTTTAGGATCATACTTTGATTAATCGTACTGCTTCTTTTTTGAGATACAATAAACTGCACTTTTGATTTGAAATTGGACATTTCATATTTAATGACCTAAAATCTATTCGTAGAGTCTCTTCTACCGATCCACGTAGTTCCCATTTCCAGTGTTCTTTATTTCTTCCTGAGCATTCGAGAGATTGTCTGCTATCATGTCCTTTTTCAGCTTGAAAGACTTAGCGTCTTTTCATGAGGTATATCTGCTAGCAGCAAATTCTCTCAGTCTTTTTACATCTGGGAGTATATTTCTTTAGCCATCCTTTTTAAGGATAGTTTAGCTGGACATAGAATTCTTAGTTGATGTTTTTTTTTTTTTCTTTCAGCACTTTGAACTACTTGCTGATCTCATGTCAGATGAGAATTTAGCCACTAATCTTATTGTTGTCCCTGTTTACTTGATGAGTCAGTTTTCTCTTGGCATCTCCTGTGCACGTGTGTGCACCCTCAGCTGCAGCTAACATGCCTTCCCCTACCACGGCTGAGATCCTAACCTCTCACAGCAAAGTCGCCACTACAGGTGACTGACTAACCTCCTCCTGCGTCCCTGCCAGGCCTCATGGCCTGCACACTCTGGCAGGACCTTCTTGTTGACCAAGCTAGGAGGCAGGAGAGATGGAAGTGCCCCCAAGTAAAAACGCTACAAACTCCCAATCTTCTTACCTGAAGTTCAGCAATTTTTCAACTTAATGCTTCTCAGACTGTAGTATACCTTTGGTCAACTCTCAGAGCTGTGAAATTGGCCACTTTTGCCAATTTTGTTCAGTTTTAAAGTAGCTTTTCGGTGAGAGAATTTGCTGACCACTTGGATTTAGCCAAAAGTCCCACCTTATTTTAATTCCAGGGTAAATCTGTACCCCCTATGATTTTTTTACCTAAAATGTTGGTGATATTATCACCTATTTATTCCAAGTGATCTATAAAATCATTTTTCGTGATCCAAGGGAAATCCCATTGGATTTTGATTGGAATTACTTAACAGATTCATCACAGATAATTTTGTAAGGCTTTGTAGCAGTTCTGTTATAGATGTGGAAAATAATCCACTGTGACATATTATGTGATTTATACAGGAATACAAAAATGGCTTAATACTGGGAAATGTATTCATGTGTATTTTATTAGTATGTCGTGCAAAAATTCCATTATCATCTTCTCAGTAAATGCTGAAAGTTCTTTCACGAAACAACAATCGTTCTCAATTCACAAGTTTCTGGAAAACTCTCAGTAAACAAAAATGCCTGTTACCACAAGTCTTAGATGTATTTTAGATTGTTCTAGCCATGTCAGTAAAGCTGGAAGTAAATTAGGAACAGTGAATATCAGAAGTTGACTGTAAAATGTTTTATACCTGGGAAATCTGAGAGAATCAACTGAAAAACAGCTTTGGTAGGTTACGCGAAGAATAAATGTGTAAGGCCTGATGTATGACAAGCATAGGAGGGATAGGGAGCCTATTTCTAATAACAACAAAAGTACAAAACACCCTGAGATACCCTTAAAAAGAAGTGTCTGCAGTCTGTGCTAGACAGACTAAAAATAACGTACTCAGCAACTAAGAAGAAAATGTGGCTGGGTGCAGTGGCACACGCCTGTCGTCCCAGCTACTTGGGAAGTTGAGGTGGGAGGATCGCTTGAGCTCAGGAGTTTAAGTCTAGCCTGGGCACTATAGCTAGACCCTGTCTCTTAAAAAAAATTTTTTTTTTTAATTTTAAAAATATATGTAAATACGAGACATCACACATTTTGAGATAGGAAGAGGGGAGTGAGGATTGTAAGAATATCACTTGCTTCTAAAATTGTGTTCTCCCCTTGGAGCCCAGTACCCCATCTCTATGGTAAGAACCCAGGTAACACGGGCTTGTTTCTCGGTAGGAGGAGGAGGAGGAGCAGCCTCAGCCAGCGCAGCCTCCCACCCTGCCCGTGGAGGAGAAGAAGAAGATTCCAGATCCAGACAGTGATGATGTCTCTGAGGTGGACGCACGGCACATCATTGAGTAAGGGGTCCCGACATGCCCTGTTCCTTTGCCAGCCTCCTGTGAGCAGGGACTGGGGAGTGGCTGGAAGCCCAGCCTGTCCCTAGATGGCATTCACTACTGTCCAGCCCGCAGCCACTGTGAGACCACAAACAGACCAGGTTTATTTGCTTCTGATTTCATTTATTTTTATGGGCATTTAATATACGCAATGCATTCACACGGCTCCTCACATGCTTACAACGTACAGTTTGGTGTACGACAACAAGCTCCCTCCCTATCCCGTTTCCCCCCGGAGGAGACTTTCCAGCATCATGTGTCATCTTCTAGAGACACTCTGTGCACCAGGAAGCAAAACTTGTATATTTTTTCTTGTCGTTTGCACACGTATATCTGGGCATAATGTTGTGTACCTTGTTATTTTCACTGAACCACCTCTCTCAGAAGCGACCCAATCCTGCGTCCATGCCCAGAGAGCATCTGGTCCACAGCTGGCAGCGTTGCCTTGCATTGCATTTTATATTCTCATTTATAGAGCCTGTCCCTTGTTGGTGAACATTTAGGTTATTTCTCATCTTCATCCTGTAAACACATTACAATTAACATATGAATTGCATCATTGCTTCTGGTAAGGAATTAATGGATACTGTTTAAAAGAAAGAAAGGATTGAGGGTATTATATGCTCTGTAGATATGAAAGCAGCCAAAAATAAGATATGTTGAAATCAACAGAAGAAACATACTGGGAAAAAAACCCACTAAGCTAAGTAAACGTAGAGCCCACTGTGAATAGTTTATAAGGACATACAAAACGCAGCCGCACAGTGGCTCACACCTGCAATCCCAGCACTTTGGGAGACCGAGGCGGGAGGATCACTTGAGGCCAGGAATTAGAGACCAGCCTGGACAGCACAACAAGACCCCATCTCCTTTTTTTTTTTTAATTACCCAGGCATGATATACACTCAGCGTCCCAGCTACTGAAGAGGCTGAGGGAGGAGGATCACTTGAGCCCAGGAGTTCAAGGTTGCAGTGAGCTCTGATGACACTGCTGTACTCCAGCCTGGAGTACAGACACAGAGAAACCTGGTCTCTTTTAAGAAAACAAACAGCAAGCACAGCATAAATAAAATGAAAGCAGTTAGATCACACATTAAATTCACTCTTTAAAGGAAAGAGTTCAGATTAGATCACAAATCGCCAAAGTATAAGCGATTCTGGTTTCGTGTGAAGGTGCTTGGTGTGCACTATTTTCCCTTTAGCTCTCAGTAAAAAGGGTGGGTCATATGATCAGCCTCTGACTAGATCAGCCTCTTTATATTCTGTGACAAGTGATAGCATTCCTGTTCTGTGACGGTGCCTTGCCTGGCCTCAGACTGTCCAGCTGCACTTCTGGGTGTCTTACAGATCTGGCCACAGGTCACTGGGCAGAAAGGGCCACTCCACAGAGGTTGTGTTGGGAGTATGTTGTCACAAATAGGAACATGTGTCCTCACCTGGCACTTCGTCTCACTCCCAGGAATGCCAAGCAAGATGTTGATGATGAGTACGGCGTGTCCCAGGCCCTTGCGCGTGGCCTGCAGTCCTACTATGCTGTGGCCCACGCCGTCACTGAGAGAGTGGACAAGCAGTCGGCGCTTATGGTCAACGGTGTCCTCAAACAGTACCAGGTGAGGCAGGGGGGAGCAGGGAGGCCACCGCCACATACCAGCCTTGACAGAGCTATTCTCAGGCTTGTCGGGGAGGGGAGTGCTGCACTTTGGCAGACCTGAGTTCACATTCCGCTCTTTGTGGGCAACTCGCTCTTCACCTCTGAGCCTCAGTTTCCCCATCTTTAAAGCAGGGACGTGATGTGGCAGGTCGGCTGCCAGAGGAACTGCAGTTGCAGTTGTGTGCCGTGAGACGGTGAGTCTGGAAACGAGGTAGCTGGTTCTTTATGAGAGTGAAAAGACGATGGCTTAGAAGCTCTTCACAGAGCCTGGCTTGGAATAGTCAGGACATGCAGCTGCTTGCGAGAGAAGTTGCTGTTTCTGTGGCCTCACTTCTTCAGCTCGTCTACAAGGTCCCAGAAGGCAGCCAGTATGACTCCAGCCAAGAGCCTGGCTCCCTGATTTCCACATGGTCGAGACCTGTTTCCCAGCTTTCCTTAATCAAACTCTCAGACCTTCTATGCCAATATCAGTTTCCAAAGAGGCAAATCCTGTGGCCAGTGGAACCTCCCAAGGCCAGGGTAATCAAAAGAATTAGAACTTGGCCCTTACTTACTTCCTCAGTGTGTTGCGAACATTTCCAAGTTCTCCTGAATAACATGGTATTCCATTTGAAAGCAGTCTCGTCGTTACTGCCTGCATTTCAGAAGGCGCCCACACTTTGGAAAGCCCTCCCTTCATCGTGAAGGGATGTACAGGCCGAGGATTCATCCCTAAGTAGCCCTGGTGGTTTCCCGAATCCAAGTGTCACATGGTGTGAGCAGGTTTCTCCAGGTGGGTGGTGTCAGGCCGTGACAGATGGACAAGGTAACAATTAGGAATTAACTATTCAAATGTCCCCCAGACAGAGAAATGTCATATTACACAAGGCTAAGTCAAAAAGGATCAGGTTGGTTCAGAGCAAAATTCCCAGTGGTAACAGTGGCCTCGTGTGGGATGTGGCTCAGGCAGAACTCGTGCTTGGCGGTGACTGAGTCTCTGAGGTGCCAGGCACGCTCTCGAGTCCAGCTCCGGCTTCAGTCCTGCCATGGCCGCCTCTGTCATTGCAGATCAAAGGCCTGGAGTGGCTGGTGTCCCTGTACAACAACAACCTGAACGGCATCCTGGCGGACGAGATGGGCCTAGGGAAGACCATCCAGACCATCGCCCTCATCACGTACCTCATGGAGCACAAGCGCATCAACGGCCCTTTCCTCATCATCGTACCTCTCTCGTGAGTGCGCCCGCCTCCCGCGTTAGTTTCCACGTTTGCCACAGTTGAGCACTACGTTTAGGCGGCTTAAACGACAGAAATTCATTTCCTGGAGAGCAGAAGTCCGAGATCAAGGTGTGGACAGCGTTGGTTCCCTCTGGAGTCTCTCTTGTTGGCTTGCAGATGGCCGCCTTCTCCCTATGTCTTCATGTGGGGCGTCCCTCTGTGTGTTTCTGTGCCCGAATCTCTTCTCATGACGATGCCACTGAGGTTGGATTAGGGCCATCCGATGGCCTCGTTTTAACTTTATTACCTCTGTAAAGGCCTTGTCCCCAAATACAGTCATGTTCTGAGGAACTGGGTGTCAGGGAGGCAACCTGAGCCTTGGGTGGGCTGGGGAGGGGCACACAGTTGGCCTGTGCCAGTCCATCATCCCGATCGGGGCTGTTTCCCCAGGATGTCCTCAGTGTCCTCTTCCAGCCCCACAAGCAGCAGAGTGTGCACCTGGGAGTCGCAGGAGACAAAAGCCTCCCTCTAGAAGGGTAGGGAGAGGCTGTTGGAGGCTCATTCGAGCAAACACTGTTTCCACTCCCTGCATCGTGCAGTTTCAACCCTCTCGACCACGTGTTCAGGAGCTCAGGCGTGGTGGGGTCTGGGCTCCCCAGCGGCATCCCAGGAGGTTGTCTCACTCGCCACCTCCTGGCTCCACTGTCCTCTTCCGGCAGGCGGAGAGCCGGCCCGCCAGCCACTCTGGGCACCCCTCTTCCAGCTCTGCACCTGCCACCTGCCCCAAGGTTTGCCCAGAGAAGCCCCATGGGCTGGTTCTGATTGGCCCCGCTCGGGTCACATGTGCAGCACCCAGCCAATGAGTGGCTTGGGCGGCAGTCTGCTCTGATTGGCCTGGCCCTGGAGCACAGCCTCTGACCTCACCCAGGCGCTCACGGGGACCTCCTGAGTGAGTGGTTCAGGGCAGGCAGCCAGGAAAACGCTCCTGCATGCAAGATGGCTCGGCCTTTGGGGTCCACACCCCCATAGGGTGGGGGCTGGTGTCAGAGTTCACCTTAGAGCCATTCCTGGCGTCCCCGTTGCTTTCCTCATGGCAGGGTGCAGTAGGCCGCCTTGGAGGAGCAGGTCCTCTGTTTCCGCGGTACGGCAGGCAGCCTCGCCCACCCCTCAGGTTCAGACCCAAGCTGCTCCCCGAGGTTCCGCTGCGCCTGCCCGAGCTCCTGCTCCCAGCATAGCCCTTGCCCTCCTCCTCCGCGGGTCAGCGGCTGCCACGCACAGCCCTCTCCAGTCCGCAGTCTCCACTTCCATGTCGAACTTTCCAAACCTCCATCTCTAGCAGAGCAGCCTTCCCTGAGGTGCTGTTCTGCAGCCTTGTGTGCTTTTTTTGTTGTTTGGTTGGTTTTGGTTTTTACATTTTTCATTTTGAAATCATCTTATAAAAATTGTAGAACTAGTGTGAAGAACTGCTCTGCACCTTTCACCTGTCTTCCCAAATCTCATAACCCATGCACAGTTATGGAAACCAGAAAAATAATACTGATTTAATACAGTTTTTGCACTAACAGCCTCGTTCTGGTCCAGGATCCCACACTGCCTGTAGTAGTTGTGTCTGTGTGGCATGTGTGGGACAGTTCCCCGGTCCATCTTTGCCCTTCACGAGTGCGCCCGTGGCTGCCCCTGAGTCGAACAAGGTTGGCACCCATAGGAACCCTGAGAGTTGCTGGGGCCACCTTGTTCTGGGTGCGAACAGCTGGGCACCACCCAATTGAGGCTTGCTAATTTTTTTTTTTTTTTTTTTTTTGAGGCAGAGTCTTGCTCTGTTGCCCAGCTGGAGTGCAGTGGTGTCACCATAGCTCACTACAACCTCAAATTTCTGGGCTTAAGCGATCCTCCTGCCTCAGCCTCCTGAGTAGCTGGAACTACAGGCACGTGCCACCACACTCACCTAATTTTTCTGTTTTTTGTAGAGACAGGGTCTTGCTTGGGCTGGTCTCAAACTTAAGCAATCCTCCCCTCCCTCCCGCCTCAGCCTCCCAGATTGCTGGGATTACAGATGTGAGCCACCACACCCAGCCTGTGAGCTTGATACTTCTGAATCTTGTTGGGGCATTTGGTCGACTGCCCCTTAGTTTGGGTTTGTCTGATGTGATCCTGGGAGTGGTGCTTGTAGTGTCCCATAGCTGGGGCTAGGAGACACCGTGATGCCTCGTCCCCAGGGATGTTAACTTTGCTCTCTCAGTTAATGAGGTGTCTGCTGGGTTTCCCCCCTGAAAACCTAAGAGTTTTCCTCTGTAATTAATAAGTATCTCATGGGAAAGGACTTACATGCTATGTGAATGTCCCATTTTTTTTCCTACTGTCCTGATAGTTTTAGCATCTGTCTTAGTCTTTTTTCTGTTGCTATAAAGGAACACCTGAGGCTGGTTAATGTATAAGGAAGAAAGGTTTATTTGGCTCATGTTTCTGCTGGCTGGAATACTGGGCATCGGGTGAGGGCCTCAGGCTCGTTCCAACTCAAGGGGGAATGTGAAAGGACGCAGGCGTGTGCCCTTACTGCATGGCAAGAGGGGCAGCATGGGGGTGGGGGCAGGCTCTTTTTCATGACAACTCAGGAGAATTAATAGAGCAAGAACTCATTCACTAAATGGGGACGGCACCAAGCCATTCATGGGAGATCTGCCCCCATGACCCAGACACCTCCCACTAGGCCTCGCCTCCAACACTGAGGATCAGATTTCACCATGAAGGTTGGAGAGGTCAAATACCCAAACTATAGCGCCATCCATCTGAGAAGTCTTACCTGCAAAGATAACTACATGGGAGTGGCCAAAAATGTGGCTTTCTGCTTCCCTCCTTCCTTCCCTGGTGTTAATTGGAATGCCACTGCCAGGAAGTGCTGTCTCTTCTCCCCCTTTGTTTGTTTGTGTAATTATTTATGTCAGTGTGGGATCGCAGACACTATCGTTACTTTTTTTTTTTTTTGAGACAGTCTCACTCTACTGCCCTGAGTAGAGTGCTGTGGCTGGCGTCAGCCTAGCTCACAGCAACCTCAAACTCACGGGCTCAAGCAATCCTCCTGCCTCAGCCTCCTGAGTAGCTGGGACTACAGGCGTGCGCCACCATGCCCGGCTAATTTTTTCTATATATTTTGAGTTGTTCAGCTAATTTCTTTCTATTTTTAGTAGAGACGGGGGTCTCGCTCTTGCTCAGGCTGGTCTCGAACTCCTGAGCTCAAATGATCCACCCGCCTTAGCCTCCCAGAGTGCTAGGATTACAGGCATGAGCCACCGCGCCTGGCCTTATCATTACTTATTTTGTTGCTTAAATTGTCCCCGATGTAACTTGAGGCCTTTCAGGCTGGTTCCTGTGTCCTTTCGACATGTCCCCATTATTTTGTTGTGGTTGTTCACTTCAGAATAGTTGCACATTTATAGTAAAGTTGGGAAGCTAGTGCAGAGAACGCCCCTGTGTCTCACCCAGTGTTCCCTGTGGTTGGGAACATCTTAACGTTATCAAAGCCTATTTGTTGTGACTAAGGAGCCCACATTGGCACGTTACTGTTAACTAGACTCCAGACTTCACTCACTAGTTTTCCCCTGATGTCCGTTCTCTGTTCAGGATCCCACGTTATATTTAGCTGTCACGTCTCCTTAACCTTCTCTGGTCTGCGGCAGTTTCCCAGACTCCCCGTAGTTTTGGTGACCTTGGTGGTTTTGGTGAGACATTTTATAGGATGCACCTCGAGGCTGGGTCTGTCTAATGTTTCTCTCATGGTTAGGCCATGGAGATGGGTTTGGGGCAGGAAGGCCACGTAGGTGCTGTGCCCTTCTCATCACGTCACGTGACATCAAGGGTACATACTGTCAACATGCCTCATTACTGCTGATGTTAACCGTGGCCGCCTGGCTGAGGTCGTGTTTGTCACATGTCTGGGCTGGGCATTTGCTTCAATTCCCCTTTCATACTGCAGTCTTTGGGGAAAAGTCACTATGCTCAGCCCACACACGGGGTGGGGAGTTAAGTTTCACCTCCCTAAAGGAGAGTAGCTGCAGAAATCATCTGGAAGTCTCCGTGGAAGATTTGTGTCTTTTCCCCCATTTATGAATTTATTCAGTCATTTATTTACATCAGTATGGACTCGTGGATATTTATTTTATACTTTGGGCTATGTGCCAAAACCAGTTTCTTGCTTTTGTTGCTCTGATCGTTCCTGCTTTGGCCACTGGGAGCCCTTTCAGTTGGCTCCTCTGTTCCTTTGACCCCCCACTGTCATTGCGGGGTTTCTGAGGACGTCCTCGTTTTAGGCACCAAGAGATGCTCTGGGCTCATCTTGTCCATTTCCTGCCCCACCCTGGAACCAACATTTCTCCCAGCAGCGCTGGCTTCCCTATGGCAGTGGTTTTGGAAACCCAGACCAGGGTGCTGGACGGGCTTGTTTCTGGGGTGTCATTGTTTCTAGGTCTTCTTGGGGGACGGCACTAGGAAATAAATGTCCCCGTGCTAACCCTGCATACACATACGTCTGAGATGATTTCTGTGTCCTGTTATCTGTGCCTGTGTTAAGCCAAACATTCATACTACTCTGAACCTGGAAACCTGGCGCTGTGAGACTGTGTTTTTCCCAGCAGCAAGCCACAGTGCACAGTGTGTTCTCATAGGGGCCTGTGACCCCACAGAGGTGGCAGAAGACTGGTCGCCCCAGTCCAGCTGCCTGGCACTGGCTGGCATCAGTCCAGGCTGCTCCACCTGGAGTTCCTTTCCCTCTTTGCCCAGCAGCCTCCTCAGGCCCTCTGAGGCAGGGCTTGCCAAGTCCTCCCCGGCCTTCTCTTCCTCACGCGGCTGCCCTTGCACACGGTCAGGTCCTCTGCCAGCTCCGAGGGCAGCCAGTGGCCATCGGTTCAGCAATGGGCTCCCGATGGGAAACTGGAGCTGACTCTCTCTTCCTTGTCCCTGCAGAACCTTGTCCAACTGGGCGTATGAATTCGACAAGTGGGCCCCCTCCGTGGTGAAGGTGTCCTACAAGGTAAGTCATAGCCCCAGGTGGCTTCCTCTTACTCGTTACAGGACATGGCATGGCCAGGGAAGAGGTGTGGGAGATACAGGTTGTAAAGAAAGGGAGGTTCCCTGCTTGTGTGACCTGATGCTCTTGTGTGCGTTTCTTACGTCATACACACAGGAGCATAGTATTACTGCAGGTTCGGGGTCATTTATTTTGCTGGGGGGTGAATGCTTGCTTTTAAAAATTAAGATATGGACTCATTTGTGGAATATGGTGACATTAACACATTTACCAGAAGAATTCATTGTTCTCACCTGAGCTTTAGTTAAAAACCAACGCCTGGGCCAGGTGACAGGATCACTTGAGGTCAGGAGTTTGAGACCAGCCTGAGCAAGCGCGAGACTCTGTCTCAACAAAAAATAGAAAAATTAGCCGGGCGTGGTGGTACGCACCTGTAGTCAGGAGGCTGAGGCAGGAGGATCGCTTGAGCCCAGGAGTTGGGGGCTGCAGTGAGCTGTGATGACCCCACTGCACTCCAGCCTGGGTGACAGAGTAAGACCCTTTCTCAGACAAACAAACAAACAAAAACTAAACACATTTTTGTATAAGGACTTAATGAGTATGCACTGTGGCCACTGTGACGTGACGCTGGGGTGACATGGGCCCCAAGCCTTCTCTGAGTGCTGCCTGGAGATGGGTTGACGTTCTCTTCACGAGCACCATGTGATGTGGGGACTATAATTGGGCCTGTTGTGCTGGTGGGGAAACTGAGGAAGAGAGGGCCCCACACAACCCATGAGTGGCAGAGGCAGGCTGCGTCCCCAGCTGCGGACCTTCCCAGTCCAGGCTCTTCACCCTCGGCCGTGTGGCAGGGAGTGGGGTCTAGGCAGAGAGGACAGCGTGTCTGGGGGCCTGGAGAGGAGGGAGCGCTTGGTTGGTTAGAGGGGCCGCTTGCAGGTGAGCCTGGAGGGAGTGCCCGGTTTGCAGCCTGGGGCAGAGATTTGGAACGTGGGAGGTGCAGCATAGATTTGCTAATTGGGGAGGAGGCAGGAGTGATCATGGTGTCCATCACTCAGCTGGTACCATCTTGGGAGGGGCCCTGGTTTCCAGTTTGGGAGCCTGAGATGGGGACCCCGGAAGAGGAGTGCAGCAGCTGGCGGTGCAGGCAGCACTATTCCCTAAGGGCCTGGCTGCTGCCGGCCCACGCTCTTTTCTCCTCTCCCTGTAGATGGTGCTGTGTGTGACATGGTTGGGGGACAGACCAACAGCCTTACCCAGCATCTTTCCATGTCATCTCTGGCAAGGATGAGCCCTCTTCCCTTGTCACTGGGCAGCTGTGGGGGGTGCTAGTGCCACTTGGCTACCTAGTCCCAGACGCTGAGCTGTATGTGTCCTGTTCCCCTTGCAGGGCTCCCCGGCAGCAAGGCGGGCTTTTGTCCCCCAGCTTCGGAGTGGGAAGTTCAATGTCTTGCTGACAACATACGAGTACATCATTAAAGACAAGCACATCCTCGCCAAGGTAATGTGTCCTCGTCCAAAACACACCAGGCTAGGGGTCAGGCGCTATCAGGGGCTGTCACTGCCCGATCATAGTTGTCATGAGTGTCACGCTGCCCATCTTCTCCAATGCCCCTTGCAAATAATTTCTCAGTGGGTCAGCCGCACATGTGTGAAAAGACAGCTGCTCTGTGTGCGTGGTAAAGGTCCACATCAGGGTAACCTTGGACTTCCTCACTGTCTCCAGGCTGGCCACACAGCCATGTGACCACTGTGGTCACGTCCAGAGGCTGGGGCTGTCCACACAGCTTGTGCTCTCCCTCCTCTCGGGGCTTCTGCCCAAAGAAACTTGCCACCTGCGGTGTCTCCTGACCCACTGCAGTGTCTCCTTAGAGCCATGGCCAAGCTATCCAGTGTCATCCTATCTCTAGACTCCACTGCCTTCCTCCCTGGGGGCCGTGCCTCCCACACGCCGACCAGGGGACGGGATTCAGTGTTTTGGGGAGCGACAGGGGACCAAGCACTCTGACTGAGGTGCTTTGTGGCCCGTTGGCCTTGGGCTGCTGGGTTGGAGGGTTTGGTGAGGGCTGTCGGAGTCCTGGGATCCTCTTCAGGGACATAACTGTGAAGGCAGTTCCATCTTGCTGTGATTGCTGAGCATATCCTATGACCCAGGTGTAAACCAGGCAGGGTCCCTTGCCTGCAGAAACCTCATCTTCCTGCTTTGAGGAGGGCTGGAGGCTACTCTCTGTCCAGTGGAATAAATGCTGAATGGTGGAAGTTTGGGCCCAGGAACGGAAGAGATACTTTCTAGTCACCATACCTCTCTGTGCATGGTCACAGTGACGATTTTGGGGCTTTGTATTGGGTACCTGCTATGCTTCCCTGAGGGAAGTGAGGGAGTGAATCCAGCCTGCGGACTCCTGCCCCGGGCCTGCACTTGGATGCTCCCCTGTGGGCTCACCCCTCTGGTTTGACACAAAGCCAGGCCCACCCCACGCCCAAGAACGAGGCTCTGAAAACCCCGTGCTTACCTGGCGGTGGCCTGATCAATGTCACTGCTGTGCGATGCTGGGTGTTCCTTGTGGGAGGGGCCGCCATGCCCCTTCCCAACCAACATGACTGTGTGTGTACCAGGCACCTGGGTGCTGCTTCCCTCAGACCTCACCCTGTCCCCATGAGGCCCATGGTCCCTGTCATGGTCATACGGAGACTCAAACTGAAATTTAAACCTGGGGCTCCTACCTGTAGATGCATTTAGTGACTATCTGTGTTCATCTGACATGTAGCCTCAAACCAACAGGCTCTAGAGTGTGGCTGGGGCCAACAGGGTGTGCTGGTGTGGCCCCCGCCCCACCCTCTGAACCCACTCACTCGTCTGCCTCTAGACGCACAGCCTGCTCATTGGAAATGTCACCAACTCAGTCCCCTCAAGACTCCCCATGCCAGGAGGGATGAATCCTCTAGTCAGCGAGATGTGTGTTCTGCCAAAACGTATTGGGCATTTTTCTGTGCTTTACATTGGCATATGGGATGTTTTTGGAAATCCAACATACTTACCTGCAACTTGCTGTGTTTACCGGATAGTCGTCATGGGCTTGTCTCCCCGTGTGTGTGTCTGTGTTGACCCCATGCTTGGTAGAGGCTGCTTTGTGTGGCGCTCTCTGGGTCGGCCCCCGACTCTCCACCTGGAGCCTTCGTGGCTGAGGGACACGCAATGGGAGAGTCTCCCTCCACACTGGGGCCGCCCCACTGCCTCCCTGCCCCTGACCACCCACTCTCGGGCCTGCAGATCCGTTGGAAGTACATGATCGTGGACGAAGGCCACCGCATGAAGAACCACCACTGCAAGCTGACGCAGGTGCTCAACACGCACTACGTGGCGCCCCGCCGCCTGCTGCTGACGGGCACGCCGCTGCAGAACAAGCTGCCCGAGCTCTGGGCGCTGCTCAACTTCCTGCTGCCCACCATCTTCAAGAGCTGCAGCACCTTCGAGCAGTGGTTCAACGCGCCCTTCGCCAT
Organism: Propithecus coquereli; assembly: GCF_000956105.1. Lineage (NCBI taxonomy): Eukaryota > Metazoa > Chordata > Mammalia > Primates > Indriidae > Propithecus > Propithecus coquereli. Next base: position 2,244,435 of record NW_012140969.1, read on the forward strand.
GACCGGTGAGAAGGTGAGCGAGCCCACCTGGCCCTGTGTCGGCGGCAGGGCAAGAGGCAGTGGACCTGAGTGACGCCGTGCTGTCCACAGAGGAGCTGTGCCTGCGTTGACAGTTCCGGGCTCGGCTGGCTCTCTCTGGTCAGTGTACGTTGAGTGCCCACCACGGTGGGCAGGTCCTGTGCCACATGCCAGGCGACAGTCCATGTCTGCACAGCGCAGGGCAGAGATGGTGACGTGACCTCCCAGGCACACTCGGGCTTCCCTGACTCTGCACTCCAGGCACAGGGGGGACAGCAAGGAATAGGGTCCTGAGGTGGTCACAGGATAGGAGGGTGTGGAGAATGCAGCTAGAGGTCCCCTGTGTCCTGTAAGTCCCTTTAGAGGGTTCAGATTTCCCTCTAAGGGCAGCAGGAAGCTTGGAAGTTTCCAGTTAAGGAAGCCACAGGGTCAGGTTCTATTTTACATTGTTTTCAGAGTATTGTGGCCAATGGGCCTTGACGGCCATGGGTGGCACCATCAGCCTGAGAGCCACACTGTGGCACAGCAGCTGTCAGGGGCCAGGTCTGCATCGTTGATGAGTGTCACTAAGCACTGAGCCTAAAGTCTGTCATGCCATTGGGGTTTGAGACATGTTTTTGGAGTGGGCTGTTTTCTGCTAAAGGGGGTTATGCGGCAGAACCCGAAGCTGCGGGCAGAGCTGCAGAGGTTCCCTGGGAGCACCCCTGCCTGAGGCAGCCAGGCCGCCCCTCATTCCCACCTACGAGGCTTTCCTTAGACATGCCCAGGACAGTGGGGGCCTCTGCCGTGTGTATGGAGGGCCCTCCGCTGGATTCACCCACAAGGTCCCTGCCTTCCCTGGCACTGGTCAAGGCAGAGGCCCTTCTGGAGGAGAAACCAAAGCTTTGCCTGGAGTGTCATGGTCAAAGAGCCCCCAGTTATCAGACCCCCATGCCCCCGTTTTCCCCATGCCAAGAGCCAGGAGCACACGCTGCAATTTCATCAGTTTTGAGTCGAGCAGAAGTTCTGTTAAGAAACTCCCAGGGAAGTGGTAGAAAAGAAGTTCAGACATGCTGTGTTTTCCTCTACCTTTTTTTAGAATTTTTAAAAACATGTTTTCTTAGAGGAGCACGTACTGTGGGAGAACAGGTTCCTTTCACTCGGTCCCACCCAGGCTGAATGAGAAAGTGCAGAGCTCTGTGGCATAAACCCTGGTGTGAGCCACGCGTTTGTCATCCTGGCCCCTCCAGTGCTCTGGCTGTAGCGTGGCCGTGGTGGTGGTTCTGTGGACACACAGTCTGTGTGCTCTTGGAGAAGCCGCACAGCGTGCTGCCACGTTTCTCCTGGGTGGGGTGCACAGAGCAGGGTGCCCCGGTGCCTGCGGTTCCGTGGCCCAGGAACTCCATGGAGGGAACAGATCCCAGAGTTTTCCTAAGGAAGAGGGTTCCCCGCCAGGCCCCAGAAAGCAGAAGGCAGCCTGGAAATCCAGGTGCGCAGCGCAAGGTGGCTCTAAGGGACCCTGTCTGCCCCTTCGCTACTTCCTGGCATTTTCCTTGTCTCCCTCCTTTGGAGGTAACACTTGCTTTTCCTGGCCTGGGGGCGCTGCAGGTGGACCTGAACGAGGAGGAGACCATCCTCATCATCCGGCGTCTCCACAAAGTGCTGCGGCCCTTTCTGCTCCGGCGGCTCAAGAAGGAGGTGGAGGCCCAGTTGCCCGAAAAGGTAACGGAGCTTTGTGCAGAGGCAGCTGCAGTGCGGCCTCGTACCCGTGGCTCTCCCCAGTGGTGGGTGCACTCAGGTGACTCTCCCCAGGGTCCCCAGCCTGGCCCTGCCCCATCCAGCTTGGGGGCTGAGGCCTGAGACCCACTGGGTCCCTATAGTCAAGGGTGGGTTTATCAGGTTAGAGCACAAAAGCACGTCCTGTCAGTGGCCAGCCGCCTGGACAGGTTCTCCTGGCCACGTCAGAAAGGGCCATGGAGGCTGGGCTGCTTCCCACACAGGATGGCTCTGGGTTCTCGTGGCTGCTGCAGCCACGCCCTGGGGCCCAGGCCCCACAGTAGCGTCCATGGGACTCGGGGTCCCTGGGCGCAGGCTGCCCCTCTAATCACACTTGCCCTTTGCTTCCTGGGCTACTGTGGAAAGGCCTCTGGAAGGTGCCAAGTTGCCCTTCCTGGCCCAGGATCTGCCCTGGTGCTTCTCCCTTAGCCCACGTCTCCCCTCCTATCCCAGCTGTGGGGCCTCCTCACGGTCACCCCCCTAATCAGAGCTCACATACGGCACCAGCACACCTCCTCTGGGGCTCAGGGATGGGAGGTGCGTTGGGGGTGAGGGGTGGTCGGGGTTCAGGCTACCTGGGGCCCTGGCGAGCGTTGCCCATGCCCCGCAGGTAGAGTACGTCATCAAGTGCGACATGTCGGCGCTGCAGCGAGTGCTGTACCGGCACATGCAGGCCAAGGGTGTGCTGCTGACCGACGGCTCAGAGAAGGACAAGAAGGTGGGCCCGGAGTCCCCTGTTCCCCACCTGGGTATCTGTGGTGGGAGGGTCGGGGCCAGAGCACACTCCATCTCCAGCGGGGCCTTCGCCTACTTGGTGCCTAGTGTTCTGGTTGGGGCCTAACATGGTCACCATCCCAAGGGCGTCTGACTGGCTCTGGTGACGACAGCTAGTGGCCTATGTCAGGCTCATTTACTGAGCTGCCGTCTGGCATCCCCTTTCCCTGTGACGCTCTGGTTCCCTTTCCAGTCGGCAGCAGGCGGCCCAGTGCTCAGCCCAGCAGGGCGAGAGCCTTCTCGCAAGCCCCACAGTCCCCGCCAGGAAAGGGCCGCCTGCCAGCTGAGGCCACTGAGTCCTTTTCCCAGGTGGCTGTGTTGGGGTGGAGTCTCACAGCACAGAGGAGCAGGGCAGGTGGCTCCCTCCTTGGGTGAAAGCTGAGGGTCCCCGGCCTCGCCAGGACTGACATTGTCCTCCCAGGGAATGCACCGGGTCCCTGATTCTGCCCCAATGCCTCGACCTTGGCCCAGCCTCCACGTTCCCCCTTTGGACTTGTTTGGGCCCTTCCTTATCTGACCTACTGCAGCAGCGTATGTCCTGGGTTACTACCTGGCCTAAAACACCCAACCACCCATCCCCGTCCCCTTCCTTCAACCCTGTAGCCAGAGGGAGCTTCCTAAGTCATCATAGCGCACCCGGCTGCCACCCACTGGGGACTCCGGGGTCCACAGTGCCTGGGATGCAGCTGATGTCACTCATATCTTCTCCAGTCTGACTTCTAGTCTGTCCCGCTAGCCCCTCCTCACCCTCACTACCTGCCCTCCAGCATGCCAGGCACCCCAAGACTCAATTTGCACCTCTGCGCCTCCAAACGTTGCCTTCTCCTCATTTCCAGTTGCTATGCTACAGGCCACAGACACCCCAAACCCAAGCTTCCCCATGTCCCCTGCTCAACCACCTGCCCCATCCACCAGCCTCACCTCCACCCTGCCCCGGGGACAAGATCCCATTTGGGACCCTCTGCTCTGCCTCCGCAGGGCAAAGGTGGCACCAAGACCCTGATGAACACCATCATGCAGCTGAGGAAGATCTGCAACCACCCGTACATGTTCCAGCACATCGAGGTGAGGGAGCCGCCTGTCTGAGCTCCCAGGCAGAGCTCTGTTGCGTCTCCCTGATGACTTTTTCAAAAATAATTTCTAATGTTTTGAATAGGCCATGCCTGTACATGTGTTTCCTGATTGCTTTTCCGTTTTCCAGTGCTTACCGTAAAGAATCCTGACAGTATAGGGCGATATCCGATAGAAACAAAAGTCCCTGAATGTCACCCTCAGCAATCACCAGGGAAGTGTTTGGAGGGTCCTCTTTGGGGGCATGTCCCCGCCATCCCCTCCCCAGCGGATCATGCTGTGTTTGCCATTCGGCATACTTTCCCACAATGAAGTGTGGGGTCAACACCCTCTTGGGCCATAATACGCCCTGAGAATCTGGAGTCTTGCCTCTGTAGTTCCTGGCATGAAGTGTCAGGATCGCTCCAGACCCCCTTACGCCCAAGAGACCTCTGGGGCTCCGTGACAGTGCACTAAGAGTGGTCATGGCCCCTCACTGTCCTCCTGCGCTCACGTGAGTGGTGAAGAACGTTACATGGAGACCTCCTTTCCTTTGTTGGAGGCACACGAGGGAAGGGATGTCAGGGGACTAGAAACGTTGTGTGTGGCATCTGTATCCGCCTCGGAGCCAGCGGGGGCGCTTGCTGCTCGCACGCTGCGAGGGGTCTGTGCTCTGAGCAGCCCAGGTCCGGTCCCGTCTGGCTCTGATCGTCTTTCCTTCCATTGCAGGAGTCCTTTTCTGAGCACTTGGGCTTCACTGGTGGCATCGTCCAAGGGTGAGTGGCTTCCTTGCTGGATGGGGAAAGCAGGCAGTTCACGTGGAGGTGGTTTTTTCTTTTTTGGGTGGCTTTATTGCTATTGTTATGTTTGTTCAATTTCAAAGGCATAAAATTTAGGAAACGTAGAAGAAACCAAGAAGAGACTAAAAGTCCTCCGTGCTTAGAGAGCCGGCCGCTGTTAACCCTGAGAAGCGGGATTCCCGAGGCAGGCCTGGCATCCAGAGCCCTCTGTGCTGCCTCTGAAATCTGTGACCCTTGACAACTTTCTCAGCCTCTGAGCCTAAACTCTGTCCACTGCTACAGAGATCCTCGTTATACCACGTGGATGTGTGTTCTACAGCACCCTTTGTAAAGTGCAGCCCAGACTGCTTTAAGCCCCTGATACTGAACACAGATGCTGTCTCTAGATTTTCACCATGGCAAAGAGCCTTGCTAGAAACATTCCTAGAGCTAAAGCCACCATTATTCCCCTTGGGTATTAAGCCATTCGAAAGAGCAGGGGCAGCTAATGAAAGGGCAAAAAGATCTTGGTGGGTCCTTAGTTGGCTGGGTGAAGTGGCTCATTCCTGTAATCTCAGCACTTTGAGAGGCTGAGGTGGGAGGATTGTTTGAGGCCAGGAGTTCGAGACCAGCTGGGACAACACAGTGAGACCCTGTCTCTATAATAAATAAGAAAAAATCAGCCGGGCGTGGCGGTACGCACAGGAGATCACTTGAGCCAGGAGTTCGAGGCTGCAATGAGCTGTGATCGTGCCCCTGCACTCCAGCCTGGGTGACAGTGAGACCCTATCTCTAAAAAAATGATAATGAATAAAATAATTTTTAAAAAGGGGGCAAAAAGTTGTTTTGATCACATTTTTTTATACCACATTGCATAATGCAGTCCCACACTCCTGGGTTTGAGACCTGGCTCTGGCGTGTTACCAGCCATATCCCACTATCCTCTGCCAGCCTCAGTTTCCACATCTGTACACCGGGGGATGTTAGCTGGAGTGAATGAGAGAAGCTGGGGTGGCGCTTAGTCCCTAGTGTGGCAGGGCGTGGGCACTCTCCACTGTGGCATTTGTTCCCAGAGCTTCATTACCAGGCGGGGGGACACGCCCGGTTTCCTGGGAGCTGCCCCCAGGGTAACTACTAATCACACCTCCTTTAATTCCCACAAGTGTCTGGGTTAGACGATAAGTACAAGTCCACCTTGGTGACGTGCCCTTATTTTAGTTGGGCTGAAATGGCTTTGCTGCAACCTGGGGAGGGGTCTGCTTAGGGAGCCACCTCTGTGCTTGAGCCTGACACCCAGCCGGAGATGGGAGACGCGCTTCCTCCTCTACCCGCCTGAAAGCTGCCATTCGTAACGTTCTCTGCATTCTTCCCTCCCTCCTTCCACATGCCAGACTGGACCTGTACCGAGCCTCGGGTAAATTTGAGCTTCTCGATAGAATTCTTCCCAAACTCCGCGCAACCAACCACAAAGTGCTGCTGTTCTGCCAGATGACCTCTCTCATGACCATCATGGAAGATTATTTTGCGTATCGTGGCTTCAAATACCTCAGGCTCGACGGTGAGTAGGAACCAGGGAGATGTTTGTTAAGGGACGTCTGGGGCTGCCATAGCTGCTCGCTGGTGTGCCCTCTCTCCCGGGACCAGGCGAGGCTGTGCGCTCTAGTTCCAGTGGCTGGCGTGGGCCCAGTTGCACACTGAGCACCTAGGCCATGGACGTGTTGTGGTTGGATCAGAGGCTGGGTCTCCTGACCACCAAGCTGGTGGTCTTTCCACTGCAGTGCTGGGTCTGGTGGGGAAGAGGTGCCCAGCAGTCCTGTTCTAGTTGGAACTGACAGAGACCAGTATCTCCTGGGTATAAGGAAAAAAGCATTAATAGACTCACATAACTGAAACCCCAGGTGTTGATCTCTTGCTTCAGGCACAGCTGGATCCAGGTGCACAGATGGCGTTGGAGGGGCTGGCCTCCATCTTGGCTTCATCCTCAGGCTTTCCTTCCCCTGCTCAGTGCAGGGGCCACCTGAGCAGACCTGCCACCTGTCCTGCCCCACAGAGGTCCCAGGCTGCCTCTCATTTAGCTGTCCTGCACCACGTGTCACGAGTCAGGCCTGGAGCTGGAGTCAGACTCAGTGTCAGGTGCTGAGCGTGTGTGAAGCAGGCTCTGCAGGGGCAAGAGCAGCAGCTGCCTCGAGAGTGCTCAGTCTGACCCCGTGTCCTCTGGTCCCTCATGGAGAAGTCGCCATGTGTATTTCTACTTTTCTCCAAACCCCTCTGCTCAAGGGAGCTGGAGCAGGTAGATGCTGGCAGTATGTAGGACGTGTGGTCCCACACTTGCAATGGGTCAGGAGGGCCCCAGCCCTAGGACGGGGTTCCCTTCCCTCTGTCAGCCTAAGGGCATGCACAGGGCTTACTAGAAACATGAGCTTGGGAGCTACTGGGACAAACGAGGCTCAAAAGGTTTCTCTTCCCCTACATGACTTCTCAGAGCCTTTGTCTCAGCTCTTGTGCAAAGTCTGTCTCGTGACAAGACGCCCCAGATTGCTGCACCCCTCTGTTCCCGTGGTTTCTCAGACCGCGTGCGTATGGCTGCTGGGCTGGTGAGCCCCTGGGGAGAGCCCAGCTCCCACCCTCCCCAGCACCCAACTGGCTGCCCCATTTTTCCCTTCTCTCCATAATGTTCCACAGGGACGAGGACTTTGGTCACCTTGGCCAGAGCTGCCCCCCAGCACTAGGTATGGTCATGGTCGCAGGGCAGAAAATCTATTAAGAGAGCAGAGGAAGGGAAGGAGCTCCATGGAATGTTCTGAGACTGGATCTCCCACTGTCATAGTGGCGAGCGTGAGGGCGCAGGCTGGTGTCTGGGGAGCTGGGACAGCCGGGGCTATGTCTAGAGCCCGAGGGAGGGGAGGCGGGGGTGGATGCCCGGGCTGCAGTGGGCAGTGGGCTTCGGCACTGTGCCAGGGCACATGTAGACCAGTGGCAAGAAGCGATCCACTGTCATTTCATCACCAAATGACTCCCCTTTGCCAAGGGCACCTTTCGTCTGAGCTGCCAGCAGCCCAGGGAGCTCAGCCGCCCTTTGACTTTGAAGTGCTGAGGGCCAGCGTCAAGGGCTGTCCTGTGAGAGCCCCTCTCCAGCTCCTCTGCTGGGGCGGAGGGGACACTGATCTTGCTGGAGGAGAATCAGTCCCCGTTAGACGGTTCCGTGTTCCGCCAGTAGAGCGTCGTCTTTGTGAACCGCCAGAACCCATTGCAGTGGGGCTGGTGGCAGGTGTCAGCCCTCCAGCCATAGGCTCGTTCCCTGTCACTCTCCACCCATCCTGAGGCCCCCTGTGTGTTTTGGGTGGGGGTTACCAGCACTGGCTGCCGTGTCTCCTGCCCTGCCTGCAGCGGAGCAGTGCGGGGAGGGAAGGGCAGTGCCAGTAGCGGTGGTAGCAGCCGAGATGACAGTGTGAGTTGCGTGCCGGGCCCTGTGCTCCAGCCCAGCACCCTTCAGTTGTCTGGCGACACCCCCTTTATATGCAGGCAGGGCTCACTTTGATCCTGGGGCAGGAGGAGTGGCATTCCGTAGTGACACCGTAGATCCCAGTCACGTGCTAATCATAGTCACAGCCTCGAGTTGAGCGTGCAGAGCTTTGGCTCATGTGGCCCCTGGGGACACTGGTGGGCCCTGGTCCTGCCATCAGAAGCAAGCGTTCCTCGACATCTCCTCCCCACCCCCCTGAGGTCACTCTGCTGACCCTGTGCTCCCCTGTGCCGTCAGGAACCACGAAGGCCGAGGACCGGGGCATGCTGCTGAAGACCTTCAACGAGCCCGGCTCCGAGTACTTCATCTTCCTGCTCAGCACGCGCGCTGGGGGGCTCGGCCTGAACCTCCAGTCGGCCGACACTGTGATCATCTTCGACAGCGACTGGAATCCTCACCAGGTAAAAGCAGGCTGGTGCCCCAGTTGCGGGGAAGGGGGGCGTGCCCCTCCACGAGCCCTCATGGAGACACTGCCCCTGTCCCGGGTGTCCTCTGGCCTCCCCGACCATCTGCTGCACCCACACCTCCTTAGGTCCCCAGGGAGGAGGACGGAGAGGCTGGATCCTCCTCCGTTTCTCCAAATAAAAAGAGCCTTCCCCTCTGACTGGGAAAGCAACCTATTCCACTGTTGCTTCTTGAAAGAAAATCCTGGAATTGGATACATGAAAAGTGGAAAATGCCCTACTCCTACACATCACCATGGCCCAGCCCTTGCACACGGTCCTGCGAGTGCACACGCACACCTGCACTTTTTAAAACAAAATGTGGGGCAAACTCTGTGTGCTGTTTGCTGTCTCCCTGGTACTTGACCACGTACCCCGTGTGCACCCCTGTGCCCCTGGATACCGGGACGTACCATTTTGTAGATCCAACAGTTTTAAAACGAGCAGAACCTTTCCCAGTATTTCATCATGCAAGTAATACGTTCTTGTTGTTTCTTAAACGCAAATACCAATGACAGAAAGTCAAGAGTCCTCTTTTCCATTCCATTCCAACCCCACTGTCTTCTGTGCCTCTGCCTGCTGTTGTCTGTCTGCGGCCACGTGCCTGCTGAGATCGCTGCCACGGATGCCGCGTGGCCTGGCACGCGCCTCTCTGTTTAGTCATCGATGTCGACCGCCTCGAGAGTATGCATGTGAAGCTGCCCAGCCGCCTAATCGGCTGCCAGCTGTCCTGGCAGAGGGCCGCCCCAGGACGTCCGCATTCAGGCCCCAGTTGGCAGGCGTCTGGCTTTTCTGTTTGTCAGCCTGCTCCCCAGCCCCTCGGGCACCTTCTTGTCCCTGTCTCGGAGCACTTGTGCGAGGACCACAGGCCCGGTCAGAAGTAGGGTTTCCTGGCTCGCAGGAGTGTCTGCACCTTCCTGTTTTGGTGGTTTCTGCCAAAGTGGTTTCATTCCCGCTGACGGGTTCTGATCGTGCCCTCGCCTGCAGCCAGGGGGCACCAGCATCCGTTGATTACCTCTCAAGGTAGCCCGTCCAGTGGGTTAATGGCCTGGTGGTCACTAGTGTCCCTGTGATCAGTCTGAGGGTGTAGTTCCTGCCCAGACCCACACCCCGATGACTGGCCAGTTTCTCAGGGTGGCCGGGACGTGCCTCCTCATTCAGCAGGCAGGGCCTCTGTGGACCCTGTTGTCCACCGTGCTGTGAGGCCTCTGAGGCCACCGCAGGGCCAGAGATATGTCACTGAGTGCTGGGCCTGCCAGGAACTGTGCTCACAGTGGGGTCTGAGTGGTGGACACAAGGCACCCCTGTACCCTACCAGGTGTGTCCTTGGTTGCCCCCTTCGGTGCCAGTCTTAAGTCTTGCTGGTCCCCAGCCTGCCCCGCAGCTCCTGGGCCCGCAGACGGCACTTCCTGGGAATCTCCTAGGTTCTGCCTCAGGGATAATAAAAATGTTTGCAGCACAGCCACAGGTTCCCACTTTATTGGGAGCTGAGTGCAGCAGTCATGGTCACGCTGCCGACATTTATTCACCTGTTTAATCCGCGCAATAGCCATGAGAGGTGCCCTTGTCTGCAAAGTGAGTCCTGAGGCTCAGAGAGCTGAGGCTGGGCTGGGTGCACAGTGAGGAACCGGCACCGCCTGCACCCAACCCAGGTGTCACCACGGCGCTGCTGGGCTTCTACCCTGGGCTGTAGCTGGTGCTCGGCCAGGTGTGGCCACACTGAGGATGTGCAGCTGCCACCGCAGCTGCCTTGGAGTATAACCCCCTAGGGGTTTGGCACTTTTCTTCCTGAACATCTGTGAGATCCCAGGAGGTAGAAAGTGCTGCTTCTGCAGGAAGGCAGTGAGCGCCTCCCTATCCCCCAGGGACACGTGGCAACCCAGGCTCCTGGCCTTTGCAGCGGCAGGTGGCAGAATCGCCAGGGCTTGGTTGGCATACACATCAGAAGGCCGCCTTCCCCTTAAAGATCCACCAGGCTCGCTTGGGACTGACCAGCCATTTTTCCCCACAGGACCTGCAAGCGCAGGACCGAGCCCACCGCATCGGGCAGCAGAATGAGGTGCGCGTGCTCCGCCTCTGCACGGTCAACAGCGTGGAGGAGAAGATCCTGGCCGCGGCCAAGTACAAGCTCAACGTGGACCAGAAGGTGATCCAGGCCGGCATGTTCGACCAGAAGTCGTCTAGCCACGAGCGGCGCGCCTTCCTGCAGGCCATCCTGGAGCACGAGGAGCAGGACGAGGTGAGCCCAGCGCCGGCCCCGACCCCTCCCCGGCGTGAGTGGTGGACGCATGAGCGGCTTTCATTTTTGTTTTTTTGCCTTTTTTGCACTCTTATTTTTTTTGCATCCCTTTGGAGTAAAGGGAGTGTGGGCTGAAAGGAAAGAGGATGAGTACTTGCTTTTTCTTTGAAGTGGTTTTTTTTTTCTAAACTGCTGGTGAAAGATGCCGGATTGACAGCCCTGGAGACTGAAGTCCTCTATTTATCCACAGAGCAGACACTGCAGCACGGGCAGCGGCAGTGCCAGCTTCGCCCACACTGCCCCTCCGCCAGCGGGCGTCAACCCCGACTTGGAGGAGCCACCTCTAAAGGTGAGAGGGGTAGTTCAGTCTCCATGCCCATTCAATCCTCGGCTTCTCGGCTGACACGGCCAGCAAGGGCCCTGGTCCCACGGAGCGTGCGTGTGCGTGTGCGTGTGTGTGCCTCTCGCTGCTGTGTGGGTCCCCATCCACCGCAGCCGTGCCGGGACCGCCAGCTCATTCCCACGGACGCCGCCGCTCGCCTCCGAGCACGGCCACCGCCCACCCCAGCCCCTCCGCGGCGCAACTGACAGTTTGCAATCTTGTAGGAGGAAGACGAGGTGCCTGACGACGAGACCGTCAACCAGATGATCGCCCGGCACGAGGAGGAGTTCGATCTGTTCATGGTAAGCACGTGCGGGGTCAGGCGCGCCCCCTGCTGGTTCCACATGCAGAGCAGAAGGTATCGGTGGCCGTGGTGATGTTCCCAGCAGGTCATGGGGCTGGAGTCAGCTCTGGCGTGGCCCACCCTTTCGTATCCAACTGACCCATCTGTAAGATCTGGCCTTGTGAGTGTGTCATAGGGATGGGGTGGCGCACACACCTGTGCCATTCTGTATGTGGCCCTCAGACCCACACGTCCCGTTGAGTCAGTGCTGACGGGCCCTTGAGGGCTCCGCTCGCTTTCAGAGGGAGTTGACGCTGCCCGGGGCCTTGGACACAGAGCCTCCTTCCCCCTGAGTCTGAAGATGGCGCAAAGTCGGAAGGGGTCTCTCACCCTGCGGGCATTGTGCCTCCACCACAGCTATGCCATGGGGCTGCCACGTCTTCTAGCCTTCTGCTGGGGTCTGTGGCCCCTCTTCTGCGACCTTCCTGTCATTTACCGTTTTCTCTGCCCTTCTCCCACCCTCTCCAGTCTGGGTCTGACACAGCAGCCAGGCTGGGTCAGACACCCAAAACCCGAGGGCTGCTGTTTAACTGCCACGGCAGCGCCAGTCCCCACGGGCAGAGCCAGAGCCCTCCTGAGCCCTGGGTGTCCCCCGCTGCCATGCCCTGTGCTGACGCCTCTCTCCCTCTGTCCGTCCTCCCGGGCCACCAGCGCATGGACCTGGACCGCAGGCGCGAGGAGGCCCGCAACCCCAAGCGGAAGCCGCGCCTGATGGAGGAGGACGAGCTCCCCTCGTGGATCATCAAGGACGACGCTGAGGTCGAGCGGCTGACCTGCGAGGAGGAGGAGGAGAAGATGTTCGGCCGTGGCTCCCGCCACCGCAAGGAGGTGGACTACAGCGACTCGCTGACGGAGAAGCAGTGGCTCAAGGTACATGCTGGAGAGGGCTGCCAGCTTCCTCACGCCGGCCGCAGGCAGGGCGAGGAGCACAGGGCCCAGCGCCAGGACGCGGGCTTCAGGCCGTATTCTGAGAGCTTCCTTTTGGCTGTGCTGGGTTGGGCTTCATCAGCATTCGAGAGTCTTCTGACATGGGCCAGGAACGTTCAGGTCCTCCTGACTCCACTGCTGACCCCACGCACTCCCCAAGCAGCTCAGAGCCCGCTGCTGGGCGTAGTCGATCTTTCCAGTCGAGGGTTTGCCTCTTCTTGAGGTTGGAAGTCATGTTGCTGACCTCAGCAAGGTGTGGGCTTTCCCGATACCTGTCAAGGGGAAAGCCACAATGACAAATTAGTGACTGACAGTTCCGCTTGCAAGGTAGCTGGGTGTGGTGGCTGGGAGAGGGGCAGGCAGCCGCACTTGGGGCACGTCACCCCTGAGAGCTGTGCCCTCCTTGCTCAGTTGGGAGGGAAGAAGGTTTGAGCTCTGCACCCAGCCCCGTGGGCCTCTGAGCCCAGCTGGCTTTGCACAGGGCTCGCAGCTGCTTGTGGAGCTGACGCAAAGGCTCATGCTCAGCAGGTGGCACCTGGCCCTGCAGCAGCAGCAGCTGCAGACGCTGAGTCAAAGCTGTGCGGTGCCCTGCAGGCCTCTGACTCAGCCTCCTCCCCCACCACAGCCAGGTGCCCAGCACTGCAGCTATGGTGACAAATCACACCTTGTGCTACCCCGGGGCTCTAGTGCCCAGGTAATGATCCAGAATCCAGCCCTGAGGTCGTGTGATAAAATTGTCCCCGAGCAACAATTTCAAGAAGGCAGGTGGCAGCTTTTGGCTGTACTATCCTGAGTGCCACACACAGGAATATGCGATGTGACCTTGTCCGAATGGCAGGCAGCCCCGGTCCCTTCGTGGGAGCTCAGAACACATCAGATACGCGAACTCGCCCACTGGGCTGTGTGTGAAAGGGAGCTGTTGAAACAAGCAGGAAACCAATGGACATTAACGACAGGCCATCCCACCCCTGCCATCGGCTCCTTAGCACGTGGAGTGTTCCAGGGCCGAGCAGACCTATGCGGAGAGGGAATGTGGGCCCCTGCGGGAGTGTCACCAGCCCTGTGTTTTCGAGGCAGTGGGAGCCTTTTAAACTTAAAATCAGCCCATATGCTGATGCTTTTTGCACATTTTTTTGAGAGGTAATTTACATGCCATACAATTCGCCCCTTTAAGGTGTACAACTAGCAGTTTCTCGTGTGTCCACGGAGTTGTGCAACCATCACCACAGTCACCTTCAGGACATTTTCTTCACCCCCAGGAGAAGCCGTGCCCCATTTCCCCTCAGTTTGTTCATTCTCCCCAGCCCCGGGCAGCTCCTCGTCCTCTTTCTGTGTCTATGGCCTTGCCCATTCCAGACATTTCCCACCAGTGGAGTCATAATGTGTAATTCTTTAGTGTCGGGGGTTTGTCACCGAGCATGATCTTTTGGAGGATTGTCTGTATCATAGCACGTGTCAGTGCTTCATTCTTTTATCGCATTGTGTGGATGTGACTCATTAATGTCTTTCCATCCATTAGTTGGTGGACGTTTGGGTCGTTTGCACTTCTGGCTATTGTGAATAATGTTACTATGAATATTCGTATGCATGGCTTTGTGTAGACACGTGTTCTGGTTTCTCTTGAGTATGTACCTAGGAGTGAAATTGCTAGAACAAATGGTAATTCTCTATTTAACCTTGTGAGGAGCTGCCAGACTGTTTCCTATAGTGGCGGCACCATTGGACGCTCCCACCAGCAGCGTGGAAGGGCTCCGTGTTCTCCACGTCCTCCCGGCACTTGCTGTTTGCTCAGCTGCCGTCCGAGCGGGCACGGAGTGGCATCTCATTTTAGTTTTGATTTGCATTTCCCTGGTGGCTAATGGTGTCAAGTGTCTTCTTGTGCTTCTCAGCCATTCATCTGTCTCCTGTAGAGAAATGTCCATTCACATCCTTTGCCCATTTTAGAAATGTACTTGTCTCATTGAGTCGTAAGCGTTCCTTACAAGTCCCTTATCAGACACACGAGTTGTAAATATCTCGTCCCATTCTGTGGGTTCTCTTCACTTTCTTGGTGCTGTCCTTTGAAGCACGAAAAGTTTTTAATTGTGCTTAGACTTTATCTGTTTTTCATTTTTACTTGTGCTTTTGTGTCTTAGCTAAGAAACCATTGCCAAGCCAAATGTCATGAAGCTTTACCCCCGTGCTTGCTTCTAGGAGTTTTATAGTTTCAGCTCTTACATATAGATCCACGTAAGGTCCATCTTAAGTTGAGTTTTATGCGCAGTGTGTGGTAGGGCTCCAGCGTCGTTCCAGTTGTCCCAGCCCCATGTATGAAAGAGACTGCTCTTATCCCGCTGAGCACATCTCGTGCGTTATATAAGGCACCGTGTGTGACACTGGTTGACGGATGATTGGTACCACTTTCGAAGCAGCCACTCTGGTGCCTTCCAGATGCTCCTGGCCCTTGGCCTGCTGGGCTGACCCCCTGTATTCTTTTCCTAGGGCTGCCATAACACATTACCGTGACCTTGGCAGCTTCAGACAGCAGAAATACATTTTCTCACTCTTCCAGAAGTCAGGGGTCTGAAGTCGAGGTGCTGGCAGGGGCAGGGCTATGTTCTCTTCGAAGGCCCAGGGGGGATCCTTCCTCGGCTTTTCCAGCTTCTGGTGACCTAGGTGTCTCTTGGCTTGTGGCAGCATCACTCCAGTCTCTGCCTCCATCTTCACGTGGCCCTGTCCTCTGTGTCTCTCTGTGCTTCCCTTCTTGTCTGTTGTGAACACACGCTCGTTGGATTTAAGGCCCACCCTAATACAGGGTGATCTTATCTCGATCCTTATCTAAGTACGTCTGTAAAGACCCGGTTTCCAAGTAAGGTCGCACTGAGCTAGCAGGTGGACATGAACTTGGTGGGCGCTGCTAAACCCACTCCTCCGCCGGGTCTGCAGCGGGGCTTTCTCTCGGTCCTTCCTGTTTGCTACACACCCTCCATGTTGTGCCTTTGGCCCAGATCCCTTGCCCCCCTCACCCCCCAACTCCCTACTGCCTCTGGGAAGCTCTCCCCAGCCCCTGACCAGGACAGGTCGGCTCCACCAGCCTCAGTCCCGCTCTGCCTCCTTCCTGGCACATGACATTTTGTCGCTGTATCTGTGGGTTGCTGCTGTCTGATTACTGTCTCCCTTCCAAGAGGAGAAGGGGCCCTGTCTGTTTCCAGTCACTACTATGTCCTCAGCACCAGGCCCAGTGCCCAGCTCACTGGGGCAGCCGTAAGTGGGAGACGAATGACCAGCCTGTCCCTTTGGGTCCAGGCCCAACTCCCTGTTCTGATCCCAAGATCCCTAGGGAACCTGGCTTCTCTTTACTATGTTTTAGGGATAAAATAGGCAAGTGACTTATAAGCATTGAAAATTAATAAGTAGGACTGCTCCGGAGGTTGAGACAGGAGGATCACTTGAGCCTAGGTGTTCAAGATCAACCTGGGAAACCTAGCGAGACCCCATCTCAAAAAACAAGAAGAAGAAAATTAATAAGTAGGGATTCTCTTAAAATTAACAGTGTTCACGTTCATGTCCTATACCTCAGTTTTGCCACAAGGAATCTATGTCAAAGAAAGGCAGTTGTCAATAGGAGCATTACTTAGAATAGAAAGAAAAAAGGAAACGACCTAAATGACCAAGAACAGAGGAGTTTAAATTAGGACACTTGGTGCCCTGAATCACAAAACAGACATAAAACAATTATATTGTAGAAAATGGCAGGAAAAAATATCCCTGGTGCAGTAAGCAGCGTGGTACGTGGGCTGCAGTTCCAGTGTTGTTTGCGAAGGTGCACATGTGCGTCAAGGATGGGGGAGTTCTGGAGGTGGATGGTGGCACTAGGTGCACAACACTGGCGCATAATGCCACCGAACTGTATACTTAAAATTGGCTAACGTGGCAAATTTTATATTATATACAACTTATCACAATTAAAAAACAACAAAAAAAATGAATGCAGCTATTTGAGAGGCTGATGTAGGGGGATCACTTAAGTCCAGGAGTTTAAGCCCAGCCTGGGCAACATAGAGAGACCCTGTCTCTAAAAAAATAAATAATTAAAAAAAAAATGTGACAAAATGTATTTGTGGAGAGTCTGGAGCAGAAGTATAATGTTATCACCTCTGGGTGGCTGTCTCTGTACGGTGAGGATTTTCTCTTTTTTTTTTGGAGACAGGGTCTCCCTCTGTTGCCTGGGGCTGGAGTGCAGTGGCACGATCATAACTCACTACAGCCTCATACTCCTGGGCTCAAGCGATCCTCCTGCCTCAGCCACCCAGATAGTTGGGACTACAGGTGTGCGTCACCACGCCCAGCTAATTTTTCTAATTTTTGTAGAGGTGGGGTCTTGATCTTGCCCAGGCTGGTCTCGAACTCCTCACCTCAAGCAACCCCCCTGCCTTGGCCTCCCAAAGAGCTAGAATTACAGGTGTGAGCCACCGTGTCCCGGCCAAGGACATCATGTTTGAAGGGCAGCCTTGGGTGGGTGGGGTGCCCACTGGGGGCAGCACTGGCCTTTCACTGCAGCTCAGAGAGCCCTCGTGTGCGTGTGGCGCCCCGAGCCGGCCACTCTGGAAGGACACCAAGTGCTAGGGCCCTTCTCCCTGCCCCAGCCGGGCCCCCGGGTTTGCGTCGTGGCCTCCGCTTGTCGACCTGGGTTCTGGCTGTCCTATTTTACTACTATTGACCCTGAAGGCCATCGAGGAGGGCACGCTGGAGGAGATCGAAGAGGAGGTCCGGCAGAAGAAATCGTCGAGAAAGCGCAAGCGGGACAGCGATGCCGGCTCCTCCACGCCGACCACCAGCACTCGCAGCCGCGACAAGGACGACGAGAGCAAGAAGCAGAAGAAGCGCGGGCGGCCGCCTGCTGAGAAGCTCTCCCCGAACCCGCCCAACCTCACCAAGAAGATGAAGAAGATCGTGGACGCCGTGATCAAGTACAAGGACAGGTAAGCAGAGGAGGTGGGCAGGCACGTCTGCCAGGGGCCTCCCCCTCCTCTGGGCTCAGGCCTGGGGGCTGGTGTTCGTTCAGGCCTTCACACACGTGATGGGATTTCTGTGCAGAGCACACAGTCTGGAACAGGGAGGCACGTGAGCGCTGTCAGTGGTGCAAGAGGGAAAATAGCACATGGCAGGGAGGAGAGACGGGTGCAAGTCTCAGGGAAGGTGACGTTTGAGCGGAGCCCTGAGGAAGGGACGGTCTGGGGAGGATCTTCAGCGCTGTGTCCTGGCCGGGTCTTGGACAGTGGAGCCTGAGGTGGACAGAGGAAGGCCGTACGGTAATGAGCGCTGATCACATGGCTAAGGGGATGGGCAGGGAGGTCGCGTGGCTGGAACAGAGCAAGTGGCAGTCCACTTCCGACCCCACGCCCTCCCAGTCTTCCCGTGCCATCATGGGTCACCCACGTGTTGAGAAGACATAGCTTGCACTGTTGGGCTCGCTGCAGGTTCTGGGTCCCTGCCTTCTTGGACACGTGGCAAATACAAGCCAGCACGTGGTTTCAGCTGTGGCTGGAGCCCAGCAGGGCATCATGTCCATTCGTGGACCCTGAGTCCCACTTCAATAACAAGAAGCAAGTAATGGTTCGCGGCGGCTCTCCCAGGAGATGTGTGCAGATTCCGCCAGCCCAGGGCAGGCCGTGCAGAGCCAAGCGGGAGGCGGCAGGGGGTGCGAGGCCTGCACCTGGCCGGGACTCGCTCAGGCTTCTGCTCCCCAGTGTCTCTTTCCACGTTCTGGTATCCGCTGGCCAATGTGACTGTCCCCATAATGGGCAGGTGTGTTGTGCCATTGGTCATGAAGCAAAGTATGGGAGAATGTTATCTGTCGGAGGGAAAAGTGCAGTGTGAGTAGTCCTCATGCATCAATTGGGAAGAATCTTTGTCAACGTGAAATTGTAGGGGTGGTGATGGTTGTAGAATCTAGATTAATGGGTTCAAATTGCCTTTAAAAAGGCTCTTGTATTATTGGAAAAGAAACATGATGAAGTAAAAGGAGACATTCAAGTTCCTCTGCTTGATCTGAAAACGTAATGTATGTCAGTATTGAGAAAAAAATATTGACTCTGATTTGCAAACTTTACCTTAGAAGCAAAGTCCACAAGGAGGGAAGTAAGTGGATGATCTAAAATACAGAATACTTATTTAAAGTAGGGAACTTGGCTGGGCATAGTGGCTTACACCCATAGTTTCAGCACTTGGGGAGGCCGAGGCATGAGGATTGCTTGAGGCCAGGAGGTGGAGGCTGCAGTGAGCTACGATGATGCAACTGCACTCCAGCCTGGGTGACAGAGCAAGACCCTATCTCTGAAAAAATAAAAAAATACATAAAGTAGGGAATTAAAAAAAAAGTCTAATTACAGTGACAGACCCCCGCCCCTTGTTTTATTTCTAATAATATGCTTGCAAGGGAAACTAAAAATTACCAAAATGAATAAGACCCTTCAAGGCTGTGGGGAAGGGATGGACTTGTCAGTAAGTCCTGCGGGCCTGTGGATATCCACGTGGAGACAGTGGACCTTAAGGCCACCTCACACCGTGCCCATCTGTTCATTCGAAATGGGTTATCGATATAAACACGTGAAAGATGAAACCGTGCTTTAGAAGAAAGCATGGGAGAAATTCTGGAGTAGGCATAGATTTCAACAGGACCCAAGCCACTGACCATTAACGATTGCTACGTTAGCCTTCACTGAAAGTATGCACATCTGGTCTTCCGTCACAGTACACCCTCGGGAAGACAGTGGCAACTACTGTCAGAGACTGGGGAAAGACAGCCCAGTTTTTAAAGATGCACAAAAGGCAGGGACAGACACCTCCCCAAAGAGGACATCTGATGACCGAACAGCGTGGGAAAAGGTGTTCGCGGTCGTTACATCGGCATCTAACATCAAGGAAATGCACGTGAAAATGGGAGTGAGATGTCCCCGCACTCTCACCAGGACGGCTGAGATGACTTTGCATGTCAGCGGGGACGCAGAGCAGTCAGACTGTACACCCTGCCTGCATGAGGGCGCAGCTCTCTGGCAGTAGCTTCGAAAGCTCAGCCTACGCGTGCCCTCTGACTCAGTTACTGCGGCCCTTGCTGTATCACCAGGAGAGCTGAGTGCGTGTGTCCACACGTACAAACCCACCTGTAGCAGTGTTGGTCCTAATCTCCCAAAACAGCAGTCAGCCCAGTGTCCGTCTGCAGGGGAGTGGACTAACAGTGGCCCAGTCACACAAGGGGAATCCTGATTGCCGTGAAACAGATGTACCACTGCTGCCCGGAAGAATCCTAGGTTTTGCTGAGTGAAGGAAGCCAGACGCTAAAGTGTAGCTGCTCTTAGTTACGTGAAGTTCAGGAGCCGATCCACAGTGGTGGATGTCCAACAGTGGTTACCTCAGATGGGGAATTAATAGGAAAGCTGCGTGAGGGGCCTTCTGGGAAACTGGGAATATTCTCTCTGCAGATCTGGGTGTGTACATGAAAACATCTGCCAAGGTGTACACATTTGCGATACCTGTGCTTTCCTACACTGCGATATACCTCAGTTTAAAGAAAGGAAGAGGCTGGGTGCGGTGGCTCACTCCTGTAGCCACAGCACTTTGGGAGGCTAAGGTGGGAGAATCACTTGAGGCCACAAGTTTGAGGTTACAGGGAGCTATGATCACACCACTGCACTCCAGTCTGGGGAACAAAATGAGACTGTCTCTAAAAAACCAACCAACCTCACATCATGTTCTTCTAGATGGGTTCACAGACCTGGGAGGTGTCCATTAGGCTGGGAATAACTGTATTAGGATTACAAGTGGGCCAGCAAATGTGATTATTAAAGGAAGCTTCCTGAGTGCCAGAAACGTTTTGTTCACAAGTGGGGCAGCTCCATCTACTCACTCGCCACAGCGAGGTTGGCTGGTGGTCACACAAGAGACCAAGCAGGACACATCAACTCAGGAATGATAGTCGCATTTCTCTGATTGGAAAGCTGCCTCGTTTGCCAGATCATTTCATAGTTGATGTTTGGATATAAGATTGGCATATGCAATGGAAACTTCTGGCATTCTTCACTGAATAGGAAACTGAGGAAAACATGATACAACCCGATACAAGGTTTGGGAACAGTCCGTAAGACACACTTTCCGCTTCAGTAATTCTCTAGGATTCCAGAACTCACTGGAAGCCGTCACTCTCTTGGTTCGTTTATTGTAGTGAAGAGCTAAAGATTAAACTCAGCCAGGGGAAAATGTGGCTAGGGCAGCGCCCAACACAGTTCCGGGGCACAGCTTCCGTTTTTCCCCTCCCCGTGGAGTTGCAGGCAGAGCCGACTTTGCCTGACGATGCTGAGACAGTACGCTGCCAGCATAGAAGCCCTGGTGTCTGGTTTTTATTGGAACTTGGTCACTCTGTCTCCAGCCCCTCTGCAGGCCTAGGTGAAACTGCATGACCCAAGGCCCCCCTCCCCGCCCCAAATCACCTCCTTAGACTATCTGGTCCCAAGGCCCCCAGGTAAACAAGGATACCCTGTCAGGTATGACATTTCAAGGGCTTAGAGATCACCTCCCAGGAGCCCAAGGGCAGACTACATTTGGGACAGAGTTACATTCTTTACGACACCCCTGTCAGATACCTGGAAAGTTCCAAACGACCGACCACCACAGCAGGTGGCGCTCATGAGTCATGCCTGGCCCCTCCTTAGCCTGGCTCAGACACACGCCACACCGGAAAGCGCTTGGGTGGAATCAAATGACACGTAGCGTAACAGTTCGCTTTTTATCTCAACTTTAAATAGTTCCTTTCCAGAAGAGAAAGTGAAACGTAAAAAAAAAAATTTTGTTTTTAGATTTTCTTTTAAATTTGCTCTCCAGAGCCCTCGAATTCCTTGGGCTCTATAATTGAGTTAAACACAGAGCTCAAAGAGAGTGAATTATTAACGACTGAGATCTTCATGGATACCGAAGAATGATTACAAGACGTTGACATTTGAATTAAGGGTCAGGGGCCTGCCTCGCGAAGCAGGAGCGTGTGCTGCTACTCCCGTCCCCAGGGACCCTAAGTGGGAGCCGGATTGTCCCCTGATGCGAAAGCACCTATCGGAGAGAAGTGGTTCTGCCGGGCACCTGCCGCTGTGTCGGGGCCAGACGCTTGTGGAGAAGCAGGGTTCCCATCAGTTGGAATCTTTCCAGATGTTACTTTTTGTGGTTTATTTTGAGATTTTTCTGCCTTCCCCCACTCCCAGGTTTTTTGGGTTTTGGTTTTATTTTTGAGACAGGGTCTTGCTCTGTCACCCAGGCTGGAGTGCAATGGTGTGAAATCATAGCTCACTGCAGCCTTGAACTCCTGGGCTCAAGTGATCCTCCTGCCTCAACTTCCCAAGTAGCTGGAACTCCAGGCTCTCGCCACCACACCTGGCTTATTTTTAAATTTTTTGTGGAGATGGGGTCTCACTGTTGTTGCCCAGGCTGGTCTCAAACTCTTGGCCTCAAGTGATGTTCCTGCCTCAACCTCCCAGAATATTTTGCTGGGATTACAGACGTGAGCCACTGCACTCACCCACAGGTTGTATTAATTTTTTTTTTTTTTTGAGACAGAGTCTCACTGTGTTGCCCGGGCTAGAGTGCCCTGGCGTCAGCCTAGCTCACAGCAACCTCAGACTCCTGGGCTCAAGCGATCCTCCTGCCTCAGCCTCCCGAGTAGCTGGGACTACAGGCATGTGCCACCATGCCTGGCTAATTTTTTCTATATATATTTTTAGTTGTCCAATTAATTTCCTTCTATGTTTGGTAGAGACGGGGTCTCGCTCTTGCTCAGGCTGGTCTCAAATTCCTGAGCTCAAACGATCCTCCCGCCTCGGCCTCCCAGAGTGCTAGAATTACAGGCGTGAGCCACCACGGCCTGTATTAATATTTTAATGTCAGTGGAAGTGTGTTTGATATTACCTTTATATTTGTGTCATCATATGTATACAGTTGTCTTGTTTGGAAAGCCCTTACTTTGTTTGCATTCAGATCGACAGCTGCTTTGCCCATCCCTCCCAAGACCCTTTGTTGCTGTGTGGGTGGCATTCCTTGGAGTGTCACAGTGCCCACCCGTTGCAGCCAGAGCCCTTTACATTGTATGCACAGAGCCCAGGGAGAAGTACTTCCTGCTGTGAGGCCACCACGGAAAAGCTTGGAGCATGGCGTGGTGCCATGTGAGCAGCGCCGACCTGGGTGGTGCAGGAGTGGGGGGTGGCTCCGGCAGGAAGTGCCGCATAAGCAGAGTAGGGAAGATGAGCAAGGTCCACCAGGACAAGAGGAGGAACAAGTGTCTCTGGCAGAGGGGACAGCATGTACAGAGGCCTGGAGACCAGAGGGCATTGTTACCCCAGGACCGGAGGAGACCAGGGGACTTGGACGGGCCATGCTAGCTCCGAGGGCCTTGCAGGGGCCCCAGGCCACAAACCTGCCCGTGGCCCAGAACACTTCTCCTCAGTGATTTGAAATCTCAAACCACATTGAGGAACTTGTCAAGAATTGAAACCAGAGTGAAGAAATTAATTTGCATGTGGGAGTTTTACTGTAAAATAGGAACGTGCAAAAAAAGGCACAGGCCCTTAGGTTTGGTTGGAACTTCTCCCGGGGCTGTGTGTGCTGCCAGTTGGTGCCTTTGTCCCTGGGTCCTTGGGAAGAAAGATGGTGGAAAGAAGATGGTGGCACTTGGGCCACCATCTCCAATTGCCACGGCAGCAAGCGTGTGTCACGGGGCACCCCCTGATTGAGTTTGGGAAGGGTTCAGAGAAGCACGGCTGCCGGACGGCACTGCCTGTGCAGACAGGCGGCAGAAGACGCCATATGGAAGCCCCCACTGGCTGCTGGCTCGCCCGCCACAGCCACAGGCCAGAGCTGCTGCAGCAGTAAAGACCACACATTCGTTTGTCAGTGGTGTTGAACCTGAACTTGATGATTGTACTGAGGTGGTGTTAGCATCCTTGTTGTTAGGAGACACATGCTGATGGCTTCAGGGCTGCAGGGGCACGACGTCTGCAGTTTACACTCAGACCGCTGAGAAAGATGGTGATGTCTCCACGCTGCCCAGGCTGAGCCTCGCCGGGGCTCTGGGCCCCACTGGGCGGGCCCTGTAGAGGCTTGAGTATCATAGAGATGAGAGTTACACACCTGGAAGCTGTACCTCAGTTTCCAAGCCTGGCAGCACAGCAGTGGAAGTCCAGAGACGTTTACACAGCAGAAAGAACTCAGGCAGCTAGATTAGAACAGTGAAAACAGTTGAAATTAGAAATACGTGTTTAACATCAAAGCTTAGGCCAGGACAGGTACAGACAGAAGCACAAGTGTCTGGAGTTGGGAGCAGGAGGCCTGGGGTGAGCATCTGGCTCCTTCACCTCCCTGCCCCGGTGCCCCTGGAGGCCTTTGGTTTCCAGAGGGCCCCTGTGCTTCCTTGTGTCCTGGTGTCAGGATCCTGCCACTTCTGGGGGAACTTGAGGCAGCCTCTGACTCCAGAGCCCCTCGGCACTCCAGGAGCTGCCATAGTGACAATGGGGACACTAACGTTGATTCGAAGAGCACACTGCGCGCTTTCCCAGCCGCCCTCCATGACCCCTTCAGAAGGTGGTCTTGGCCTTGGGACCGACTCCACTTGCCTTTGGCCTCGGCGACCTGGGGGAGCCCGGGCTTGCTTTCCATTTCATCGGCATCTCCTCCCTGGCACTGAGAATGTTCCACGTACCTTTGGTCTAAGTGCTCTGTTTTCGTTGTGTGAAAGCGCAGTTGATGCCACACCTAGATTATGATCCAACTTGAGCCTTGTGCCGTGCTTGGTGTCCCACCTCTAGAGTTAAGGGCATCAAACTAAGTGGTTTCCAAACTTGGGTTACATGGGCAGGCATCAGGGTTTCTTAAAACTTGAATTTGGATTTCATTGTTTAAGTATATTAAACCCATAATACGAAAAGATGCCCCCAAATGTGGTGTTGTCTTCTTAGAATCTACGAGCTTGTTATAAATATTGGCACTTGGGAAACTTCCGTCATCATAGCCTGCAGCACAGCCCCTCCCACCGTAACTCTCACAATAATATTTGACTTTATACTGTGTCAAAAAATTGAGCCTAGAAAATAATTTTGGGCTGGGTGCAGTGGCTCACACCTGCCATCCTAGCACTCTGGGAGGCCGATGGGGGAGGATCACTGGAGCTCAGGAGTTCAAGACCAGCCTAAGCAAGAGCGAGACCCCATCTCTACTAACAATAGAAGAATTAGCCGGGTGTAATGGCGCATGCCTGTAGTCCCACTACTGGGAAGGCTGAGGCAGGAGGATCGCTTGAGCCCGGGAGTTCAAGACTGCAGTGAGCTATGGTGACACCACTGCACTTTAGCCAGGGCAACGCAGCGAGACTTCATCTCTTCAAAAAAATTTTTTTTAATAGGAAGGCAAATCAGGACCCCTCCAGACTTCACAGATGGGCTCTATCTTAAGCACCATCTTCATTTGATTGCTCGTGCCTGCCTGAGGCAGTCAGAGCTCAAGGGATAGTACTGTGATCCATTTGCCATGTCTGCCGTGGTCAAAGGAGTCACAGCAGAGGTCAGCAAACCAAATCTGCAAATCAGCAAAAAAAAATCCAGCCCACCACCTGTTTATGTACAGCCTGTGACTTAAGAACGGCTATTTTAGATGATTTTGAGAAAAATCAAAAGAATATTTTATAATGTGCAGATTAGATGAGATTCAGATTTCAGTATTCATAAATAAAGTTTTGTTGGGCCACCACCAAAGCTTATTCATTTGTGCATTGCCTGTGGTTCCTTTCCTGCAACAGTGGCACAACTGAGAAGTTGCAGCAGAGACTGTGGCCCACCAAGGCTAAGATATTTACACTGGCTGTTTATAGAAAATATGTGTTGACCCTCGATTTAGAGCAATGAATGAGAAATATGGCAGGAAGCTCCATGACAGCCCAGGCAGTATGTGCTGTGGTCCTGTCTGCCACAACTTCCTGTGTGTCCTCAGCCAGCCCTCTTAACCTATCCGGTTCCTCCGTCTGTTAAGAGGATGTGGATGAATGATCTCTTGGGGGCTGATGGCTCCTGTCCCGTTCAAGGGGCTGCTGGTCGCTTACAGTTCTCTCTGTTCCTTCTCCTCAGGTCATTTTGTTTTAAGGACAAATCCGGTTATATACTTGAAGGGACAGGTCAGTTGGGACTTTCCAGCTCTGTACTTCACACCCACTTGTGCGGAAGGGAGGAGGGACTATTTTGGCTTGGAGGCTGTGGAGGGGTTGTCAGCAGCCCCTGGCAGACTCTCTTTGGGACCAGAGCCTTCCTGCCACCTCTCTCCTTCCCCATACAGTTTTGTCCAGCCTGTAGCTACCATGGCCCCAGGCTTTGTCCTCAAGGCCTTGCAGTCCAAGAGGACAGAGGACTCTGCTTTGCCCACTCCTGGTAGAAAGTCCCGGGGAAGTGCTCTGATTGCTTGGCTTGGTCCCGCCTGAGTCACTGGCCTTGCCGTGGGGGCGGGGATTAGGGTTTGATGACAGTTCCCACTGGAACCCCCGAGTTGGTGTGGAATCGAGCATGTGCCACAGGGAGGCAGTCATTATGTGGGCAGGTTAAATAATAAAGGTCCCCGCCAAGGCTGCTTGGGCACCGAGGAGAAGGTCCCCACCCACATGTCAGACTCGTTGCCGCCAATGCTCAGCAAGAAACTTGCACTGGGCTAGACTCGGGAGGGAGCGGGGGCTCCTGGCAAGGCCAGGGTCGTGCTGACCCCCTGCTGTAGATCACGTCCCTTTCCAGTGACCGGGACAGGGTGGCGAGCGAGGTAGAGGGGATCCCTGCTCCAGGCGTTGACGTGAAGAGCCAACATAGTAGCAGCAGTGTCATCATTGTCATTGTGTTGCCAAACCAAGCCGGGAGGCATCAGGGCCACGGTGGTCACTTCCTCCCTTTGTGTGTGAGTTGGCTTCACAGGACTGTCCTCAGAGCCTCGGATTCTTTCGGGATCCTTCGCTCCCGTTTCTGCCATCGGCAGCCCTCGGATGTGGATTTCCAGGCAGGTCTGTGCCTGCAGCGTGTGTCTCCCGGAGATGGGAGGCTGATGTGAGCCCCTGGCGGGCGCTCCATGCAGGGCTCCTGGTCGTTGCTGCTGGGATCTTTTCTGGGACGGGTGGTGTGTAAATGCCCGCTCAGAGTGGGGCAGTCAGGCGGCCGTGGTGACACCCGGGTGTGAACTCCTGCTCTGTGACCCTGAAACTTCCAGCCTAAGCCACCTTTATTCGGCAAATGTTGGTCTTGCACCCGCTGTGCACCCGGCTTCGTCATTGATGCCACTGGTGGAGCAGGGAGTGATCAGGACCCTGGAGAAAGGCTCCTCGGGGCGACCAGCCTCCCTGCTAATACTGGGAAAGGGGGAAAGAGCGAAGCTTCTGGAGACAGGGTCCCTCCTAAGAGACCTGGGGGTAGGCAAGGGTTTCTTTAACAGGACAGGAGAAGCACCAGGTGTAAAAGGAGATACTGGTACAGTGGACTAAGTTAAAACTGAAGATCCGTGGACAGAGGAGGCGTTTGCAATAAATGTGTCCGACGAGGGACTCCCCGGGGGAAGTGAACAAAGGATGGGAACAGGCGCTGCTTGGAGGAGGCTAGCGAACCCCCAGCAGCCCTGGAGACAGTGGTCGGCCTCGTTGCTCAGCAAGGAAGTGAGAGTTGGAGCCACGCAGAGACTCGGATGGCAAGGAAGAGGACAGCTCGTCTAGGGGAGCGCAGGCCACTCGGTGTCTCCCACAGCCAAGCACTTCCCCTCCCGGACTGGCTCCCCGTAGGACTGCAAACCGAACACTGGTGCACAAGCGTCCACAGCCAGCGCTTCGTAATGCCCAACACAGACACAGCCCCGGCACGCGGCAGCAGGAGCTGTACATGTCGGCTGGCGCGTGCCCACCGCGGGAGCATGTACTGCACTCAGCGGCGGGGACAGCGATGAGGGAGGGAGCCAGGCCAGGCGTGGGAGCTCCCCTGTGTGATTCCATGATGTCACGTTCAAGAAGCGGCCGAGCTCAGCCAGGGCTGGTGCCCAGGTTGGCCTTGCGGGGGTCAGGACTGAGGGGAGAGCGTAGCATCCCATCGTGGTCGCTGAGGATTTGTGCCTTGGCGTTAGAGAGTGGCCCTGAGGGTCAGAGAACTGGAGGAGGAAGTGGCCTTTGCACTGAGGTGAGAGCGGTGCCAGGTTTCCCTGGGGGAGCAGCCCTTTCTCTGGCCCTGGGGTGGGCATGGGAGGAAGAGCTAAGGGTGCCCATCGCTGGGAGGACCCTGGGTTTTATCCCTTGTGAGGGGGAGGCTGTGATATGTCTCCTGTAATACAGAGCCATGGAAGGTCGGCAAACGACCAGGGAGGCTTTTAGTACCTAACCTGCTGCAGCAACCCCTGGGGCCGGGCACTGAGGCCTTTCCTGGGAACCCCTGGGATTGAAAAGGGCATCTCAGCACTTTGGCAACTAAAGGCGTATGGCAGCAGCTCTCCAAGAGGTCCCTTTTGGTCCTGGTACCCCATCCCTCCCCAACGTGTGTCCACACTCAGGTCTCGGTCCTCAGACCAGGGACGGGGGCGGGGGGCGGCCTTTATTCCTCAAGGACATAATTCTCCCAGAGGTCTGCACCATCAGTGGGCCACAAAGTGAATTGAGTGGATCACAACTGGCATTTCTAAAAAGTGAAATAGAATAGAACATCACACAGCATGTCACAAGAGAGACTCTTGCATCGGGAAACTTCTGTCCGCTTGTGCCTGTGTCTGTGTGTCCTGCATCAGAGGGTAAAACATAGCCCTTGCTGTGCGTCACGGTCAGAGGTGTAGGGTGACGTTGCCATCGGGAGGAGGGCACTCTTTGCTCAGAACATTTCATAGAGGGGAGAACAGGACATGCGGGCCTAGGACGGAGGGACGCAGGCCCCCTTTCTGCCTGAGCCGCAGGACTGGCGTTTCCAGAGCAAAGAAGAGTTACGTCTTTCTCCCAGGCCCCGGGTCTTACCTGAGGTGGGACAGCAGTCGTTTGCCGTGTGTTCTCACTTTCCTGTGATGTAAACTGGGTTTACCAATTCCGGTTGCCTGTGGCCAAACCAGCCCCCAGCCTGCTCACCACGAGAGAAGGCAGCCTGTGGGGCATGCACTTCCGTGTCTGGGAGCGGGGGACCCACTGACGGGGCCAGAAACATCCTGGCAGGGGCACAGGAGGCGGCACTTCCTTGGCATACTCTAGGCCCCCCATGTACCCCAGGCAGGGACGGAAAGGCTGAGAAGGCAGAGGACCGAGGCGGGCTGCGTCCTGGCCAGGCAGGGTGTGCTGGGACTTCCACCTGGCTTGCTTCCTCGGAACGACCGGCGCAACACTGGCACTCATTTCAGAGTTTGGTGCGTGGAAAGCATGCCTGCCCGATGCCTGGCCCAGCGCGAGGGTAGGATGAACAGAATGATGGTTGCCGGGGCAGGATCCCAGCCCCCGTCCATGGGGTCTGCATCTTTGGAGGCTCCGGTGTTGGGGGCTGGGTCAGGGCCTTCATGAGGCAGAGAAACACCCAAGTGAGCAAAAGGCCCCCAGAATCCCAGCCGTGCATGGCCTCAAAGAGGACATCAGGGAACCAAGAGCCTCCAGTGAGAGATGGGAAGCCACCTTATCGCCACTGTCGTCTTTGAGGACAGTAAACAGAGATGAGAATGGAGGGTGTTCAGGACACCCTGACAGACGGCAGACAGCGGGATGGGGTAGGTGGGCTGCTCTCCCTCTGGAATTTCTTGAATATAAGGAGAGAAGGCTGTCGGGACCTGAGCAGGCTCGGCTCAGCGGCGGCACCGACAAAACAGACGGACCATCTCTGAGAAGTGAGCTGTCTCTGCCGATGAATGCACAGGATGACGTGGGGAGAGCGCTGTGGTCAGCGTGTGGCATTGCTGGCTGTCCCCAGGTTCTGACACTGGAAACCTGAATTGTGGAGCAGCCAGAAGGAGCCAGGCCCACATGGCAGCTTTTAGGCAGAGGGACCCGGGTGACCATAGCCAGGGTGTGGCCAAGCCCACGTTGGACTCGACCGCCCTGTGGCAGCAGGGCCCCCTGGACTGGCCAGCCGGGGACACTGGTTCTTCAGGCCAGAATGAGGGTGACCAAGACAGAAAGAGAAGCTGCAAATGAGATTTGTTTTCTCCTTTCATCCCCGTCGGTTCCCGTTGGCTGGTCAGGGCTTCGAGCACCTGCTCCCTCCCTCCGTCCTGGGGCTGTCCCCCTGGCTGGGCCCTTCCTCTGGGGCTCCAGGGTCACCAGCCCCAGGAGCAAGGTCAGCTCCTGTTCCCACCCACCGCTTCCCCCACACGACCTGGTAACAGCCAAGAGACAGGTGCACGAGGCCCAGTCGCATCTCACGGCCACTGTCCCTTCTTGTCTCTGCTCCTGTGTGGGAACAAGCACTTCTCAGTGGAAAGGCCTGGAAGACAGCTGTCACCTACATTTAGCCTCTTGCGAGGCGGTATCTGTGCTCCACAGGGTCTCGTCAAATTCTCTGAAGGTTACAGGACACACAACACACTTGTGGGAAGTGGCATCTCTCCCCGGAACCGTCTGTGTGAATGTTCCGACCTCCAGCAACTCACGTTCGCATTCTCGTTTAATGTCCACAGTCTGTGGGACACTGGTGCATGTTTGACTCTGTGCCGAGGACACAACAGCATTTCCTCTGGGGCTGGGGGAGTTTAGATAAGTCACTGGTAAGCACACCCAGGCACGCGGTTGCCTCTTGGGAATGTTCCAGAAGCCACAATACAGCAGCCCTTGGGCAAAAAATAACTTTAACCCTTTTTCCTCTGTGTCCTCAAACAGTGGGGGTCCTGCCAGGCTGCTGGGCAGGGGGCGGGGGCTCCCCGGGGCAGGCAGCCGGGCCTGGGAGTGACGCTCGCTGTGTCCTGCCCTGCAGCAGCAGTGGACGGCAACTCAGCGAGGTGTTCATCCAGCTGCCCTCACGCAAGGAGCTGCCCGAGTACTACGAGCTCATCCGCAAGCCCGTGGACTTCAAGAAGATAAAGGTAACCCCACGTCATGCGTGTGGACCCCGTGGGTACCCCTATCTGAGAGCCGTGGTGTGTGGGAGGGAGGATGGGGACAGCCTGGGAAGAAACTCAGGCCACTGTTTAGGGTCCCGGTCACAGGCTTTTGGGGTTCTTTGTGGCTGTAGGGGTCCCAGCAGCCCAGATCGGGGAGAGTGACCAGAGGGTGGCAGCAGGCAGCTGGTACCGGGGCCCCTTCAAGGGTGCCCACAGCCCTGGGCCTCAGTTGTGCAACTGTCACTCCCAGCGAGCTGGGCTTTGAGCTTATGCAGAGGAGGCGGGGGCTTGGCCGCGTCCTCGCAGGCAGCAGGGTCCCCAGGCACCTGGGGCGGGCAGGGTGGGGCCCAGAGTAAGGCCGCTCCCCCAACCCCGTCAGGAGCGCATCCGCAACCACAAGTACCGCAGCCTCAGCGACCTGGAGAAGGACGTCATGCTGCTGTGCCAGAACGCGCAGACCTTCAACCTCGAGGGCTCCCTGGTGAGATGCCCGCTGGGGCGGGGACCCCGCAGCCAGGCAAACCCACACACCCGTGGGTCCCTTCTGCACCGATGAGTTAACAAAATCTTCCCACCACTTGGAACATGTCACCGGTTATAGAAGCAATGCACACTTATTGCTGGAAGTAGGCGGCACAGTAGAGGAAGTGGCCTCAGACCCCGCAGTCGGGTGGCCCTGGAAGCATCGGGTGTGTTCTGGAATTGTGTTTTAAATGCTCTAGGCAGGGTGCGCTCTTGAAAGCAATCCTGTGGATGGGGCCTTTCCTGCGATGAAATCAACACACGCACATCTTCACCTTGAGGGAGTTGTCCTAAGTGTGTTTGGGGCAGTTGCCGTCCAGAAAGGGGATTTGACTCTGACAAGTCTGGGGGAGATGCCATGGATGTTCTCTGGGATTCCACAAGGGGAGGGAGGCACCTGCGGCCAGTCCCAACCCAGCGGTCCCAAAGCATTCCAGAAGCCTGGTGCTCCCCACGTACCCTTGGGAGAGGGCCCTCCGCCCCGGGTGGGCTGAAGCCCAGGTCTCAGGAGGCTGTGCTGGGCTGGGTGGGGTGGGCAGGTGAGTAGCCCTGAGGTCGGGCCACCCCCTCGAGCCCCTCGCGTCTCCGCCCAGATCTACGAAGACTCCATCGTGCTACAGTCGGTCTTCACCAGCGTGAGGCAGAAGATTGAGAAGGAGGATGACAGCGAAGGGGAGGAGAGTGAGGAAGAGGAGGAGGGCGAGGAAGAAGGCTCCGAGTCCGAGTGTGAGTCCCGGGGAGGGTGAGTGGGCAGGGTGGGAGTTCGGCATTGGGGGTTCATGCCACCCCCAAGGGACTCCTAGGCGCCCGACTGGGGGCGCTGCCGTTCCAGAGCTCACGTCTCCGTTCCCCTCCCCCGGCCCCCCAGCGCGCTCCGTCAAAGTGAAGATCAAGCTGGGCCGGAAGGAGAAGGCGCAGGACCGGCTCAAGGGTGGCCGGCGGCGGCCGAGCCGAGGGTCCCGGGCCAAGCCGGTTGTGAGCGATGACGACAGTGAGGAGGAGCAGGAAGAGGTGAGGCCCCTGTGAGGGGCAGTGGGGGAAACTGAGGCTTGGCCTCATGTGGCTTGCCCTGAGTCACACAGCCAGTACCTCACAGAGCTGCCACTCAAGCCCAAGTCTGTGTGACCCCAGAGCCAACACCCTTATG
Organism: Propithecus coquereli; assembly: GCF_000956105.1. NCBI lineage: Eukaryota > Metazoa > Chordata > Mammalia > Primates > Indriidae > Propithecus > Propithecus coquereli. Next base: position 2,276,406 of record NW_012140969.1, read on the forward strand.
GCTAGTGGGCATCTGGGTGCTGGAGGGGGACACGTGAGGCTTCTGACAACAGCCAGCAGGGCAGCCCCTGTCCCTGCCACCGCCCAGGACACCAGGGGTCCTGTGCCCAGGCAGGAGGGCTGGGTCTTTGTTGAGGGCAGGGGGTGGAAGACATGCCAGGCAGTCCCTGTCCCCTTGCCAGTGTCCTTGCCCCTGGGCCACTGCTCTTCCCCTGCACAGGCCACGCTGGAAGGACCATTCCAGACAGCACCAGTGGGTTCAAAACAAAAATGAAAACACGCCAGGCGTGCTGGTGGGCGCCTGTCGTCCCAACTGCTCAGGAGGCCGAGGCAGGAGGACCGCTTGAGTCGGAGGCTGCAGTGAGCTGTGATTGCACCACCGCACTCCAGCCTGGGCAACAGAGCAAAACTGTTTTGTTTTTTTTTTAAAAAATTGTTTTTAAATGGAAGAGCAAACATCTTTCACAGCCAGAAAGAGCCAAGGTGGTGTTAAAGCCACAGGTCAGGGGCCCAGGGCCGGGCACACTGCATGGGACAGCAGGAGGCCCAGGGCACATCCTAGGTCCCAGAGGAGCCATGTGTGGGCACAGGGGCCAGTCCTCAGGAGGAAAATGAAGTTGGTGGGGCCCACGGCAGCAGGGTTCCTGTCGCCTGTGTCGACCTTTCATTAAACAAGTACGTCTAAAGCCCAGTTAGGCCCCTGGCAAGGGCCTTTGACTCACATCTCTCCTGTTGTCCCCTTTCAGGACCGCTCAGGAAGTGGCAGCGAGGAAGACTGAGCACCGACATTCCAGTCTCGACCCGAGCCCTCGTTCCAGAGCCGAGACGGTGTAGCCCTTAGCAGTAACGGGTAGCAGCAGGCGTAGTTTCAGACTTGGGGTAAAACTGTATAAACAAACAAAAATCTTCCATATTTATACGGCAGAGGAGATGTAGGACTGTCTGTGTCTGGCCCTGTCCTGGCCTCAGTAGCGTCTGTAACAGCATTAACTGTGTTAAAGAGAGAGCGAGAGAATTATGAATTGGGGAACACACGATACCTGTTTTTCTTTTCCTTTCCCGCAGTCCTTTCGCAGCCGCAGTTTGGAATCACTGTAGTTTAAGCCGTGGATGCATGCGTGTAGCCGTCCACTCCTCGTACTGTATTTGATCGGACAGGTCAGACTCGCCGGGGGCCCGGCGGGGGTATGTCAGTGTCACTGGATGTCAAACAGTAATAAATTAAACCAACAACAAAACTCCATCCACTGGCGGACTCATTCCTGGCTCCCGAGGCTCCCACCACCAGCAGCAGGTCTCATGGGGCCCATTTCACAGAACAGGACACTGAGGCCCCAGCAGAGGAAAAGGACTTGCCCAGGCCACAGACCACCTGAGCACCAGCCCTGCCATGTGCTGCTGCAGGTCCCCAGCATTTGCTCATCCAGGCTCTGTCATACAGGGAGCAGGTGGTCAGTCCCTTCCCTGCCTCCAGCCAAGACCAGGTCAGGGGAGACCGTCACACAAGTGGGCAGGTGCCCCACAGACCACTCGGGGCCATCATGCAGAAAGCACCGGGCATGGTGGACACTTGGGGTCGAGGGGCTGCCAAGTCCAGAAATCACCTTGGATTCTTCCCTGTCATTTTTGTCTCATAAAGATCTGTTATTATTAAGTCGTTGTCATCATGCTTGACTTTAATTCTTCAAACACGGTTTCTTTAGGTCTTTGAGCCTATTTATTTGTTTTTATTTTGTTTTTTGAGAGATGGGGTCTCACTCTGTTGCCCAGGCTGGAGTGCAGTGGCACAGTCATAGCTCACTGCAGCCTCGAACTCCTAGGCTCAGGTGATCCTCCTACCTCAGCCTCCTGAGTAGCTGGGACTACAGGCCTGTGCCATGGCACCCAGCGTTTTTGTGTTATTTTTAATTCTTGTTTTTCTTTTTAAGGCGTGGCCCCTTGTTCAGCCGGTGATTGGTCAGTGGTTGCGCTCAGAACCTTCAAGTCAGTGAGGCCGTGTGCCAGTGGCTCTGTGCTCAGACAGTTTGCAGGTTGGGTCTACCTTTCCTTCCTGCCCGCAGTCCCTCCTGCACTTTCTCAGGGCGTGCACTTGTGTAAGCTCACTGCCTTAAAGGGTTATCGATAGTTCCCAGATGAGCAAACTGAGTCACAGAAAGGAAGCATCTGCCACCCAGCCAGCCCTGGCGCTCAGTCCCTGCTCACCTTCCTCCCACATCAGTAGTGAGGGGTTTGAATCCTGGCCTTGCTACTTATGGGCTCTGTGACCTTAGGCCACTCTCTGTACCTCCCAGAGCCCACCGTGAGGCGTCTGCTTCCTTCAGGCATTTCTATATTTCCTACCATAACAATTAAAAGAAAAATCATTTTTAACAGAAAAAAGTGAAAGGACCCAACAGAAAGCATTTCTGGCTGAGCGTCCATATGTGCAAAGCCAGCTGTCAGGGGGACACAGGGACACATGGGCTGTGATTGGGGCGAGTGGGCAGAGCTGCAGGCCCATCTGGCCCAGTTCTCCACACTGACCTTGGCCTGAGCGCCTGGAACCAGCTTGATCCTCATGTGAACAGTGGCCTCGAACCAGGGCCCTGCACCAGATAGGATTTCTGGTGACAGCTGCTTGCTGGCCACCACCCCTCCCGACCTTTGCTTTCCACCCACCCCTCTGGATGGCCCTTCCCTCTGTCTTTGCACAGCTGCTCAGCGCCCTTTCCCCCAGTCCCAATAAGCCTGAGGGCTGGAGGACTGCACAGATCTGAGCCCAGGTTTGGGGAACACAAGAGTCCTAAGGGTTGGCACCTGCTCTGGGGTCTAGAGGAGGAGCCCTGGATCTGGAAGGTTGAAATGGCCCCCTGGAAAGGGTGGTGGGGTGAGGAGTAGGGGGCAGGACTCTGTGTCCTCAGGGAGGCATGGGAGTTGCCTGGAAGACTTGGGTGAGCAGGACATTGAGACAGGAATGCCAGATGGTCAGGGCCTGATGGGAGGCCATGAAGTGCCCTGACACAGCCTGGACTGGGAAGGGACATCATATGTGGCAGAGGGCCACATTATCTCCCATCCCACATGCTCTCCTAGAGTCTGGCCACTCCCCCATCAAGTCATGGAATCTGCTCTTCCTTCCCTTGTGTTTCAGTGGGCTTGGACTCACTGGTAACCAACAGAGTGCAATGGAACTGGCACTGTGTGACTGCTAAGGGTGCGTCACAAAACTTCTGCCTTGCGTCTACAGCTTCCACCTTGCTTGCTGGAACACTCACTCTTGAATCACCAGCTGCCTGTATGCTGCCATTTTGTGAGGAAGCCCAACCAGGGCCATGCTATAAGACCATATGAGGTGAGAGAGAGGGCTGGCTGGCCCCCACCTGCTCCAGCCCTAGCCCTCAGCTGTCACCACCGCTTCAGAGACCCTTAGCCCAAACCGCCCAGCTGAGCCCTTCCCACATTCCTAACCCACAGAAACCATGAGAGGTAATAAACCTATTGTGGTTTTAAGCCACTAAGCTGTTAAAGTGATTTATTAATCAGTGACAGCAACTGGAATACCAAAAAGTTTCTCAAGTTACATGGATCTAATTAAACAAACATGGAACAATCTTTAGAACATTGTGGAGGATAAAATATTAATAGCAAGAAGCCCACTGAAATGTCCAGCATGATGACATTTTGGGCACACGTGGGATCCCGGATATTTGCTCTGAATGGAATCACTTCTACATCAACATTTAGAAAAATGTGTATCAAGACATAACCCCAAAGACACGACACCCTGCACTGCTGTTAGCCCAGGCAATAGGGGAGGTGAGGATGGCATTGGGAGTTTCCCCAAGCTGGTGAGGTCCTCATCACCTGTCCCTTTGTCCCTTTTAAGAATCACTTCTTGATTCCTTACCAGTGTTTAAATCAATGGCTTAGTTATTTTCTGGTTTCTGGCATGGATTTCTACTGCAATAAGAAAGTTCTTATCTTCCGGGGAATCAACATGAATGAGCCCAACTCCTCAGGATCCACCCACATCTGATGCTGCTCTTGTGTCGGGTGGCCACTGGCTCCCAAGCACTGTAAGTCAGCTGCCATATATTTCCCTCATGCCCCACCGGTTGCATTGGCACGTGCCTGTAGTCCCTGCTGCTTGGGAGGCTGGGGCAGGAGAACCACTTGAACCCAGGAGTTTAAGGCCAGCCTGGGCAACAGAGTAAGATCCTGTCTTATCTATAGAAGTAAAAAACAAAACATAAAAATATTTATGCCCAACCAGTCATGGTGGCATGTGCCTATTTTCCCAGCTACTTAGGAAGCCAGGGTGGGAGGATCTCTTGAACCCTGCAATTCGAGACCAGCCTGGGCAACATAGCAAGACTCCATCCCTTAATGAAAAAGTTTGTATCTTAGGAATTTCTCCCAAAAAAATTATTAGAGGTGGGGGGGGGTGGGAAAAAACCATTAGAAATGCAAAGATAATGTAAACTGGGATGTTCATTTCACTGTTCTGGGTGGGAATGACAGAGCCCAACGATAAGAAGTTGCCTGCTAAGTTTCATCCATCAATAATTAACAGCCATTAATCATCACATTGTGGGCATGAGAAAAGGCTTATATATGACAAAAAGGGGCAAAATGGGCTACTAAATGGTATCAGTCAACAAAATCCCCGTAAAATTTATAGTCCATTGTATTCTACTGTTGATTTCCTGATTTTAATAAGATGCTACAGTCATGTAAGATGTGATCTGCCATTGGGGGAAGCTGGGTGAAGGGTACACAGGACCTCTCTGTACTACTTTTGCAACTTCTTATGAATCTATAATTATTTCAAAATAAGAAGTACAAAGTGGTATCAGAACAGGCTATTTATACTCTGTTGTAACAAACAACCCCATCATCTGAGTCATTCAGAGGACAAACAAAGGTTGATTTTTTTTTTTTCACACATGACCAGTTTGCATAATTTAGTCATTTAGGGATTTGGAAATACGGACGTTCTACCTTGAAATGTCCCTTTATGGTGGCCGGTGTAGGAAAAGTAGTTGATGCATCATTCAGTAGTACTCAGAGCTTCTCCCTGGAGAACATCTGCCTAACGTTCTTGGCCTGATCAAATCATACGACAACCACGACTAACTTCACTTGGGAGCAGACAAGTGCAGTCCTTTTGTGCTTGGAAGGACAGGTTTAGTGACCACCACAGTGTGTATACAAAATAATCCCAATTCATGAAAATCTGCATATTATCTATACATATGCATAGAAATCTGGAAGGAATAAAATACAAACAGTGATCTTGAGTTGACTGCAGGTATCTTTTGATTTCTTCTCAGTAAGTTTTCTACTTGCTAAGCTTTCTTTTACCTGAAACTGCATGCTATAATCAAACAAAAATAATGACAAAAATAGACGGAATGTAGACCAACCTCAGAAAAATGTTCTAAATAGGAGATCAGGCAGCTGAGAATATTGACGAAGTGGCACCAGTGGCCTGTCTAGGCCTAGACATGGATGATTGGTCACCTTGGTTCAGTTTAATCTAACGGACATTTTACCAAGCAGGATTCTTGTTGCTAAACAGCACAAAGCAGCTTGGGTGGTTTCAGAATCAAAAAGGCAACAGGTGCGGGATCCACAGCCTGGCTCCGGAGTCGGTCTTGGCTGTGAGGCTACAATTGGCCAAGAGCAGGTCACATTGCCTGTGCTCTGGTGCAAGGGATTCTGGGAAAGTGAGTATCTGGCCCTTTGATTGTCTAACGTGGGAGGCGGTGGGTTCCCACACTGAACAGACAAGAAATGCATAAAGAAGTGGGTGGAACAGAGCTTGAGGGAGATCTCACAGCTAGGTCTGAGCCCCAAACGGGGCTAAACCACGGTGAGATGCCACTCACACTCATTAGAATGGCTGCCATTCAAAACAAAACAAAAGAAAGTAACAAACAGAAATAACCAGTGCTGGGGAGGGTGTGGGAGATTGGAAGCCTCCCGCTCTGTCGGGACTGTGAAGTGGTGCAGCCACTGTGGAAAACAGTATGGCAATCCCTTGGAAAAAATTAATCTCTGAGATTTACACATC